>NC_028451.1:12224673-12452327 GCF_000263155.2 Setaria italica
AGAGGGGGCTTAGGGATGCATCATGGGACTGTACGCATGAGAGAATTAGCAAAGAGGAAAGGAGGAGGCCAATGGGCCGCACATCACATATGTAGGGATTTTGCATTGAGACATGGGGAAGCAGCGAAGATTGGGGCCGAGATTGACCCAGCGGGGAGAGAGGGGAAACAATGGAGGATGGATGGAGGTCTAAGGGAACGGGGAGGAGGGTAGGAGAGAGGGTACTTGCGGTGGCGGCGGCATCCTCCCGAGGTCGCCTCCCGCTCGTTCCCCTCAGCAGGAGGGAGTCTTTTGTTTTCTATGGGCGCGGAGACGAAGAGGTACGCGCGGGGAGGGGAAAAGGTCGATTCAGATGAATATGGAGCCGGAGCGCTTGGAATCGTGAGCGGGCTCGTGCAAGATTGGCGGGATATTTCGTGGCATTGGTCCTCGATTCCGTTCGCTAATACCAAAGGCGTTCAAACACCATGTATTTGCTAGTACCCAATGCCAAATCTAGATTTCGGGGCTAAATACCAACATCCAAACCCAACCTTAGGTATTATGAAATTTCTTTCCACGATAAAGCTAAAGCTATAAGTATGATTTTAATGTTTCCAAGCTAAATATACATATACTTTTCAAATTGCTGGCAGTCACTTTTCAATCATTTCTGCATCATCCATAGGTTGATTGCAGAAACGAAGCTTGGAAAAATTCTTGTGAACTGCAAAATTGTATTGTGTTCAAGAAAGATCTCGCTAGCTTAGCTATGGGCTATGGCTATGCCTTGGGGTTGAACTTTTTCCATGCCCTGTAATCCTTGCTCCCCAGCATCTGCTCCACCTCCTCGAACTGGAGCCCCTTGGTCTCCGGCACGAGGAGGAAGAGCAGCAGGAACGCCGCCGCCGACACGCCGCAGAAGAGGATGAAGGTGCCCGCCGTGCCGAGCGCCTGCGTCAGGCTCAGGAACGTCTGCGTCACCAGCAGGTTGGACGCCCAGTTGGCCACCGCCGCGACGCCGCCGCAGGCGCCCCGGAACCGGAGCGGGTACACCTCCGAGTTGATGAGCCACGGCACGCTCCCCATCCCCGGCGAGTAGGACACGATGTACGCGCCCAGCGCCACCAGCGCCAGCCACCCGAACGAGCTCGGGCACCCCCGCGCGTACCACTCCCGCCGCCCGCCGCCGGCGCGGCACGCGCGCCGGGCCGCGTCCGACGCCGCGAGGCACGCGCCGGGGAGGAGCTTGTCGCCGGCGGCCGCGCAGAAGCCGCACCCGGAGTCGGAGGAGGCGCGGAGGCACTGCGTGCAGGTCCACTCCGCGCCGGCGGCGGCGGCGAGGGCGAACTCTGGGCACGTGCCGTTGGCGCCGAGCAGCGCCGTCGTCCCGGCCAGGCTGACGTCCGGGGAGTGGCTGTCGACGGCGAAGAAGACTCCGCTGAGCATGGCGAGGCACGTCACGACACCGGCGAGGCTGAGCAGCATCAGCCGCCGCCGACCCGCCCTGTCGACGAAGAACATGCTCACCACGGACCCGGCGGCGTTGAGGCCCGAGGTGACGAGCGACAACGCCAGCGCCGTGCTGTTGGACGCGAACCCGGCGAGCTGCACGATGGTCGGGCTGTAGTACATGACGGTGTTGATTCCCACCAGCTGCTGAGCCACCTGGCACAGCACGCCGGCTGTGAGCCCGCGCCGGACCACCAGGCTGCCGAGCGCCTCCCGGAGCGTGCCGGTGGCGCCGAGGGCCATGTCGGCCTCCACCGACGCCCGCAGCGCGTCGATCTCCCCCTCCACCTCCTCCGGCGGGTACAGCCTCCGCATGATCTCCTCGGCCTCTCTCTTCCGGTCCTTCCGGTAGAGCCACCGCGGCGACTCCGGCAGCGCGAGCATGAGCACGAACTGGAGGAGCGCGGGGAGGCCGGCGACGCCGAGCATCCACCGCCACGTCCCGCTTACCTTGGTGAAGGCGAGGTTGATGAGGTAGGAGAGGAACTGCCCCGCCGTGATGAGGAGGCCGTTGGTGCTGACCAGCGCGCCGCGGATCCTCGCCGGGGAGGCCTCGGAGATGTAGAGCGGCGACGTCATGGAGGCCATCCCGACGCCGAGGCCCACCAGGACCCTGCCGATGATGATGATCGCGGGCGCCGGCGCGAAGCACATGACGAGAGAGCCGGCCAGGAAGAGCAGGTCGGCGATCAGGATCGACGGCCGCCGCCCGAACCGGTCGTTCATCCAGCCACCAGCGCCCGCGCCGACGATCGCCCCCGCGACCGCCATGCTCACAATCGTCTCCTGTTGCAGCATCCCACGATTTACGATTAGCTTCCCCTTGCTTAATTATTGTCTCTTGCGGTTGATTTGTTGGCTGGTGGGTCGCGAGGAAATGGCAAGAATCGAATCAAGAACCTGCAGCACGGTGCTCTTCTCGACCTGCTCGAAATCGTCTCGGATGTACAAGAGAGCTCCTGATATGACGCCTGTGCAGAGAAGATATCAAGACATAATGAATTATTGAACACATTGGATTAGAGGTAGATGAAATTGTGTCTTTCTTTCTGATGAAAGCAATTGATCAGCTCTGCTCATCAATTATTGTCTCGATTCCAAAAAATAAGGCACATTTTTTGTGAATGTATCATGATCTCTGTCCAATTGCTAGCAGCACAATGCATTTAGTATGAATTGCTGACCTCCTGGCGCACAAGTTGAGTTTAGACGGACCTGTGTCATAGCCGAAGAGGAGGCCACCGATGCCGGCGGAGAAGGCGAGGCGGAGGATGAAGGGTTGCTTTGACGTCAGGTAGAGCAAGTCCCTGAACTCTGTGCTCTCTGCTTTGTGGATACCACCTTCCATCCCGCACGGATTAAAATCCTGAAAATTGTAGCAAGCGACATGAAGAATGTAGTACTAGTATTGGGAGGTGACATGTGCCTGAAGTTCGGAGTTTTTTCAGACGATGCACCATATCTGTTAGATGTTAATTCAACCATCCACATTGTATTCATATTGTTAATCTTCTTCTACCCTTCCTACGGTTTTCCTCTAGCGGGAGCACAAATGGTTTTTATTTGTCTACACACGAGTATCTGCTTCACTCCTCGGATCCACCACAACCCATGACAAATTAATTCTAAGCCCGGTAACCATGGATACTTAAATCCCGTGGATGCAAATGTGAAATAACTCACTAGCAACTATGATTTGAACATCGCTAGAAATGAGTAAAATATACTTATAATCTAGTTTCCTTCCAAATATGTACAGAACGGAGCGGTTCATTTAAATCCAAAACATTAGTGAAGTACTTTCTCTAAATTTTTCAATGACTCCATCGCGATTTTTTATTTTGAAAACTTTTGCGAATCTACATAAGTTTTTCATGAAAGCTTTTTCACATAAGTTTTAAAATTTTTGAGAAAATTTTCTGAATAGATTTTCATAACAACTTGTTCAACTAAGTGTTAGAATTTTTTTTAAACTTGTTCAATTATATTTTGTACAAAACTTGTTTAAACAATTTTTTTCATGGGAGTTACATCCATATACAAATAAGATAGTGCAGTAAAACAGCAGGAGAGCACACGTCTTCCAAAGAGATAAAACATTGGGTTTCCTTCTGTGCAAAATTTTAGCCACAACAAAAAATACACAGGTTGTATTATCATAATAGATTGTACATTAGCACTAAGCATGACTTTTACGTAAAAAACAATGAACAACTAAGTTGATTTGTCCATCATGCGCCAGATGAAAACAATGGGTCATCGTGGACAGGGAAAATAATCCTTATGTAAATAGTGATGAAGCACGAGCAGATTGCCACTTACCTCTCAAACTCGACCAAGCGCTTATTTCTTGCTGGAATGGAACTCCCCTTGGTCGCCAGCTTCTGCAATATTCTCGTGACGATGGCGGCTGGTTGCCGGTTGCAGATTCCCAGCTCCCGTCCGGTCGTCGAGAATGGACCGGGAATTCAACGCGAGAGGAGGCATCAGGAAGGAGCGTTGTCGCCGGTCTTCTCCTGACACTAGTACGAGCTTTAGGCGAGAGATCGGTCTATCAGCCGCGTGTCACGTTTGCCAAATTTAGGACGACAGAGATCCTATTTCCGGGGATTAATCTCCGTATGCATGGAGAGCATTATTAGCAGACTTATCAGACTAGAACCAAAGCATGCAGCAGGCCTTATTTGAATCCAGGGGCTAAACTTTAGTGGCTAAAAATTAGCCCCTGATCATCCAAACAGTGGATAATGCAAAACTACATTACTGTACTGACCCAAGTTGTTCACACAAAATTAACCCCTAAACAGTTTTGTAATCTTTTAGGCTAAAATTATTCGCCGGTATAGATACCTGTGAATAACTGCAAAAGAAGAATTATTCATGAGGGCTTAGCTAAATACACCTTCGCAAGTTCATTGGATTTGAGATTGGATTTGAGGGTGTAACGAGAGAGAAGATATGGGAGGAGATTTGAACGGCAAAATTCGATGGAGTTGAATTTCTGGGTGTATAGTTTGGTGTGGATGGAGAGAAGGACATCTCTCTGGGGGACAAATGGTGGAGTGGACATAGCAAAGAAAACTTAGGTGGATTTATAGGTGTACTAAGGTTTGGTTTGAGTTGCTTGTTATAAGCAACTTAAAGTTGCTTATTTGGAATTGCTTATTTTAGTCTAGCTGTTTAGATACCCTTGCTTATGAGATGGACATTGTCATATTTGTCCCTTGTGTTGCTACCCCTCCAATTTGCCTCCCACCCTTCTTCTTCCTGCACACACCCGATCCCGAGGGCCAGCGGCGGCCGGGAGCAGCGGCGGGTCTGCGCGGGGGCGGGCGGCGGCCGGGAGCGGCGGCGGGTGGCGCGGAGGCGGGCAGCGTCCGGGAGCGGCGGCAGGTCTGCACGGGGGAGCGGCGGCGGCAGGCGGGAGCAGCGGCGGGTGGCGCGAAGGAAGGAGAGCTGGTGAGTGGTGATGGGGGAGGGGGGAGAGAGAGAGGTAGGGTGCAAGGGCAGGAGGTGTAAAGTGCACCTTTTAGTCCCCATAAGCAACCATAAGCAACCCAAGAATTGCTTATTTGCTTATAATAAGCAACCCCATAAGCAAGAGTGATTGGTTTCATAAGCAACTTATTTGCTTATTTTAAGTTGCTTATGCATAAGCATGTAAAACCAAACAGGCCTAACTCTAACACATAGTATCATGGTATTAGTTCTCAAAGCAATTAATTGATAGTATGGTATTGTGTCCATGGAGTTGGACCCAAAACATTAGATTTCGTGCCTAAACATAAGATATTGTTCAAACGATAAGAAGATACACCTTTTCTCTCTCGCATATTTAATTCTTTGCATATAATAATTCTTATTATACTACCCATTGGGACTAAGCTTAGGGTTGTACTAATGTTTGTGAAGTCTATACATGGCGTGTTCTAAGAGTAATGAATGACTTGTTGGATCCTTTGGCCGAGGGGTGTATAGTGGTGAAATTGGACTAGATACACAAGCAATTAAATCTATGTTTGGGTCTGGGTGCAATTGTATGCTCCAGCCCATTTGGTTCTACCCATATGCCCTCACATATTTAAATTGATGAACTCCAAAAAACCCTAAATCCTCTTCTTCCAACCCCCCCTGTCGTCTTCTAATCTGCCATCCCATTACCTTGTTGGTACCACCCACGTCATCGGTAAACCACTTCCACCTCCATCTACACTTTCCCTGTTTACTCGCGGTGATCCCTATGCGCGCCCGGGCTCCCAAGCTGCAACTCCACATAGCAGACCACGCGCACTTCCCACCCGCTGCCATGCCCCCTTTTCTTCCCCAGTTCACCTCGCGGTTTCCCCAATCCCTAACTCCCTTTCCCCAATTCCCCTCTCTTATTGCAGTGTGGAGCGATGGATGGCATGGAGGCGGAGTGACAACTCTAAGGTGGTGACCGGTGGCTTCCTCCACGCAGTATCCCGGCAACAAACAGCGCTCAGGACCCGTTAGAGGTGGTAGAGCTAGGCCTGCTAAATCTGAGCGATAATGGTTGATAATCACCATCTAATCACTTCCTCGCCATTTTGATCTGTCTCTACATCCGGCGGATTGGGCATGCATTTGGATCAACTGTGGCAAGAGCTAAAACTAGTCAGAACGCAATGGACATGTAACGCACGAACAGAATATATCAGTTGGCACACTGATGCTACATATAAAGGGTCCATAACGGATCCCAATGCTCTAAACTCTCCATGCAGATGCAGTGACAAGTCTTTAAATACGCTTTACAACCATAACATTCAGTTGCCCAACAAAAAAACAGTCTGCACCTCCACCATCATTGTATACCCGACTCACCATACATCGGAAAACATCAATGTGTACGTCAGGAACTACTATTTCACGTCAACGTTAGCTAGCGCACCCAAGAGACGTCATGAAGGTCTGTTGGCAGTCGCTACAGTCGCTCATCATTGTCCCTGTAGGATCAACTCAACGAGCAGGCGCTGCGCAGATTGTGCCTGATCCGGCGGTCCAGATACCACGATCATAGCTTCATTCCCCTCAGAAGGTGGGTCGTAGACGGCAATGTCTGCACCGGAGATCTGAATTCACATGGACAGTAAAAATGTCACGAAATCACAAAAATAATGGTTTAGGATGGTAAACTATATGTGGGTTTCAGAGAGTAGAGAATTCAGCGGTGTTATAACTTCCGAGACGACAAAAAGAAACCATAATTAGATAGAACAGGTGGCACAGAGATGCAGGAAGGAAATAGGTATACGAAAAGAATAGATCAGATTAGTACCAACCAAATTTTGAAGCAAGCAGATATAAGCTGCTAGTAACAGTTATGTAAGTACTCCTTCCGTTCCAAATTGTAACGGGTTTTGGCTTAACTATGTATCAATCTATCTAGACACAACGTATATTTAGATGCATAGCAAAAGCTATATATCTAGAAAAAACCAAAACACCTTACAATTTGAAACGGAGGGAGCAGTTTTCTACTCATGGGTCAAATTTTGTAACTCAAGGAGAGCCCAATACATCTCATGGTTCAAAAAATTGAAATGAAAAAAATGTGTACTAATTAACTATTAATGCAAAGCAGGGAAGTGGGTTCTTTAAAAAAAGGATCAAGAGGGTCAACTATAAATCTCTTAATTTTGTATTGTCTTTCATCCTTGAAAGCATTTGATTTATTATTAACTCAACATACAAAGTTCAAAAGTGTGAATGAAGATTTAACGTAAATTTTGGAGTCGAATCCAATGCAATGTAACAAACATATAAGGTTAAAAAATCACACAGTAAGACCTCTGTAAGCTGGGCCAGGTTGTTTCCACTCTCTCCACAGACAAGATTTAGGATGCTCCCAGAAACAGCAGTCTCATATGTGATTCTTGTTATCGCAGCATGCTGAACTTCCCTGCAACCAGAATCACAAGTTACTAAAACTTACTAGCCATAAAAAATAGTCATCAAAGAAGTGGAAGGGCGTGGATGCATAGTTAATGGCGCAATAAAAAAATCCAAGGATAAAGAAACTTTAAGTTGAAGCAACCTGTGGTTTGTTGATCACTTCTGATTGTAAATTTGTAATGACCAATGTACATGCTAGAGTTGAAAAGCTTTTTGATGATTATAGAATTATCAGTGCATTGAGAACAGAACTTCAGGAAAAATGTAAAGTATTATCCATCATACTGGTAAAAGTACAAAAGAATACTTGTTTACAAGATAGATGTTACACACAAATGCTAATTGCTAAAGTTGAAACCCCACTTTGTGACTACAATAACACAAACAAGAATGGCAAGTCTGGAAAAGCTGGATGCTACTCCCTCCATTCCAAATATAGGTCGTTTTGGCTTTTTAGATTCATAGACTTTGTTATGCACTTAGATATACCCTATGTCTAGATGCATAATAACTAGAAAAGCCAAAACGACATATAATTTGGGACGGAGGGAGTATTCTTCTTCTTTTGTTTTCTGTGATACAACTTTGTTCTTGGTAACAAATATCTAGAAAGGAAAAATACATTGTGGTTACAAGAACACCAACAAGAATAGCACATATTGATAAAGATATAAGCTTTGATACGCTGGAGATAATGCAGACAATACTAAGTAACAACTAACACAACATACAATTGATGCACTAGAATACACTACTGATTTTGATCTGAAAGCAAAATTAACCTCTAAAGGTAATAGCACACTATTGTGTAAGTAGAGAACAAACAACAAATACAGATAACACTATTACCTCACAATATTGTTTTCCTCTGGAAATACAATTCCATGATTTAAGTTGTTGATTACAATGCCATTCGGCTCAGTAGGCTTCTGAATCCCATTATCTGAATAGTCGATCATGACACCATTCTCGTTATCAGGTTTCTGCTATTAAAAAATTTCTTTAGTAGTGCCACAAAAGTGAATATGAACATAGGAGAATGATACAAAAATAAAAAATAACTCATACGGTAGAGTATAAACATGCCAAGTGAAAGGAGAGCACTATTAGCATTGAAGAAACAAAAAGTTTTAGCTTCATGCGTAACTCAAATGTCTTCTTCAGAAACAAATATGATTAATTTCAGGGAGAACACCCTAAATGTCCATTTAATCTGACAGCTCACACATGTTGTCAGTTGTCACTTTCCACATATGTTGTTTCCATGTATAATCGCCCCTGTAAATGAATATACCATAAAATACCCACCCAACCGCACCTTTTCACTATTTCAGGAGATGACAAGGGAATGAAACTATCAATTGTATATCAATCAGAATTGGAGTTGAAGCTAGAAATAGCATATCAATTTGATATGGTAGAATTAGGGATAGCACAAAGAACTTATTCGTCGCCCTCCCTTGGAGACTCTGACTACTTTTAGGGTTCTTCTTGCTTGATTACAATGGATGATGTGGCTGTGCTTATATAGCCAGCTACCTAACAAACCCAATCTAATCTAAATAACCTTATCTCTCTAACAACCTTATCTCTAATGACCTGCTAACAAACCAATCTTATTCCCCTCGTGGTACTGTTCACGAGCTACAGTACTCGTGGGCTTAGGCCTGCGGCCAGCCCACTGCCATAAAACTTCACCACCCCTAGACAGCTCGTCCTCGAGCTGTGGCAATGCTCAGAGCTGCAGACCATACGGGGCTGGAACCCGGTGGCGATGAAGCACACTTGAGCAGACGTAGTTGAAGGCCTGGACGAGCTGTAGGTAGATGGCGGCGTGAAGACTACACCAGGTCAGGAGGTCTGCGAAGTCGCTGAGCTGCTGGGAGGTCCGAGAGTGCTGGAGAGGAGCGTCTAGGGAGAAGACCGATGCTGCGGGCGTCGAGGCGGCTGGCGAAGCTGCGACCCACAGGTGCAGTGCCGCTGCCGGCTCCGGGGCGTCACTGGCAGGCTCACCTGTGGGCGCGCCAGGGATGGTGCCGGTAGGGGAACACATGGGTCCGCACGCCGGGCAAGATAGCGAGTCGCAGCTTCAGCGGGCGAGGACTATGGCCCCTGCGCGCGTGGTTGCTGTAGGCCAGCAGTGCTGTTGGTGTAGATGCCGCCTGCGGACTCGCTATGGTGGCCGGAATCAGGTACGACGCCCGTGGAGAAGGTGTTGCCGCTGATGGTGCTGTGGTAGGTAGCGGCATAAGTGATGCTGCCCGAGAAGATGCTGCCACAATCGTCGGTGAGGAAGCCGTAGAAGCCGGCAGTGAGGCAAGCGCAGCGATGATGTATGAATCTTCCGCCGAATCAGCAGTGGAGACAATCCCTGCCAGCAGATTGGAAGATGTTGCCGTGGCCGGTGAGGACGATGTTACTGTGGCTGTTGCGGTTGCGGCAGGTTGGGCCTTCAATGGCGGTGAAGATGGCGGCGCTGCGATCTTGTCCTTCAGGAGCAGTAACTCCTCACGGAGCTCTCCAAATATCTCACATATGATGTGGGCAAAGTGATCAAGCCTTTCCGAAACATGATTGACATCGTCGGACACGCAGCTGATGCCCTCAACCAAGGTGGTGAAATCTGCCATGGCTGGTTGTTGATGCGAAGATGCAATTTGTGGGTGGGTTTTAGGGGATTTGTGGGATCAATCTAATCTAGCGCAGGGGGAAAATTCTTTTTTGGTGATGGCAGAGTTACAGGATCTAAGGCTCCGAATACCAAATGATATGGTAGAACTAGGGATAGCACAAAAAACCTATTCGTCGCCCTCCCTTGAAGGCTCTGACTACTTTTAGGGTTCTTCTTGCTTGATTACAATGGATGGTGTGGCTGTGCTTATATAGCCACAGCTACCTAATAAACCCAATCTAATCTAAATAACCTTATCTCTCTAACAACCTTATCTCTAATGACCTGCTAACAAACCAATCTTATTCCCCTTGTGGTACTGTTCACGAGCTACAGTACTCGTGGGCCTAGGCCTGCGGCCAGCCCACTTGCCATAACACAATTCGACACAGCTACCAATTTCACGGACTTCGTCTTGACTAGGTCAGTTAGGTTAACTTCTTATTGTGTGACAAATTGGCTGAATTCACACTGACTTAGCTTCAATTTAATAGATTCCAGAAGAAACTAGTGAAACAATCAGGTTGCCAGAAGGATGACGAGAAGTCGTATTATGAAAGAAATGGAGATTTATCATGCAATTGAAAGATTAAAATATGAGAAAAAGTAATGGTGTCCAATATGTATTTTTCTGTCAGTAATGATCAAAAGTATATGATGATGCTGTCAATATGCAGCTCAGATTCCCATTCAAAGGCCCAAATTGTGCAAAGAGGGGATGCACAAGAAGCTAACTAAGCATGGGCAATGCTTTTCCATGGAAGACAAGTAGATCCTGGACATTCATACTCCATCATAACTAATTTCAACTTATCTTGCCATCTAAAATCAATTACCCAAAATTTCCCACCTCTTATGACAAATGAACTTGGGACTAAATTCAATTTCCCATGCTAAGTACCTCTTCAAACTCCCTGTCATAACTCCAAATACCATTTTCAATAGTTGTCAAAGAATTGGTACGGGTAACAGGAGGTCATGGTGGAACTAACCATGGAATACTAATTTCTAATCTCAAACTTGGAAAATTATAGGCAATCTGATTTGTAGTTTAATTGGTGAGCATAAGTTGCCATGAAGGGGTGAGATTTATTCATCCTTATTTGAATAGCAAATCCCTAACAGTAGCCATCCGATGAGTTTTAAAATGGTTGGAGTTGGACCTTCTAACTTCCAATCCCCTTCACACCGGAACTCCCAAGCTTCAGGAATGAAACAAGAAACACAGGAATGACTCCCCTATATCCCCATTCATTTCAAATATTTCCAACCAACTAACCAGGCTGCATAGCTATACTATATTCTATACATTGGTTTGTTCTAATCTATCCATTTCTTCGAGTGTGGTTGTCCTACGATACTTCCGTTCATGTTTACATTCTCAAAAGAAGGCTTTCCTTGGAAAATCCAGACAAGAAAAAAATCAACATGGTGCAATAGTCAAATATGGATAAGCATATAATAAAGTTTTATTTGAACATAACCTGAATTTCTGGAGGACTGAGCTCTAAGGAACTGAAAGTCTTTTCCACAGAATCCATTCCATAACTGAGAGAGGGTCCATGATCAACCATATGGGCATTGTCCATTGAATATTGGCTTGTTGAATAGATATTTGCCTGGCTGGTTGCATTTGATTCAGCAATATCAGAAGAGGGAATATGGCCATTGTTGTAGTCTGTTCCGTCGGAGGAGAAAACATTATTACGCAGTTTCCAGGAAACACGGCATAAAGCATCCCTGACATTCATTAGCTCCCCAGTGATCTGTAGGGAGCAAAGATAAATCTCAATAAGTACAAAGCTGTCCAACACATAGCAGGACAAAAGTAGAATCACAAATCAGCCTAAATCATGAGTTAAGAGAACAAAAAAGTGGGGGAAAAAACAAATAGAAAAGTGATGCACCGAGTATTCATGGAAAGCTTAGACCTTCCACAAGTCAAACGTAAACACCAACACCAGTCAAGAACTACTGCACTGATATCATTCTTGGAGTCTAGTTGTCCAAAAGAAGTTTTATTTACAAATCATATTAGAAACAAATCATGTGCAAATATTTTGTTAGCTAATGCAAATAAAACATAAAGGATCTTACAAGCAAACTTTCAAGCGACACAGAGCAATCACTACAAAAAGAATAACATTTAAATGAGAAATGTTTATGAAATTTCAAACATGTCAGCTTTTCATTTGCAAACTGTGCCATAAATACCAAATGATCACAACACAGAATCATAAATTCAGAACGTTGAGTTCGTTAACAATAGCTGCTATTTTTTCATAACTCAATGAATTACATGGCACAGAAGAAACAAGTACTACCAAACTGCATATATTTGTAATGCTTTTGTTTAAGGAAAAAAAGCTTGCCTGTACAACTAGTTCAAAGCTTGATGCACATTCTGGAACATCTGTATCATCCAATATCTGAATTCTTGCTCCTGTTGCATTCACCATTTCCTTGATTATAGACCCACCTAAACCAACTAAACAATCAAATTGAGTTTTCAGCACAAGGGCCCTGGCTGAGAATTGAGATGTCTTCTCAAATGTTGAGCGTGTGTTGCTTTCCACCTCCATAATTCTGTCAAATATAAGGAGTAGTGCGCTTTGCACTATATGATATTCCGAGTCTGGCTTCTGCAAGGAACCGAAATCAAATATATACAATGAAGGAACTTTACTAAATGTCATGAGAAGTATAAGATAAGCAAAGTTTCTAGATACATAGAGAGATGTAGAACAGCCACTTCATCATTGCAAAAACTGTTATTTTTATCTTATCTACCAAACAGTTAAGCAAGAGTTCTAAATGAGAAAATAGTAATGGTAAAAGGAGCTTTTAGTGTTCAAAATCAAACCTCTAGGGCACAAATTGTTATCACACGCTCCCTGCAACCGCTAACAGGAGCGCCCACATCAATACAAGCACCAGTTTCATCTTCAATACCTTTGATAATCAAGCCCTTCTTGCCAATCAAACCTCCAGCAAGATAGGTAGGCAAGAGAAGTCTGAATGAAATTTGCTGAAGACCTTTACTTTGAACATCTCCTGTATTACCTTCTGGACAACCAGTCTTAGGGACACTGCCTTGTGCAAACTCTGTGGATGCCTCTGAGCACAAAATTCCGACATTTGGCTCAGGCACTTCTGAAGATGCCCATGGGAGTATTGAACCTTCTTTGTTAACAGAAGTTGTTGAGCCATCGACTGGCTGATCACCTTGAAGACAGCTAGACAAAGCAACTAGAGCTTTCCTTACAGCAGTCCTATCTCCAGTTATCTGAAAAATAAACAAAACAAGACAGTAACCAAAACTGTAGAGTAGCAAATTACAGCAGTAAATCTTTCTCAGTAATTAAGCATCATGAGTCATATGATCTCATTATAAATGCACAGAACCGACATTCCAAAAACCAAAAGGTCATTACACGAATCCCTGACAATGTGCCTAAACATTTGCTCATTAGTTTGTTTTGCAGCAAAAGAACCAGAAACCAAATGGATTACTCATTGCTACAGCATTATTAAGTGAGGCAAGAACAGACTGCTCGTTATCTGTGTGATTCATTGTCCTAGATCCTATAGACCTATACTAGCCTTCTAGTTCATTCACATTTTTTTCTTGCAACAGTACAGAAATGGACTCGTGCTGCGATAAGAATGCACCTATGAAAGAATACATAACTAAATAATATATATGAGAAACAGCGCAACGAGAACAAAATGTGTCGAGGTCAAGAAAATAATATCGCACTGCAAAAAAAAATGTACAACATGTCAAATCCAAAAGAAGCTCATAAGCATTGCTAGTATCTGTGCACACCATGCGTGCACATTGCACGACAATCAATTCCACGATTCCACATTGTACAATTATAAGCAGATCATGTCACAAAGGTAATCGTGCTGCATAGCAAACAACAGTCCCTACTTATATGGAAGCAAAGAGCAAGCTGCACCTTTAGAACAAGTTGCAATTTTCTATGTTGAAGTTATATATGATTCCCCTGGCCCTCTCCCTCCATGTAAACAAAGACATTCAAACATTTTTAAATTTCCATGACACTGCACTGGGTCGCAAGCGTGAGCTCACGTCCAGTATGCAACCACACATTTCCCCCCAAAAAGGAGGATTCACAAATGCACAGAGCACAATAGCGATTGAGGGAAGCATGAAGAGTAGCACGTACAACTACCAGCTTAGCTAAAATCGTAGAAGAGAGATCGCTGGTATACCTCCACTACCTCCTCGGGAGGCTGCCCCTGCGGCGGCGGCGCCGCCTCCTCCAACGGCACGACGCGCACGTGGGCGCCGGCATTCAGGGCGATCCTCCCCAGGACGCCCCTCCCGGCGGCCGCCTCGAGCCGGTCGGGCTCGACGAGGAGCAGGCACGTGACGCGACCGCGGGGCCCCTCCTCCTCGGCGCGGTAGAGCGCCCCCTCGGCGTCGACGACGGCGACGAGCGCCTCCTGCGCGGGCGAGAGCGCGAGGGGCTCCCCGGACGAGGAGGAGGCCTCGGCGACGCGGACGGGGGCGGCGGGGCCGAGTACGGCAGCGACGACGCGGCCGCCCGCGGCGGTCGGGTCGAGGGGCTCGACGCGGACCTGCAGCGCGGCGGTGCGGCGGCGCAGCGGGTTGGCGGCGGCGTAGAGGCGCATGGTGTCGGCGTCGGAGAAGGACGGCGGGAGGAGGAGGCGGAAGACGACGAGATCGGCCTCGGCATCGGCGGCGGCGGAGCCGGGGGAGGAGGCGGCGGCGGCGAAGGCGGCGTGCGGCGAGAAGTGGGGTTTCGCCGCGGCCATCGCTGGTCGGTGGGTGGAGTTTTCCGCCGGGGAGGAGAAAGTGAGCGAGACAGGGGAAGTGGGGGACGGACGAGCAGGTGGGGTTTTGCCGTTTCGGTGCGGAATCTCAGGGGCAGCCTGGGGATTTCGCGCGCCGAGCTCTTGTGCTTTTTGTCTTGGGCAATGGGCCCAAGGACTCTTCGTCTTAGGACCTGTTTGGATGCAGTTTGTTAAAATTTAGCACCTGTCATATCGGATGTTTGAATACTAAAAATTTAACACCTGTCATATCGGATGTTTGAATACTAATTAGGAGTATTAAACATAGTTTAATTATAAAACTAATTGCACAGATGGAGTCTAATTCGCGAGATGAATCTATTAAGTCTAATTAGTCCATGATTTGACAATGTGGTGCTCCATTTGTGCAATTAGTTTTGCAATTATCTCATTTTTAGTTCTCCTAATTAGCATTCGAACATCCGATGTGACTCTACTAAAGTTTAGCACCTCGTATCCAAACACCCCCTTATGTTCAAAGCTTAACTTTAGATTTGGTTGTTTTGTCCTTCTATTCATGTGATACGAACATGACAGATCGTTAATAAATATCATTAGTAGTACTTGATTGCAAATGCGTTGGATGGTTGAATACATGTTTTGATTTCACCTATTTATGCTCAGTTGCTTACCATGTGTGCACAATACTTGTCCATGTCCATGAGCCAAATAAAAGTTAAGCAAGGAATGACCACACTTGCAACTTCTTCTCCGAGCATGCTAGAGCTTCACTCCTCCATTTTACAAAATATTTTCAAATTACATAACGCACGCAAAAAATAACGGGTGGTTACAAAGTTAGTGAGTAATGCACAGCGCAGATACAAATGCAGCTACGTCAAAAGATACTCTGCAGCCATCTACCTGTCCCTGTCATTATAGTTAAGGATGGGCATGGAGTGGTTCGTGGATCCACTCTAATTTAACTTGATTAAATAACTGTTCAGTTTGAGCTAGACAAAACTGAAAAACGAATTAACTAAGTTGTACAATGGAACAATAATGGACTGACGCTTGCTCAACCCTAATTGTTGTAGAGAAAATGAGTGACAACGCAATATTGCATTTTTTTTCCTTTGAATAGACAAATCCTTGGTTCGTGGAAATTTCTTGGCCTAGCCAAGAACAAAAAAAAAGTTGTATAAGATCAGGTTGGGGAATATTCTAAACAAATCTACTGAAAACATACTCAAATTGTTTTAAATTTGTAAATCATTTTATCTTTTTTCTATTCAATTTCTTTAATTTGAAATTGTATATGTCAATATATTTTTTAAAATTGATCAAAATTATACAACTTAACTTATAGAAAAACTAACCTATGATTTGAAACAGAAGCTCCGACTACGAAACAATTCGCGGAGGACAAAAGCATCCCAAACATTTGCTCTGCTACTTGGATTTTTTTGCTAATGCATGTCAGTAGGCTAGAACCTTCGCAAACCTGCAGTCCACCATCATCAATTCACCAAAGCAAATAAGAAAACAAATGGCAAATAATTTTGTGTGTCAAAATGGCCATATAAAAAGTTTGGAGGAGTCCAAACTGAACGCTAAGAGAAAAAAAGAGTAGCCACGGGGATAGCCTAATAATATTTCACGAGCCCAATGCACAAATGCAGCAACGCTTCTCCTCTCCCTCCTCATGCCTCTCCCTCAGCTAAGATTGTAACATTATGGCAGCAAGCTATGCAGGCTAGCAATTTGATCAACTCGCAGCATACAAGAGTAACTCCATCAAAGCTCCTAAGAGTTTAAAAGGTAGGGACGGGAGAAAAAAAAATCCAACTCCAACAGGTCCTTACTAGAGTTCCTACTCTAGGAAGGACCCTACCTTCTCCCTTTAAACCCCTTCTCCTACGGGGCGTATAGGGAGGCCCCTACTCGGCCGGTATCGGTTTTTCCTCCCCACCTGCGCTTACCTCCATTTTCCCACGCCCCAGTTCCTCGCGCCGCCCCATCCTCGCGCCACCTCCAAGCAACCGAGGGCGGCACATCCTCGCCGGATCCGACCCCTTCGCATCCGAATTCGCGAGAGGGAGCCGCCACCGGTCCATCCGAATCCGCGAGATGAAGAATAGAGTGTATCCGTGGCAAAAGTCAAAGTAACACAAAAACCTAGTACGTACTGAAGAGGACACGTAAAATGGAAATAAAATCATGATTTATTTTTTTCCCTTGGAGTCATGAAAGTTTGTACTACAACACTAGTGAATAGTGATATGCTTTCCCGTGCTCGAATTTAAGGCAGGCGCTCAAGTTTGTACTTTTCTTGAGAGCAGGTAAATGACATATGCAAGGCATGCTGCACCGTTCACCTAAAACGAGCCCAGTAGTTTTCCCAATAAAATTGTATTTTTACTTATGGTCATAATTAAATTGTTGACCAATCACGCATGCCTCTCAGTTTGATCCGTCATCGTCATCGATCCATTCAAACTGCCCAAGAAAATTGACCACCAAATAAACACAGGCCCAGCCTAGCAAATCGACCGATCGATCCCCTTTCCTCGCCCGCCGCTGCCGCCGTCAGATCCATGGCCGCCGCCGACGCTAGCGCCGGCTCCGGCGCCCTCCCAAACTGGGTGATGCTGGAGCGCTTCATCTTCCGTAGGGACGACGCCCAGTCTTTCCGCGAGGACAAGAGGACCTCCGCGACCGGCGAGACCTCCGTCGGCGCTCACTTCCGCATCTCCTTCATCCTCGCCGAGCCCCCCACTCCCTCGCGCCTCTACCTCAGCTGGCCTGGAGGCCCCAAGCACGAGATGATGTGCCACCTCGCGGCGGCCCACCGCAACCTCGTCCTCCTCAGGCTGGACTCCTTCGTCGACCCCTCTTACCCGTCGCCGTTCGGCGAGATGGCGCACGACTACTTCATCTACTACGTCGCCGCCGACCCCCGCTCGCAGGCGCAATCCACGCCTGCTCTCAGACGGCTGCCAGGTTGCACCGTGCACAACGCGTATTTCGGGAGGCCGATCCCGCGCCCGTTCGAGCCTTGGGGTGTTGGCCTGTTGTGCTGTGGTGAGGAGTTTGCCGTGGCGTATATGAGCGTAAGCAGGCGTGACCCGGAGGCCGAGGCGCTGGAGGTGGAGTTGTGGGTGCTCCGCTCGACCGTCAGAGATGATTCTACTGATGGTGGTGAGAAGTGGGAGGCCAAGTATCTGCCGCTCCAGGGGCAGGATGTTGAACACATCAATCTGCTCGACTTTACGACAAGCGAAGTGGTTCCCTTCAAGAATTCCCTCTGCTGGGTGGACTATAGGAGGGGCATATTGTATTGTGAGGACGTCTGTGGAGACAGCCCCAAGGCCGTCTTCGTCGGTTTTCCTCCGGGTTACTCCAGCTACCATCCTTCAGTCCGCCCCGAGTTGTACCGCCCCGAGTTGTACCGCGGCTTGTGCGTCACCGAAGGTGGTCGCACGTTGGCATTCCTTGATGTTGTCCGCCGTGATGGCATTGATATAGGCCCAATGGTGCCTGCTGGTTTCACCATCATCTCCATGGCACTGACGGAAACGCAGTCAGCCAATAGTTTTGTGGTTAAAGCAGATGACCTGTGGGCTACACACTCCACGAAGGATCTCCCACATGAGGTTATGATGCTCCCGTTGCTGAGTATGGATGATATCAATGTTGCGCACTTTGTATTGTATGATTGGGCAGACTTGTCTGGCAAGTTCAAGATCTCGCTAGTTACCATTGACCTGAGCACCAAGCGAGTGGTTGGCTCAGTTGTTCCATACATCAATGAGGAAGATCTTTCTACTGACGACGCTGATTTGGTCAAGGTTAAACCAAATTTCTTTATGCCCTTCCTTCCAGCAGAATTCCCCAAGTTCCTGAATCTCCAAAGGTAATTACCACATTGCCTTCCACTGTAACTTGCACACAATAATTGCCATTACATGCAGTCTATTTCCTTTTTGTTGGCCTTAGCTTTTGCCGATCTTATTATTCAACCTTGGTGTCCTTGGAGTAATCTGGCTGAACTTGACCTTTCAATTTGAAGTGAAATTTTTAAATCCATTTAGTCAGACAAACAGGACAGCCAGGAATAAGAAAATTCTGACTGCTAGCACTGCACTGTATTTTCTTCACTATTTTGATTCTGCCTATCCAATTATCGAATGATTTAGTTCAGTTATTACCAACAACATGGGACACTTTAATTTGTAATAGTTGTATGCATATAAAACTTATATTTTACTCAGAGGGTCATGGCATGAGTCATAAATTATATACATTCATGATCTATGTACCACCAACGGAAGTTCCAAATGCCGTCGATTCATTGAACCTCCGTTAGGCATTTACTAGTCCGTAGACGGCACTAAAATGGAATAGTTGGATATTAACTGAATTATGCTGAACTGAAATCTCCTAACCGACCTCAATACCAATGCGAGCACGAACAATCGAAATGGAAACAAAAACAAGAGATGTGCCCTAGGCACATGAAGTGGGAAAGCGCAAAGAAATTTAGAACATTGTCTTCATTTGGCAACCCAAATATTAAATGCTGATGGAGAGGAGGGCAAACCAAGATATGCAGATGAGCAACGGACTAAGATGATGGCAAACCTAAGTTTCAATTTATACTATATATTTTTGCTATTATTGAAATCATCAACACTTGTGATCCCTGAAAAGTGTTTATTTCCAATTTGTATACTGAAGTCTCCACTGTATTTCAGGACGAGGAAGAACCCTGCATGAATCACTTTCACTGCACCGGCCACTTGTCACCCTTTTTGGGTTCTGCTGTGTTAAGTGATGGGCTATTTCATTCTGTGGTTTATGAAGTACTACTGTGTTCACTTTTTGTGAGGTTTAGGGAGTACTCCAATAGTCTTTGATTGTGTTTTTTTCTGTATCTGTCGTACTGTAGACAGCTGGAGGGAAAAGCCTTCACCAGACCTACAAGGTGCAGGTTGATCATATCGTACAATATGGTCTTTGAGTTTAATGCTATATGATGAACATACCCTTGGCGCTTCAATTTCTCTGTTGGGGTTCCATGATTCTTTCCATACATGTATCAGATGGTGCCACAACCTCTGCCCCCAAAACTCTGGTGCTCCAGCAGCCTTTACCACTGTATGACACAGGCCGCCCCTTCCCCTTTGCTGGTCACCTCTTACTCTCGTAATGGTCCAAATCGCCATCAAACGATCAATGATAGCTTCTTGTGGGCTGCGGCTTGGATGGACCATGTTACTACGTGTAACCTCAATGTCATAGGCCCAACTTGTGCCACTTTTTGTTTGGAAAACTTGTTCATTGGCATTCCAGTGCTAGAAATAAAGCCCATGTTCTTGTCAAATATCTATATGTCGGTGCCTATAAAGGTTTGTGTTGATCACCCAGCAGAAGAATGCTTTGGTAGCAGCTCAGCAGAACAATGGCTGGCTAGCTCTGATCAGCCCAATATTGATCCTGCACAAGCTGGTTCCTCGTTTTCTGCTTCAGGAGTGAACCAAATCTTCCATTAACCTAGGCTCGATTTCCATGTTCACCAGCACAGCCTCAACAACCACTTGCTCTAATCAAATCCTGAATGAAGGGTTCGCCAAAAGGAAATTTCTCGCTCTCTCTGTTGAACTGTTGATACATTTAGGGAGTGATGAGTTTCTGCCTTCTGGCCAGCCAGTATATATATGCGCTACGCTGGTAATGTTTGGATCCACGCTTTGTTTTACAGTGTGTTAGATGCAGTTACATTTTATTTGGTTGGGTGCGCCGGAGGTGATGTAATGTAATCACCAATAGCCCGGAGTGGTATGTTAGTTCACCCGACGTGCTTGTCACATGTGGAATTTTCTTTTGAGATAGATCAGCGTTTTTCCCCCTGAGTCGGATATAGTGACCAAGCAAATAGTCAGCAAAAGAGGGGCGTGCGTGTGCAATGCAACCGTCAGTATAGCAGGGGTGAGGGAGGGAGCAACCAGCAGAGCAGCATCGGAAGCAGAGAGGATTGAGAAGTGGCGACCACCGGTTGGCTCATCAGGGTGTATAAGCCCTAGCTACAGAATCGATCTAATACCCCAATCCAGCCGCCGCCGCCTCCTCCACCGAACCCCCTCAGATCCATGGCCACCGCCGATGCTCCCGCCGGCTCCGGCGGCGCCCTCCCCAATTGGGTGATGCTGGACCGCTTCATCTTCCGTAGGGACGACCCACAGTCTTTCCGCGAGGACAAGAGGACCTCCGCGACCGGCGAGACCTCCGTCGGCGCTCACTTCCGCATCTCCTTCATCCTCGCCGAGCCCCCGACTCCCTCGCGCCTCTACCTCAGCTGGCCTGGAGGCCCCAAGCGGGAGAAGATGTGCCACCTCGCGTCGGCCCACCGCAACCTCGTCCTCCTCAGGCTGGACTCCTACGTCGACCCCTCCAACCCGTCGCCGTTCGGCGAGATTGCGCACGACTACTTCATCTACTACGTCGCCGCCGACCCCCGCTCGCAGGCGCAATCCACGCCTGCTCTCAGACGGCTGCCAGGTTGCACCGTGCACAACGCGTATCTCGGGAGGCCGATCCCGCGCCCGTTCGTGCCTTATGGTGTTGGTCTGTTGTGCTGTGGTGAGGAGTTTGTCGTGGCGTACCTGGGCGTAGGCAGGCGTGACCCGGAGGCCGAGGCGCTGGAGGTGGAGTTGTGGGTGCTCCGTTCGACCGTCAGAGGTGATTCTGCTGATGGTGGTGAGAAGTGGGAGGCCATGTATCTGCCGATCCAGGGGCAGCATGTTAAACACATCAATCTGCTCAACTTTACAACAAACGAAGTGGTTCCCTTCAAGAATACCCTCTGCTGGGTGGACTATAGGAGAGGCGTATTGTATTGTGAGGACATCTGTGGAGACAGCCCCAAGGCCGTCTTCGCCGGTTTTCCTCCAGATTACTCCAGCTACCATCCTGCAGGCTTCCCCGCGTTGTACCGCAGCTTGTGCGTCACTGAAGGTGGTCGCACGTTGGCAATCCTTGATGTTGGCCGCCATGATGGTGCTGATATAGGCCGAATGGTGCCTGACACTGGTTTCACCATCGTCTCCAAGGCAGTGACGGAAACGCAGTCAGCCAATAGTTTTGTGGTTCAAGCAGATGACCTGTGGGCTGCACACCCCAAGGAGGAGCTCCCACGTGAGGTTATGATGCTCCCGTTGATGAGTTTGGATGATATCAATGTTGCGCACTTTGTACTGTATAATTGGGCAGACTTGTCTGAGAAGGTCAAGGTCTCGCTAGTTACAATTGACCTGAGCACCAAGCGAGTGGTTGGCAAAGTTGTTCCATACATCGATGGGGTAGATCTTTCTACTGACGATGCTGATTTGGTCGAGGCTAAACCAAATTACTTTATGCACTTCCTTCCAGCAGAATTCCCCAAGTTCCTGAATCTCCAAAGGTAATTACCGCATTGCCTTCCACTCTAACTTGCACACAATAATTGCCATTACATGCAGTCTATTTCCTTTTTGTTGGCCTTAGCTTTTGCCGATCTTATTATTCAACCTTGGTGTCCTTGGAGTAATCTGGCTGAACTTGACCTTTCAATCTGAAGTGAAATTCTTAAGTCCATTTAGTCAGACAAACAGGACAGCCAGGAATAAGAAAATTCTGACTGCTAGCACTGCGCTGTGTTTTCTTCACTATTTTGATTCTGCCTGTCTAATTATCGAATGATTTAGTTCAGTTATTACCAACACCATGGGACCCTTTAATTTGTACTAGTTGTATGCATATAAAACTTATATTTT
This sequence comes from Setaria italica, assembly GCF_000263155.2. Classification (NCBI taxonomy): domain Eukaryota; kingdom Viridiplantae; phylum Streptophyta; class Magnoliopsida; order Poales; family Poaceae; genus Setaria; species Setaria italica. Next base: position 12,247,354 of record NC_028451.1, read on the forward strand.
ACTCAGAGGGTCATGACATGAGGCATAAATTGTATACATTCATGATCTATGTACCACCAACAAAAGTTCCAAATGCCGTTGATTCATTGAACCTCCGTTAGGCATTTAATAGTCTGTAGACGGCACTAAAATGGAATAGTTGGATATTAACTGAAACCTCCTAACCGACCTCAATACCAATGCAAGCATGAACAATCGAAATGGAAACAAAAACAAGAGATGTGCCCTAGGCACATGAAGTGGGAAAGCGCAAAGAAATTTAGAACATCGTCTTCATTTGGCAACCCAAATACCAAATGCTGATGGAGAGGAGGGCAAACCAAGATATGGAGATGAGCAACGGGCTAAGATGATGGCAAACCTAAGTTTCAATTTATACTATATATTTTTGCTATTATTGAAATCATCAACACTTGTGATCCCTGAAAAGTGTTTATTTCCAATTTGTATACTGAAGTCTCCACTGTATTTCAGGACGATGAAGAACCCTGCATGAATCACTTTCACTGCATTGGCCACGTGTCACCCTTTTTGGGTTCTGCTGTGTTAAGTGATGGGCTATTTCATTCTGTGGTTTATGAAGTACTATTGTGTTCACTTTTTGCGAGGTTTAGGGAGTACTCCAATAGTTTTTGATTGTGTTTTTTTCTGTATCTGTCGTACTGTAGACAGCTGGAGGGAAAAGTCTTCACCAGACCTACAAGGTGCAGGTTGATCATATCGTACAATATGGTCTTTGAGTTTAATGCTATATGATGAACATACCCTTGGCGCTTCAATTTCTCTGTTGGGGTTCCATGATTCTTTCCATACATGTATCAGATGGTGCCACAACCTCTGCCCCCAAAACTCTGGTGCTCCAGCAGCCTTTACCACTGTATGACACAGGCCGCCCCTTCCCCTTTGCTGGTCACCTCTTACTCTCGTAATGGTCCAAATCGCCATCAAACGATCAATGATAGCTTCTTGTGGGCTGCGGCTTGGATGGACCATGTTACTACGTGTAACCTCAATGTCATAGGCCCAACTTGTGCCACTTTTTGTTTGGAAAACTTGTTCATTGGCATTCCAGTGCTAGAAATAAAGCCCATGTTCTTGTCAAATATCTATATGTCGGTGCCTATAAAGGTTTGTGTCGATCACCCAGCAGAAGAATGCTTTGGTAGCAGCTCAGCAGAACAATGGCTGGCTAGCTCTGATCAGCCCAATATTGATCCTGCACAAGCTGGTTCCTCGTTTTCTACTTCAGGAGTGAACCAAATCTTCCATTAACCTAGGCTCGATTTCCATGTTCACCAGCACAGCCTCAACAACCACTTGCTCTAATCAATCCTGAATGAAGGGTTCGCCAAAAGGAAATTTCTCGCTCTCCGTTGAAGTATTGATACATTAGGGAGTGATGAGTTTCTGCCTTCTGACCAGCCCAGCCTGCCAGCCAGTTTATAGTAGAACCAGGCCAATCCAAAACCGTGCAAGCGTACGCTGGCTCGTACTGGTTATGTTAGGATCACGCTTTGTTTTACAGATGCAGTTATGTTTTGTTTGGGTGGGTGCGCCGGAGGTGATGTAATGTAATCACCAATAGCCCGGAGTGGTAGGTTAGTTCACCCGACGTGCTTGTCACATGTGCAATTTTCTTTTGAGATGGATCAACGTTTTTCCCCTGAGTCGGATATAGTGACCAAGCAAATAGTCAGCAAAGGAGGGGCGTGCGTGTCACATGAAGCAGAGAGGATTGAGAAGTGGCGACCACCGGTTGGCTACAGCCCAGCACACAGCAGGTGTATATGCACAACGCAAAACATGGTTAGCTGAGTCACTTGATGCTCTTTATTTTACTTCTAAAATTTGCAATAAGCTTCAACCTCCTTGAAGCTCCTGTCCGAGCTCTCTTCATCAATTTTGCAGAGCACCATCACGAGCGAAGAATTTTGATTTGGGCCACATACAGTTGGCCAAATGGGCCAGTACTATGAAAATGTGTGGGTCTCATTGCGTAATCGGGCTACATATTGGCCACCAAACGCGACAAGAAGTTAACAATAGTTGGCAGCGGAGAGCGTGCAGCAGCCACGAGCCAGCAGCTAAAACACACAGGGTCTGGAAGGGATCGGAGCAGTGCCTTGCGCCCTCGTTGCGCGCCACCAGTCAGTGACTGAGGGACAGGGAGTAGCCAGAGGAGCAGAGGACTTAGAAGTGGCAGCTAGGTTGCTCCACCTCCAGCTCAGTCACTCGATGCTGCAGCATACTTATGACTGAAGAGTGAGGAGGGGCAGAAGGCACACCTACAAGCCTCATATAAAGATGAAACGTGATCATGATTTTTTCCTCAGCCATGAAAGTCTCTACGTACAACGAACGCAACTCAATTTATCCGCCAATCGATCCCACTGAAACTGAAAACACGGCCACTCGGATGATGAGACCGCATAGTCAATTTGATCCGTCGACCCGCGATTCGAACTGAAAATCAACACGGTCTCGCGGGAAATGTACTGTGAATACACGGATGGCCTGAAGAATTTTTGAACTCTGCAGGGACTCTGTCCGAGCTCTCTGCATCAATTCGCATGGTGCTGTCGTCTTGACTGATTTTTTAGATAAAGGAAGGAAATTGTTCCAGCCTCTACACCTAGGGGTGGTAAAGGTGGTCTCTAATTTAGCTTGGTAAATTTAAGTATTTAAGGATTAGGCTGAAATACTATATGATTTTGAGTCATGATCATACCACCCCTGTCTACACCCATATAGGGGTGTATATAGCTAGCAGGTACAATAAAGTAGTCCTCGGACTACAAGAACCAAAACTGGTCAAGGTTTCAAAATAAAACAATCAAAGGAGATAAAGCTGAAAGCCTAAAACTAAGCTTCAATCCTAAAACTAGACTTCCAACCAAATCTGTTGTTGAATAGCTCCATGACAATATTTTCCAAACTCCTGCATCCCACTTTCAAAGTATCTCTCTCTTCCTTTTAAACAACAAGAACCATATTCTGATCCAGTAAGTCCACCTAAAAATAACATGCATAAAAGATTGTCCTCTTTGCCTGAAATTTGTTACAGTTTTCCAAAATAACCAGATGCCTCTTTACAAGCTCCTCAAGAAGACAGACGCGTTCGTCTGGACGGAGGAGGCACAACGGGCTTTGGATAGCCTCAAAGCATCGTTGACTTCAACCCCAATCCTTGTTGCTCCCGAATGGGAAGAACCTCTCCTCCTCTACATTGCAGCAAGCAACCACGTGGTCAGCGCCGCCCTTGTCATCGAGAGGGAGGAGCCGAGGCACGTGCTGAAAGTCCAGTGACTAGTGTACTTCGTTAGTGAGGTACTCGGCGACACCAAAATCCGCTACCCCCCAGGTCCAGAAGCTTCTGTACGTCGTACTGATGGTGACCCAGAAGCTCCTGCACAACGTCACTGACCACGAGGTCACGATCGTCACCTCGTACCCACTGGGGGAGATCATCTACAACCACAACGCCGTGGGCCGGATCTCCAAGTGGGCACTCGAGCTCATGGGCCAAGACATCAAGTATGCCCCCCGTACCGCCATCAAGTCACAGGCCCTGGCCGACTTCATCGCCGAATGGGTGGAGGTCTAGATCTCGACCCCAGATGTCACCCACGAGTACTGGATGATGTACTTCGACGGGTCAGTCATGGCACCAGGCTCGGGGGCTGGAGTGGTTCTGATCTCCCCAGATGGGAACAGGCTCCGCTACGTGATCCGTCTCCATTTCCAGGCCTCGAACAAAGTTGTGGAGTACGAGGCCCTCATCAACGGGCTACGCATCGCTGTCAAGCTCAGCGTGACATGGCTCTACGTCCGCGATGACTCGAAGCTAGTGGTTGACCAGGTCATGAAGGAATCCTCCTACAAGAGCCCTCTCATGGTGGCGTACTGCCAAGAGGTGCGCAAGCTAGAGGACAAGTTTTTGAGGGATCCAGCTGCATCACATCCCGCGAAAGGACAATGACGCCACCGACTTCCTCGAGAAATTGGCGGCCAGACAGGGCCCGTCCCCTGACTGGGTCTTTGTAAACGATCTCTACAAGCCATCTGCCCGTGTTCGAGCAGATCTGACTCAGGCACGGTCCGACCAAGCGCTCGGAGGCTCCGACCCTGACGCCTCTATGGCGACCTTACCCAAAGACACCGCCGCGATAGCGCTCGACCCGGCTGACTAGAGAGTGCCATTCCTAGCCTACATCCTCAAGGAGGTCTTCTCTCTAGGAAGGACTGAAGCGCGACAAATCGCTCGACGCGCCAAGATGTTTGTCGCCATCAGTGATGAACTTTACAAATGAAGTCTGTCAGGAATACTCATGAAGTGCATCCCGATCATCCAGGGGAAGCAACTTCTCCTCGAAGTCCACGCTGGAATCTGCGAACACCATGCGGCCCCAAGGACGCTGGTTGAAAAGCCTTTCGCCAAGGTTTCTACTGACCCACCGTGCTGCGAGACGTAGAGGAGGTTGTTTGCAGGTTTGAAGGATGCCAGCTCTATGCTCGGCAAACTCACCTGCCGGCGCAGGAGCTCCAAACCATCCCCATCACCTGGCCATTCGTGGTCTGGGGCCTCGACATGGTCGGGCCCCTAAAAAAGGCCCCAACAGGCTTCACTCACTTGCTCGTGGCAGTGGACAAGTTCACCATCACAAACATCTGCTCGCAAGAGACGGTCAAGTTTTTCCACGACATCATTTATCGGTTAGGTGTCCCTAACCGTATCATCACCAACAACGGAACAAACTTCACAGGTAAAAAGTTCCTGGACTTCTATGATGGATACGGCATTAGGATCGACTGAGCCTCGATTGGGCACCTGTGGACCGGGTCAGGTCGAGCGAGGCAATGGCATGGTCCTCTAAGGACTTAAGCCTTGCATTTTTGACCTGCTCAAAAAACACGCCGGGCGATGGGTCACAGAGCTCCCAGTGGTCCTCTGGAGCCTCAGAACGACCCCAAACCGATCCACGAGGTTCACCCACTTCTTCTTGGTGTACAGTGCTGAAGCCATGTTGCCGTCCGACCTCGATTACGGCACTCCAAGGGTAAAGGCCTACGACCAAAACCGAGCCACGGAGGCTCAGCAGGACGCAGTCGACCTACTCGAGGAAACATGAGAGATGGCCATCATCCGCTCCGCTCGTTACTAGCAAACCCTCCGCAGGTACCATGAGAGGAAAATCTGAGGGAGGACCCTCGAGGTCGGCAACCACGTACTCCAGAGGACCTAGTCGACCAAGGACAGGCACAAGATCTCTTCGTCGTGGGAAGGACAGTACACGGTAGCCGAGGTGATGCGACTAGGTGCCTATCGACTGAAGGACGACGACAACAATATCCTGACCAACACATGGAACATTGAGCAGTTACGTCCTTTCTTTCACTAACTCGGTTTGTAACGGTCATTTCCATTCGACACTCGCTCCTATAGTGTTCTAGCCTGAGCACTCTCGGCCTGGGTCGCTCGGGGGCTCCATGGGGGTGCGGTACCACCCCCTTCTTACTTTTGTGCAATCGTGCACCATGCCCAAATGAAAGGGCGTCCCGTTCCTCTGACTACCCTAAGTAACTTACACTTCAGCCTCTCGACCGATGAAATCCCACCACGACCTACGGTTATGAGCAGCTGAGCCTCACGGGCCATGCCCAGGTTCTAAAGGTTGCAGCCTACGGTCAACGGGCAGGTTTGAAAGGAAAATTGCAAAAAGCAGAATTACTTAAGGGCAAAAATGAGGACGGGCGGGACAAGCTCCCCTTCATGATTAATACGATCACAAAGAAGTTAAATTGTTCATTCAGGGGCTCTTAGTCCCCCACGAAATTCATTATAATACAAAGAACTAACTACTTTTATGGAATTCTACTACTGCCCCCCGGTCGCGTCGGCTGGCGGTGTGGTTGGCGTGGACGAAGGTGCCTTAGTTGTGGTCAGGACAACATTCTGCTCCGCCTCAGTTGTGGACCAAGTTTGGGCCTCGGCCAGCTCGTGAGACAGTTGACCTCCACTACTACGACGGTAGGCCCGATCACGGCTCCACCGATCTCCCCAAACTCAGACCAAGAGGGAGAACCAAGCACCCCTCCACCGGGCGAGATAGGATGCCTGGCGTCCCTCCTCTCCTTCTCCGTTCCGGCTACCGTCGTGCTCACGATAGGCGGAGGAGGGACCGCTAGGGTCACCGCCACCGTGGGCTCCATCCCAGCCACGAGGATCGCGTCCGTTCCGGCCTCCGCCACGCTCGCGACCGATGGGGGAGATGCGAGCCCCATCAAGGAGGGTTGGGCCAACACCATACTACTCCCCCCTTCACTCGTCACGACCAGCTGTAGGTCGGGCCTCCACTCTGTGTGTGGGGGAGGTGGGATGCTCCCCACTGGGGTTGACGGCCGGCCGCTCCAAAAGAAGGCATTAAAGTAAGTTAGTCACGCCTAAGAAACTCAATCGTGTGGATGAAGGGAAGCATGATCACATACCGAGCAGAGGGGGCTTGTAGCCCCGATCGGCTAACGACGAGCCGAGCAGACGAGGAAAGCTTGGGGGTCGCAGCCCGTGCCCCCTTGAGTCAACCAAGTGTGGGGGCGACCTGGCCGGCCCCTGATCGGCCTGCGAACTACCACATCCGCTAGCTCATGGCGAAACCACCGGAGTGACCAACGAGGCATCTCTCTGCTGGGGGTTGGGCGCACGCACTGACCCCGAAGGCACTGATGAGTGGTCGCATTCCCCGGACTGACCGGCGCGCTCCGTCGCGCTCGGTGCAGGGGGCTGCAAAGCCGATGGTAGATCTGAAGGGTGCGGCGACCGCGACCATGCCCACTGTCGGTGTTTTAGACCGGCAACCCGCCTAGGGGGTACCCTAGGTGGTCTTTTGTGCGGTAGGATCATCGAGAATCAAGGAATCAATGGTGACGCAAGGAACATGATTTAGACAGGTTCGGGCCGCTAGATCGCGTAATACCCTACGTCCTGTGTGTTGGTTTGTATTGAGCTTGGAAGAACTGGAGTTGTTCTTGTTTGAGGGGGGTCCCTGCCCGCCCTTATATACACGGGAGGGTAGGGTTACAAGTCTGAATCCTAGTCGAGTACAATTACAGAGTCCTACTCGGTATGGCCCGAGTAGTTTTCCATATACATACTTGACTAGTCCGAGTGGGATACACCTATCCCTTGTCCTGACTATATCCGAGTACGCCCCTTAGTGGGCCTGGGACATTCTATTTATTTGATTTTCAAAAGTTAGTCATGCCTAGGGCCAACTACAAATTGTCTTTTCGGTACTTTGGGCCATTCTTGGTGCTGGAAAAGATTGGAGCTGTGGCATATCGTCTACAACTTCCACCATCTTCAGCTATTCATCTAGTCTTCCATGTTTCACAACTGAAACGCACGGTGGGCACTAACCAACAGGTCAGTCCCACTCTAACCCCTATTGACACTCGTTTCCAAGTCCCATTGCGTGTACTTCAATGGCGTTCTATTCAAAGAGGCAATCATGTTGATCAAATTCGGATACACTAGTCTTCTTGTTCGGTCTCAGTATCAACATGGGACAAAATGAGGCGACGCTACGTCAGCAATTTCCAGCTGCTCCGGCTTGGGGACAAGCCGGTACTCATGAAAGGGGGAATGTCATGAAGCTGAAGCTACAAGGGATGCCTGAAGATGAAGCTGCTGATCAAGGAGAAGAACAACAAACTGATGAGCCTGTTGAAGAGATTGGTGGCGCCAAGAGAGTTTCTCAAGTACCAAAGCCCAACCCGAAGTATTTCAGCCCAAGTTGGCAGCCTAAGTGAGGCTAGGCCCACGAACCGCTGGAGGTGTGCCATTATAGAGAAGAAGCTAGTTGGCAAAGAGAGGGCAACAAGGAAGAAGACGACTTTGGCCGACTACGTCCGGTGGTGGCGGCGGTGATCTACGGATCCCGTGTGTAACTCTACCTATCTTGTGAAGATATAGCCACTAGATTGGAGTGTATTCGTGAGAATCATGAGCTAAACACTACATATCGAGTCGTGCGTTACAAGGTAGAATGATGATGGCCAATCGGGCGGGCGGGTTGGCTCAGCTTGAGGTGGAATAGCAGATGGGAACTCCTGTCTCCTGGCCGGTGGAGGCACGGCGGATGGTGGTGATTGGCTGGGGAAGTGTCTAGGCGAGCGGAGGAGGTGGTGATGCAGTGGCTTAGGTGGAGGACGGCTGAAGCTAGGCGGTTTTGGGCCAGCGGCCAACTTTTTCTCGGTGGACAGCAATGGTGAGAGGGATGGAGAAAGGTGGCCAGGGACACCGGTTAAATGCCCTAGGGCATGAACCCAGACAGGGAGACGTTTGGATGCGGACGCTGGAAGCCCCAGACTGCTCTGCGCAGCCACTGGGCGAGGGAGTGGTCGCCGGAGGGTGACGGCCACATGGTAGAGCTTGTTTGAAATGCTCAGGCCGATGGGTTCGTTCCAGCCCCGAAGTCAACAAGTTTGACATGAAATTTCTCCCAATTGTGCATTGCAACATGGTGATTGGCCTTTAAGAGCATCTCCAGCAGATTACCAAAATTTTATTGCTAAAATATTTTCTCTCTCCATCTCCAATAGCAACTTTAGGATTTTTGGAGACCATTGCTACATCACCAAAAGTTCATCTCAAAAAATCCTTCTTACATGTGCCCCCACCTATCAGTAAATACATTGTTTTTCATCCCCCTCCCCCCTCTTCCCCTGGGTCCCCACCTCCTCTCTCCCTCGGTCCCTCCTCCTCCTCCTCCTCCTCTCTCTCTCTTTCTCTCTCTCTCTCTCTCTCTCTCTCTCTCTCTCTCTCTGTTGCACCGCCGGCGACCTCACATGCGCAGATGCACCACCCCCACCCTCACGCCGCCTCGCCGCCGGTCGTCCCCATCCCCTCTACTCCTATGGCCGCCGCCGGCTTCGCATGCGCTGTCCCCATCATCATGCCTTCCCACCACTAACCGTCCCCCCTCCCCCATCTGCTGCCATGGCAGCTGCCGGCCTCGCACGCACTAGCCGTCGGCGGCCTCTTACACGCTAGTCGCCGCTAGCCTCGCACGCGCTAGCCATCGCTGACTGTCCCTCCTTCCTCCTCTGTCCCATGGAAGCCGCTGCCCTCGTACGCATAGCCCGCTGCCATCCCAAGTATGGCATGCAAATCCATGGGAGCTCCAGCCTTCGGGCATGGCGAGGTGGTGAGCTCCGACCTTTGGGCATGGCGAGGCAGCCCTTCCTCCAACATCAAAACCACCGGAGCCATGGCGCACCACCGAAGGAGGTAGGCAGCTCAGATCTCTCTCTCTCTCTCTCTCTCTCTCTCTCTCTCTCTCTCATTGGTGCTCCCCGATGGTGGCAGCGCTGAGCGACATTGCCGGGTGGAGTGGAGATTTGCGCGCGCCACCACCAACTGTCAATAGGGAAGAGGGTTGCATTCCCCTACATAAAGGGTAGATGAGTTGAGTTTTTGGTGTGCCAAAAAAATTTTGGTATTCGGGAAGAGATTGGCAATCTGTTGGAGCCGAATCTCATCTCCAAAATCCCCTAAATTGTAGTTTTTGGTATAGATGGCACAAAGATTGACAATATTTGTAAGAGCTCAAAGGCATTTGTGAAGAGATTGAGAGGCAAAACGAGCCAAAGTTGGAGGAAAAACAAGAATTGCAAAGAAAAGTTTCAGAGTTTCATACTTAGCCAAAGAATTCATCATGGTGGTTGGAAAACATCGGTTTGACTACAATTTGACCTTGAATTTGAACTATAAGCTAAATTTTTCACACCTCAAGATCATTCTTATTTGAAAGTAGATAGCGATGACTACAAGTTTTATATTGGCAAAAAGTAGAGTGTTTAGGCAAAATAAAATTTAAACATCACTCAAACTTGGCTACTTTAAGAATTTCCAACACACTAGAAAGTTTGATTCAAACAACTTATGAAATTGAGATTTGAACTTGGTTAAAATTGCAAACTTGTTCATAATCCAAACTTGATCCATTTAACTTTGTCAACAAATATTTGGGTACAATTTCATATTTTTCGTATTTGTGCCCTTTCTTAGTATTTAATTGGATTTTAGCATGAGCCTTTATTAAAAAGCAAATTAAAAGACAATCATGCATCATGTGAATTAAAGATTCTTATTCAAATTAATGAAGGTATAAAATATGCATGACTAATGTTAATGATATGCTTATGCACATGATTAGCAGATAAAGGACATAATTATCAACAGAGGTGTTACACACAACACATAGGACGTAAGCTGTTATGCTTCCGAGCAGTCTGAATCTATCTAAAAACTCTCTCAAAAAGATCATACACTAACTTCTCCAGACACCTCTCAAATCCCTACGCATGAACTATCCCCCAGGCTGGATCTCTAAAAGGGGGTCTCATCAGATCCTCACTCTCGGTGCTTGACTACTGCTAGGTGCTAATTGCATGCACATACCGAATAGAGTAAAACGACTTGTTTTTTTTTGACAAATTTTTAATTCTACAATGACATGTTTTTTTGGACAGAGGGAGCAGGAGGCTGGGAGCTAAAAAAACTAGCTTGTCCTGATCCACTTCTTGCAAAAAAAACCTTTATGCATAACGTTTATCATAGAGAATCACAGAGAATCAGTTTCAGCCACATAATTACTTCCCTCAGAGAATCAGCTCCTACATAGAATCAAATGAAACTCTACCAAACAAACCCTAAATAATATTTAAAAAAATTGGACTTCTTGCTAGTGTGTACTCCTGCTTTTGCGGCTGCTGCAGCTCATGCCCTGTTTGTTTGAGCTTCTTGGTAGCTTCTTAGTGTGAGAAGCCAAAAGCTCAAATAAACAACAAACTTCTCGTGCAGCTTCCAAAAAACCCGAAACTCAGAAAAGCTGAGTATATATGGGAAAGCTCAGTTTTCTAAGTTTTTTGTAGCTTTTTGAGTACAGAAAACTAAATGCATCTTATAAAATCTAGTGTTGACTTTTCAGAACCAAAAAGTCAGCAGCAGTTTTTTTAAAAAAGCCCAAAAACTACAGCTCAAACAGACAGACCCTCAGCTTGGCGACGGCGGCTTACAAACCGAGGCGCTAGTGCCTGACGAGGCGCGTAGCAAGTGATTCTGTATCGCACTATGTAGTAGATCTTACTTTCTCCTTGTGCTCCCACTCCTGCCGTGCAATATATTTGTTCTTCTAAAAGATACTTTTTCTTGATGAAAATTTTAAGCTTTATTGAGATAATATATTCTCGAGGTTTTATTTTGAAAATTTAGTAAGGTTTAAATAAATAATTTTGAGAAAGAACCTCCTTGCCTGGGGGTCTCCTAAGTCGGAATGAGATTCATGGGTCCAAATGCGAGGGTCCCGCATAGTAGTGGCTTGAAAGGTAGAGGCTCAAATTTGAGGAACTATTCCTGGAAGTTGCGTTCTTAGCTGCGCCCCCACAAATTTTTTTTATATTTTTTTATGATTTTGCAAAAATAAATACTCGAACGAAAATTTTGAAGAAATAGACCTATGCCACCATACAAAATGGAGGTATGTCAATTTCCGATAGTTGGGTTGGCGGTAGGACGCCTGGTGCACTACCCAGGCGTTTTTCACCGTACGAAACGGCGATAGGTGGCCTACCGCTGTTTCATACGGCAGTAGGTGGCCTACGATGGTTTCAAGTGGCGGCACTCTCCCACCGCCTGGTTTAGCTAGGTTTAGCTGCGTTTAGTGGGGTTTGGGATGCTATAGCAAGTTCAAACAACTATAACGGGTATAGCCGTTTGAACCGGCTATAACTCTATTTTAATTTTGATTAGTTATATTTCGTGTAATTTTGTATGATATTTTTAAAAGTAAAAAATGTAGTTCCATTGCAATACGTAACTTTGTAATTTGAGAGAGGTAGTGTGATTGAACGAAATAATTGAAAATGATTTAACTCCCAGCCATTAGATACATAGCTGTTTTCAGCGAGATTACAACAGATGTAAACAAAATTCCTGCGAACATACGAACAACAATGACTCTAGGGTGAACAAATAATCATAGATTGCAGTGGCATGTGTGGCATAGATGCTATCCTAAACCAGTGCTGTTGCTAAACCTAGCATGCCTTAGATAATTGAAATAGTCGTGGAAACCGCCATGTCTAGTTCCTAGTAGAACTAGCTTTGCGAGGACTGCGACGGCCCAGCTCCATAGTAGTCAGCACTCCCAGAGGATGGCAGAGACGGGGGGAGGCGATCCTTGTTGTGGTGTAGGAGCACTTGCACCATGGATCGGTGCAAATCAAGTCACCTGCGATGTCAACCGCCCAAGGATTCGCGTCAACTTCGGACTGAAAATCCTCGACCTTATGCTCCGGGTCAAAAATCTTGTACTTCAGGTAGTGTATGTACTCCTGGGTTGGCTCAAGAAGTGGTGGATCGACCCACTTGGCGTAGTGGCAGTTACCTTCATCGAGATAGGTCTGAACGTGATGTTAGTTTGAAGCACGAGAAGCTTAGGAAGAGTAATGAAATAATAACTTTACTCACCAACCCATACGGGCATCGAAAGAAACAGCGACTTCCATCACCGTAGCCGTCATAGAGCTGGACGACACAAGCCACGACATGGTGACACATTTGCCATGCATGCTAGCGGTCGTCATAAGGCTAAAGGCAGTTTGGAGGGGCGTAGTTAGCCCTGTCCTCTAGAGGGAACTCGTCGAGGGGTGCCTCATACTCCGTTGGGCCAAAAGAAGCTGACCAAGTGATGGTTGGAATAAGAGCACTTCTGTAGATTACTCTGTTCTGCATCTGTGCAATCAAATGGGGCCATGACCTTATTAGGGCCAAAGCAATCTTGCTTTATAGTTTCCTTTCACCCTTTCTTTTTCGGGAAAAAGGTTCCTTGTATCCTAGCCGATGTTCCTTTGAGAAAGTGATAGCGGCTGGGACATGAACCTGAAAATGGACCATGACATGTGCGCATGGAAATCCCATGATGCTAACCTTTTGTTTCTTTCATAAGCATGTTGTTCAGGAAAAAAAACATTTACCATGTGATTTCGGTGAAGCATGCCTTATGTAATTTTCTTTACTTATAGCTAGCTCCATCTGATTTGTATCCATATTAGTTGAAAACTCTATGCATGTGATCTTATTTCTCTGCAGAATCGTCTGAATAATGGTTTCAGGATGGCTAGGCCACAGAGGAAAGCACATCAGGTTCACAAGGATAACAAAATGACGTCGGAAGAATGCATCAGAGTGTGAGCAGGACCCTGTCAAGATCATCATGCAGGATTTGGTCATTGTTTGTTTGGTATGTGCAATTCTGAAAGCTGAGTACTTTCCATTGTAGTGCATGTATGATCATTCTTTAGAGCCTCATTGTTGCCCTTCTCAGAGGCACTGTCAGGACTGGATAAGCCAATACAGCAGGAAGAGGCGAAGAGCTAGAGTTCCCGTGACCCAATGAGACAGGGATGAAAATTGACCAATATTATACTGATGGTGAGCTAAAGGAGCATGATCTGTTGAGCAAAGGAGCAATGCAAGGAGGAGGAACCATTGCGACCATATAGAATAGAAGTTCTGCTCTGACCATTACTCTTACATCTGCACCGATGATTGGATAGAATCATTGTGTGCTTATACGCCCCAACCCAACCAACAAAACTCCAGATGGATTTGTATTAAGTTTGGCAGGGCTCAATGAAGTTCTACCAGTGATTAATATTATGCTGATCTTGCAAAGTTCCATTGGGTTTTGGCCTCATGCGCACACGCATGAATGGCAAAGTTTGAGCTGCTATATGCAATGTGGAAAGAAAACTCTACTACGAGTCATGAATGAATTAAGATGGCCATTCTGCAGCACGATCTGTCTGCACTGATATAGTTACAGTTGTGATTCTTCTTCAGTGGTGGACCGGTTTTTCTATGAAATGGGAGAGGGTCTCCCTACTAATTATAAGTATATAAAATAAAATAAGGGGTATCACAGAAGATTAAACTCCTTGTGCTCCCCTGAATTTGTCTTTTTTTAGTTTCCTTATTAGACTGTCACCGTGTGTTTCCTCGTACAAAACCTGCATAATTAATCAGGAGTCGACAACCCCAGTGCAGTTGAAGATCAATGGTTAAAATCGTCGAATACAATAGAAATTGCATAACATTAATAAGATTCTACATCTATTTTTGCCGTAGCAACGTCCAGGCACGCACCTTGTAATGTTAAATAAGTGTATGGCTCTATCACTGCATGCCATTAGAAATACTTCATACGTCTAAGATTTGATGCTTAAAGAAGAAATTTCCTTCACCCATAACTAAGTTCTTGGATTAAATACCTCTTATTTTTACATTATTAGTCTGGTTGAATTTCCATGTATTTCAATACAAATATTTTGTTGCCCAACGCACTGGCACAATGGCCACACACCAAAGCAGCAGTTCCTACTACTCATTGCTTATGTTATTACTCATTGCAAAGTCATTTTTTATTTTATATTGGAGGCATTTCACATGTGTTTGAGTTTGTAGAAGTAAATATTTCATACGATAATATTTGATGCTTACAGACAAAATTTATTTTGCCTGTAGCAACACACGGGCACGATCCTAGTGTAACAAAAAGAATACGTGTGAAGATCCAAATTATTTTAGTCTTCTACCAGTATTTGCATGTCCATATATTACCTCAATCATAAGCACCACCACCATGAATAATATTGGTATAAACAAAAATGGCTCAAAATGCCACAATACATATATATGCCCCTTGACTTGCACATTGATATTTCTCCGTATACCATTTTCTTACATATTTATATTTTTATTGCCAAACACACACCCTTTTCTCTGATCTCTTCTCTGGTGTCAACCCAAAGATCCTGAACCAACGACAGTTCTGCCTTAGCACCAGCATGTGGGTTCCACTTTTTGACACTGTGAGAAACATTTTGCACTGTCCTCATCTGCATTCCTTCAAAGAGGGCCAGCTCCTCTGCATTCCTTTAAAGAAGGCCAGCTCCTCCACCTTCTTTGTTGTAGGGAATTTCATTTGAAATTTGTTGTCTGCTATTCTTTTGGCATACCACCTCCAGGTTGAACTTGGGCCTGCTTGAGCGAATTCACCCTCCAATTGCCTTGCAGTTACTGACCCACTTGTGATAGTAATTAGTGCAAAATTTCCCATGTCCTTAGAATTGTCACCATTTTCATCATCTTGAATAACATGGAAGCCTTGCCCTGAAGCTGCAAGTCCACCAAGGCAAGATTTCTGAGCAAACTCTTGGTACATGCCCTTCTTTTTTGCATCTGCCACTTATCACTGGTTTGAAGCAATCCTCAGTTCTGTGCCCATTTTTTCCACATTTGCCACAGAACCCATGATGTTCTTGCTTTCTTCAAATCTCTTATCTTCTTCTTTCTTCTCAATCTGCTCCCTCCCTCCAACTTTTCCTTCTAGTCCTGGATCTATAGCTTTCTTTGCTTGCTGAAAGAACTAAGTCCTCCTAGCTCTAAACACATTTCCCTTTGAAAGTCTCTTGGTCTTTGAACACCTGTTCCCTTTCCCTCCCCTAGTTCAAATTGTTCCTAAGGTCAAACTGCTGCCCCTGGTAATGATTTTGATTCTGGGTTCTGTCCATCTCTCTACTTCTTCCTTGTTGGTGTTGGAACCTTCCTCCCCTGAAGTTACCTCTCCTCTCATCCCATTGCCTGTGATTAGGATGACCCCCAAAATTCTGGAACTCGCCTATGTTACCTCCTGTGTCACACCCAAATCTTCCTCCTACCTAGGGAGCTTTCTACACACCGAAGCTACCACGGTCGTCCATCTGATGAAATCTGTTCGGGATGGATCTCACAACCTAACGAAAACGATCTTGTGTCACCCCCAGAGTCAACCACCTTGTTGGATCCACACCACGGAGGGGTGCGGATGGAGAATCGCTTTTCTTATAGAGGTGTTCAAGTCTGTTGGTGAGCTCCTCATCGAGTCCCCCCCTCCCCCGCGGTCGGCACATCACAGGTTGCTACCAGACGGGGCCCCCAGGATCGCACCTCTCGCCACCAATGAACACGAAGGGTTCACCGGGTTAGGGTTCCCCAACCTAGGGTTCACTGAATTTGGGGATGGATTTGGGATTGGCGGCAGCAGGGGTAGGGTTGCGAAAGAGGATGAGCTTGTGCGCGGATGTTTAGGGCGTGTTTAGTGCCCTGCACGGGGCTGAGCTAGGCTCACCGCATGCAGGGTCCCTCAGTTTGGTTGCCTGGTCCACCGCCCGAGCCAGGCCGTGCACGTGCGAAAGACCCCCCACGGCTAGGCTCCAGGGAGACGAGCGGAGTAGCCGTTTCCACTGGGCCACTAGGCCAGGCTCCCATGGTGCCACGGCGGGCGCACGGGAGGCGGAAAATCGGCTGGCGAAGCTCGCGCCATTTCGCTAGGGTTACCTTCCCCTTTCCCGCCACTCACCGTAGTATATATCCCACTCCTCACCGCCTCCCCTCTCCACCACTCACCATTCATCTTCGGCGCAGCAGGTGCTTTCCTCTTCTCTCTTCCTCTCATGTTCATCGATTAGGGTTCATCGACTCACGTTGATTTGATCCCCTCCCTCCTTTGTTGCTTTGTAGATGCTCTGGATCTGAGTTCTTGTGTGGGTATAAGTGAATCTGGTTAGCCTCCCCTTCTTTTTCTTGATCTCGTAACCCTAAGTTATTGGAGGAGAGATCCATCTCTCACTCTTTCTTCTTAAACTCGATGCAGACACATCAGATCTGAGTTTCCCACCTGGTTCTAAGGTATACATTCATGTTCTTGCTTAGGGTTCTATTTTTTCTATTTGTTTGTGTCATTTTCCTAACAACTATATGCAATATTTGGTTGTTGTTGGTGCCAGGTTGTAGATCTGATGTCGCTTGTTTGTTCATTTGCGTTTGTTTGGGTGCTGCCTGTCCTCGTCCAATATAAGCAATCCTCCCCTTCTATCCCTCTCCTCTTATTCTAATGAATGCAGGTAATACTTGATGTGTGTTGCTGATGCTAATTGTGTGTGCTACAGATCTGACAATGCTATTTATTTCTGAGGTTATGTCCAAGTCAATGATGATGCCTCTTTTAATCTGAGCATTTGTCCATGCCAATGCTGATGTTTGATTAAATCTGAGCATTTGTTCAATGCTAATGATGTTTCTTCATTAAACCTGAGCAGTTGTTCATTGCCAATTGTTGTTGTGTTCCTTTTCTGCCCTGGTCTAGGAAACCAAACACACCCTTTTTTGCTTGTCACTGTTTTGTTGCTTTGTTAGTCATGGTAATTGTGTTGCTTGGTTAGATGGCTTTGGAGGACCAGCGATGCATGCTGATTGCCCGACTTGCTGCTCTTATCATGGCTATGTATGCATTCTTGTTCAGCAGGATAAGAATGCATCATAGTTCAAGGCCTCAGATCTGTTATGGCCCTTTGAGCACCATGGATGAGGAACGCCAAAAGAACTTGGATAAAATTTACAACTACAATGATATAGAGTGTGTTGCTATGCTTCGCATGAGAATAGCACCTTTTTTTAGACTATGCAACTTGCTTAGGGAAAGGAATTTGCTGACATATAGCTTACATAGTAGTGTTGAAGAGCAAGTAGCAATGTTTCTTCGTATTGTTGACCACAACCAACGCTTTAGAGTTATTCACCAAAACTGGAGAAAGTCAATAGAAACAGTGCATAGATATTTCAAGGAGGTCTTGTATGCTATTGGGGAACTTAGGCAAGACATGATTAGAGCTCCATCTAATGAGACACCACTTAAGATAATCAATAGCCCAAGATGGTACCCATATTTCAAGGTAATCAATTTGTCATGTAGTTTGTAGGTTGTTGCTGCATACTTGGGTGCATATCATGTAACAAGCATTTATTGGGTGTTCATGTAGGACTGTGTTGGGGCAATAGATGCAAGTCATGTCTATGCTAGAGTGCCAGCCAAGATGCAAGCAACATTTAGGGGAAGGAAGCACTACCCCACACAAAATGTTCTTGTTGTTGTTGACTTTGATCTAAAATTTACTTATGTCCTAGCTGGTTGGGAGGGGTCGGCTCATGATGCTACTGTTCTTGTTGATGCACTAGAGCGGAGGATGGGTTAAGGGTTGCACTAGGTAATTAGATGAATTGGATACCTAAATAAAATCTGTAACTTCATAACAATGGACTTAATGCATATCTGTACTTATTATTGGAAAATTTTTACTTAGTAGATGCTGAATATTCATGTCATCCTGGATTCCTTCCTCCTTATCGTGGCACTAGTTACCATCTCAAAGAGTATGGTGGTTGGAACTACCCAACCAACCCAAGGGAGTTGTTTAATTTGAGACATTCAAGTCTAAGAGTTTATGTTAAAAGGGCTTTAGGTGCTTTGAAGAATTGTTTTCGCACCATTGATAATAAACCATTTCATCCCTTCAAGACACAAGTGAAGTTAGTACTTGCTTGCTGCCTATTGCAT
The DNA here is from genome assembly GCF_000263155.2 of Setaria italica. Lineage (NCBI taxonomy): Eukaryota > Viridiplantae > Streptophyta > Magnoliopsida > Poales > Poaceae > Setaria > Setaria italica. The sequence goes on from NC_028451.1 coordinate 12,265,848, forward strand.
AATTGGATACTTGGGCATGGGGTTGATGAGGTAGTTTCTGCTGAGTTCTCTTGGGTGCCCAACAACAATGCAAGTCCTAGACATGGGGTCCAGATGGATGACAATGCTGTTTGCGCTCAAACTAGGGATGAATGGGCTAATCACATGTGGTCCAATAGGGGCAACTCTCACATCTAAGATGTACCTGTTTTGTATTCTATCTATGTTGAACAATATTGTTTATTTCTAAACTGAGGCATTGAACAATTGCAATAATGATTTTACTTATTTCATTATACAATATAGCTAAGGCATTGGATATGTGCAATGATGTTACACCAATTTTGATACTACACTAGAACTAAGGCTTGAGACGTTTGCAGTGATAATTTTTTTTATTCCCTGATACTTCTTTTGAACTAAGGCTTGAGACATGTGCAGTGATGAATTTTTATTCCCTGATACTACACTTGAACTGAGGCTGGAGACATGTGCAATGATGAATTTTTTATTCCCTGCTACTCCTATTTTTTTCTTGAGTGCAATGCATTTTGATGACATAGGCCAGATGGCACATGCAATGATGTTTCACCAATTATTCATTTTTGTTTCTGAGTAGGGGTGTGGCAACTGAAAATAGGAAATGGCTGAGGAGATGAATGTTGAGATCCTTACTGCTGATGAGCTTGTGTTCCCTAGTGTTGATGTGCCTGTTGGGGTTGTTCGTGCTGGTGCTGCTGGTGCTCAGCAGACATCTGCTATGAGGTGGACAGATGTGATGTCTGGATTTATCCTTCGCCGCATGTGCCAGCTGATTTCAACTGGTGTCAGGACTGATAAAGCATTCAAAAAAGTCCACCTTAACCAGGTTGCCAAGGCTCTTCAGGAGTTCAGTGGCAATGATGTCACTAGCACACAAGTGTACAACCACTTGAGGAAGTGGAGGCAGAGGTGGATTAGAATCTCAAAGCTGAGAGAGTTGAGTGGAGCTTTGTGGGATGAGGACAATTCCATGATTGTACTTAAGGAGGAGAACTACAATGGACACATCAAGGTTTGTTCAATGATCATTTACTTTGTTCATGCTATTTCCTTTCATCAATGTTTATCATTTAAGGTTTCTAACTTAAGTTGGTGTAATGGCAGGCACACCCCAAGGATGCTGAGTACCTGAACAAGCCAATTCATCACTACCAGCAGATGATGATCATCTTTGGTAATGGTCAGGCAATAGGCAAGTATGCTATGGGGTCAAATGAGGCTCTTAGTAGTCCTTCTGACTTTGCTGAGAGCTCACTCAAGAATGAGTCACCTGAGGAGCTGAAGAGTGGAAAGACTGAGGCAGCTGATGGAACCAAGTCAAAAGAAGCTGTTGGAAGCAAGAGAAAGAGGTGCATGCTGTCAGAGGAGGATGTCCTTGTGTTTACTAGCATGACTGATGCAGTGAACAATGTTGCAGATGCTATAAGTTCTACCAAGGTTGAGGATTCCCACCCTGAGTTGTATGGTGCACTCATGTTCATGCCTGGGTTCAGTGATGAAGCTCTGATGGTTGCATATGATCACCTTCTTGACAACAAGGTCTAGGGATCTGCTTTTGTGAAGATGACTGACTCTCACTGTGTTCTTTGGCTGAGGACCTTTTTGGCCAAAAACTAATACATGTGAGAGCCTATGCATGGTGGTTGATCCCTCTTTTGTGTAGTGATCCTCTATTGGATGATCTGGTGCAATGGTGGCTTGTTTTGTGCATACCTTCCTGCTCTGGTGGTCTTTTGTGCAGTTGACATGACCCTGCATTCTTTTGGACAGTTGAGTTGATCCTATCTCCTAACTATATGGCTAACTCTAGTATATAGTTAATGACTTAGATTGTGCCACTATAGAACTGCAACCTTATTACTGCTAACCATCCACAACCTGTTGTGCTACTGTGTTGTGATGATGTTGCTATGAACTCATCTCATATTCTGTTGTTGTGAACCTGCCTGAGCATGTGTCTATTTGGCTATGTTGTTGGGTATTTTTTTCTAAGCACATGTCTCCATGCCAATGATGATATGCTTATTCTTCATGATTTCTTGCTATTCAATGAATCTTGCTATTTTATTGCCTATCATATTACTCTTATGATGTGGTCCTTTCTAACCTGAGCACATGTCGCCATGCCAATGATGATATGCTTATTTTTTCCTAATTACTTGCTGTTCAATGAAGCTGAGAACCTAAATTCATGTTTCATTACCAATCATATTACTCTTACGATATGCTATGTTTTCCTTATTTCTTTTTGTTCAATGAATCTTGAACCTCAATTCATGTTTCATTGCCAGTCATATTACTCTTATGATGTGGTCCTTTCTAACCTAAGCACATGTCTATCATATGCATCTTTATATTTATATACTTTACTAATGTTTTATGAATTGTAGATAGCTATGGCTTGGTATGTTGTTCATGTTGGCCAACAACCTGGAGATTTCTCCAACTAGGTTGATGCCCATGCTCAGGTCAATGGCTACAAGGGTGTTTGCCACAAAAAATACAAGTCAAGTGAAGAAGCATTTGCAGCCTTCGATGGTCCTCAAAACAAAGAGGTGAAACCAACTCCACCTGAACCTGTTGCACCTAATCTGAAGAAGATGAAATTGTGGCATATTAAAGATGTAATAATAGTTGTTCAGTTCTTAATCATTGCCTTTTTAGTTTGCAAGTTGATGTAATTTCAGTTATGTTTGCAAGTTGATGTAATTTCAGTTATGGTGGCATGCATATTTTGCCTCCTTGTGCTGGATAAGATGGTGGTATTCTTACCACTACATGCAGGAGATAATCTTAACTTGTTGTATGCAGCTAACCAAACAAACTACCCTGCATCTAATTTTTCAAATTTGGAGTACATCTAGGCAACCAAACACTATCTCTGAATAGCCTAGCTCATTGCATACAGTCAACCAAACACTGCCCCTTGCATGCACCCGACCTGGTTGTAGGGAGCCTGGCTGGCTGGTACTACCCAGGCTACCCTCCTCCAAGAAACCAAACATGCCCTTACCTGCTTCGTCCCACCAAGCCAGGTGTGGCCAGGTCTCTGACCTCCATGGGCCATGTGTCGGTCAAGTTGGTAGAGGGTGTGGCTCCAGGTGCAGACTCAGAGAAACCGCTCCTGGACACGATCCACTCTGCTCCAACTCCTCGAGGGGCCCGTGTGTTGGAGATGAAGCTATCTGCAGCCCTCTCGTTTCGGTGGATCGGCGGTGGGATCATGTACTGTGAGACACGCGCCATCCTCCCTACCAAGGGAGCCCTTCCAAAATTGCAGTGCTCGTCCCAAATTACTATTCATTTTGGTTTTTCTAGATACATAGCTTTTGCTACATATGTGGACATAATATATATCTGGATGCATAGTAAAAGCTATGTATCCAGGAAAATTCAAAACGAATAGTAATTTGGGACGGAGGCAGTATGCACTGCAAGTCTAGTCCAAGACAGAAACTGCAAGCTTTTGCAAATGTGGAGCACTGCAGCCATCCGTCCACCACCATTCATCTGTAGGTTTAGTTGAAAAATGAAAATAAGCATACAACAAGATTGAAATTAAGGACAATAAATAAATATCAGATTAACAATGACATAGACCTAAGGTTGAACACGGACGGATAAAGTCCCATCCCAACCCACCCCGTTTTTCACATTTAGCACGCCCATTTTCATTTTTCCGAAAAAATCCGTGTTCGGGATGGGTCACGGGTCGACGGGTTGCGGGAGCAGGATGGAAACGGGGGAGGATTGATCTCGGTCAGATTCCCGAGGTCCCGTATTTGATCAGGATGGACCCAGATTTAACCCGGATTTGACCCGAATATTCAACCCATCAGCTAACTATAGCCCAACAGCTAACCCTAACCTTATCTTTCAGACCTTCACCACCCGCGCCACCTCAGGCTCAGTCCGACTCCCGCTCAGGCGCCACGACCACAGCCGCACCGCCACAATCCGCTGAGCTGCGCCTCCGCCGCCTGTTGGTGCCATGCTACTACCTACGGGGCCGTGCCGGCGGCGCGCTGCCCTGAGCCGCGCCTCCAGTGCCCCATGGTCGTGCCCCCTCCACACATCGGGACGTGCTGCTGCGGTTCGTCGGGGTCGGGGTTGGGGCGGCGTTGCGCACGCCAGGGTCGGGGCCGTGGGTCGGGGTCGAGGCTGTCACGCTGCTGGTAGGGTAACAGGAGGATTTGTGAGCTTCGGAGCTGCGAATCTTGAAAAATGCAGCGGTGGCGGCAGCCATACCGTAGTCCTAGAGACCAGCCTAGGCAAACGGCTTGTCATTTGATGCAGAGACCGCTATAGTAATTAGCACGATTTCTTCTCTGTTAGTGCCTAGCAGTTTCTTCTCTGTTAGTGCCTGGCACTGCTAGGGAATGGACCTTTCCTCCCGAGACTCAGTACCGGTTACATTTTGGCTCGGTACTAATGTGACCTTTAATACCGGGCCTATTGGATAGTTCCCGAGGAGGCTCCCGTAACCTCCTTTAGTACCGGGTGGAGCCTCCACCCGGTACTAAAGCATCCCTCCGATCTGCATGCTACTTTTTTTATTTTCACCGGCCCCTCACGCCTTATCCTCAGCGACTACTCGCCTTGCCCCTCAACGCCTTATCCTCTCTTTCCCCCTCCTTCTCACTGCGCCTCCTCCTTCTTCCCCCTCCTTCTCCTCCACCCACCCCTTCCCTCCCTTCCCGACCTCCCCTCTCCTCCCCCCTCCGCTCGCCCCTCACCTCGTGCCTGAGGCAAGGAGCGGCGGCAGGCGGGTGGGAGCGGTGGGCAGGTGGCCGAGGATGGCGGGGGCCGACGACGGGGCGGGTGCCGGGGAGAGGGGCCGGCGGGGATGTAGGGGTGGTAGGGCGGTGGGCGGAGGGGGCGCCGGGACGACGGGGAGGCGTGGGCGGGCGGCGGAGGGCCCGCGGGAACGACGGGGGTAGAGGGGCGGCGGGAGGCGGGGGCCGGCGGTAAGGGCGGCGAGGGCAGGGTCGGCAGCGGGCAGCGGATGGGGCCGCGGTAGGGCGGCGGTGGGGCGACGGGGGGCGGGGGCCGGCGGGACCTGGTGGGGATTCAATTTTTTTAATTTTTTAATACTCTTTAGTACCGGTTATTTCAACTGGTACTAAAGGACCCCCCTCTAGTACCGAATTGCCAATACCGGTTGCACAACCGGTACTAGAGGGGAGTTCCGAACCGGTGCTAAACGTGGAATCCCTAGTAGTCTGAACATGCACATACATGTGCTGAATGCTTGAACCATACATTGTTCCACATAGAGAAAAATTGGCATACATATAGGGGTCACTTGAGCCTTGTTGATGGTTAGTGTGGTATGTGTGTCCTAACTAAAGTTCTCAGTTTCCATCCATTTACGTCGAGTTTCCGACCGTATTGGTTCGTTTCCGCACACCCGTATAACCTGCTTCCATTTCCGCTCCCGGCTGTCCTACTCCTACTCCCGCTCCCGATCTCGACGATGAAGTGCGAGAGCGGAAACAGGAAAGGGGTTTTCCCGCCCATTTTCATTGCTACATGGACCAGTAGCTCAATCATTGATGGCTGTTGCTGCGTCAAAATTCCCCTCTGTTTGTCTAAATTTCTTCATGACCGATTGCTGCCACTAAAATCTGAATCCTAATACACCTGAATCTCACCAGAGGTAAACAAAACAAATCAAGAAATTACCTCACAGCTGGAGGCCGTAGCTGACGAGCAAGCCAAGCGCTAACGGTCACATCAACGGCCGAGAGCCTGAGAGCCGAGGGGCTGAGCCGAGCCGCAGAGAGAAAGTGAGAGAGAACAGCGGTGGCTGCTTTGGCGCGGCTGGCCTGTTCGCGAGGCCTTTGGCAGCCGACGCACCAGGCGGCGGTGGCGGCAGCACCAACCACCAGGTGCCAGTGTGGTGGGGGCGACAGGTGAGGAGGACGAGTGGAACGAGCCGTGCCCTGTGAACTGGGCTTTTTTTTTCTGGATCAAAACAAAGCGCGGTGCTGGTGGTTACTGCCACGACTAGGGTCACAGCCCAGGTGGCCCTAGTCACAGGCCCGCCCTTGAACAATTCTGTTTTTGTTTGGTTGGGTACGTAGCAGGTGTATATGAACAACGCAAAACATGGTTAGCTCAGTCCCTTGACGCTACGTCATGAATATCTTTTTTTTCCTTCTTGAAGCTTATTCCTGTCCGAGCTCTCTTCATCAGTTTCGCAGAGTGCCATCACGAGCCAATAATTTTCATTTGGGCCACAAACAGTTGACCAAATAGGCCAGTACTATGAAACTGTGTGGGCCTCATTGCAGGGCCTCTGATCGGGCTACACATTGGCCACCAAACCCTTGCGCTGCGCGCCACCGGTCAGTGAGCCACGAGAGCAGCTGAGGACTTCTTTTTTTTACGAACCAGAAGAGCTGCCGATTGTATTAAAAATAAGAATAAATCTAGATTGGATAGTACAACCATCAACCTTGACTGGTTAGATTGGGACATCAACATGAGCTGCATAACGCCGTAATACTACTCAACTCAGACTCTGACAAATAAACTCCGGGCGGTTGAATTTGAACATCAACTCACGCTGCACAACAAATCGCACTACTCCACTCAACTCAATCTACAACAGTACAACATGGATGATTGGATTGGGACATCAACTAGACCACAACGCCAAGCAAATAACCCAAGCACCACAACCTCGCTTTATCGCAGCACTACCCGCAGGTGAACCTCCGCCAAACTCTGCAATGGAACAACACTGCCACCAAGAACATGCCAACCCAGGAAGCCTCGCTGCCTGGCCAAACCTGGATCATTGGGCACGCGCAGAACTCACAATTTTTTCTTTTTTCTTTTTTTTTCATCTTCTTCCAAAGGTAGGAGCTGAGGAGAGGCAGGAGATTTCAAGACGATGCCTCACGCGAAGACCACAATTTTTTTTTTTTTTCATCTTCTTCCAAAGGTAGGAGCCGAGGAGAGGTGAGAGATTTCGAGACGATGCCTCACGCGAAGACCACAATTTTTTTTCTTTTTTTTTCATCTTCTTCCAAAGGTAGGAGCCGACCAACAAGAGCAGGACACCATCGGCACCGCCATTGTCTGACCAGTGCGGTCAGGTTTTCACCTAGGAAGATCTCGCATCATTCGGGGACTGAGGCCTATCGATGGACACCTCCGAGAAGGTATATAGCGTTCCAACATCTTCGTCATCGGCTCGTTGAACGAGCAAAAGCTTCCTCTTAGGGCCAATCTCCGATAAGGATCGCGAAAGTGGCAGCTAGGTTGCTTCAGCTCCAGCTCAGTCACTCGATGTTGCGTCATACTGAAGAGTGAAGAGGGGCAGATACAAGCCCGTTTGGTAGGGCTTCTCAAAGTGCTTCTCTACCGATTTTGATGAAGTCCTACCAAAGGAGTAATTTTAAAATGGCTCCACCACCGAAGCCGGGGAGAAGCCGCAAAACTACTTACACTAGAGAGGAGGAGCTAAAAAAGTGGCTTCACCGGCTTCTCCTCTCTCTCCAAGCATTAAGTGATCATAAAATTACCAATATTATCATTGAGAAGCTGTTTACCAAATATTTTGCAAAACGGCTTCAGCTCCACTCGAGAAGTCACTCCTCCAAAGAAGCTAGAGCCGAAGCCATTTTGGAAGGAGCAGAAACTCTATCGAGCCAAAGATGATGAAACACTATCATGACTTTTTCCTCAAGCCATGAAAATCCGTTGTACAATGTTAGTTTTCTTTTTTGCTTGGATCCATGGACTAATTTTTAGTCTAGGTCACATCGAATGTTTGCATACCAATTAGAAGGACTAAACGTGAACTAATTATAAAACTAATTGCATAAATTGTGGCTAATTCACGATACGAATCTATTAAGCCTAATTAATCCATGATTAGCCTATACTTACTAGACTAATTAAGCTTAATAGATTCATCTTGCGAATTAATCTTCATTTATACAATTAATTTTGTAATTAATCTATACCTAATATTAAAGAGAGGATGTTTCTTTCAATCCTTCAACCGTCGTGGTTATTTTACGAAAAAGCCCTTCAAGTTTTCAGTAATCAACCCACAATCCAATTTTGAAGAGAGAGAGAGGGGCCTTGGGTGAAAAAAGGAGGGAAGGGAGGGGGTTAAAGGGGGAAACGCTTCTCCTTTCTTAAAACAGAGGCGATGAAGGGGATTGAGCGCCCCAGCGGCCGAAGAGGGGGGCGCGCCGCTGCCCGTGCTGCTCGACGGCGAGGTCCGGCGGAGCACGCAGCCGAGATGCAGGCGGGCGGAGATGCGGCATGGCGATGGAGAAGAACGGTGGAGGCGCAGCACGGTGCGACTAGAGCAGGGTCGCGGAGGAGCTGCGCAGCAGGGATAGAGAAGAATGGCGAGGGCGCGGGCGTAGCGGCAGGGATGAGCAGACCCACAGGTTGCGCGGCGGAGGATAGAGATGTACGGGTCCAGGAAAGGGAGAAACGGATAGGATAAGGTAGAATTTTCTACTGGAGAAAAAAACAACCATGACGCGGAACACCCAGTCCTGCTCCCTGAGGTGGTGCCCGTTGAGGAGCGCGGAGCTCGGCGGGCGGGAACGCAGGCGCAGGCTCGGTCGACTCCGGCAGCGCGTCGCTGAGGCATGGGGAAGGACCCTGCAGCGCGGACGTGGCAGCAAGGGGCGGAGGTTTGGGGAGCATTGTTTAGTGCTAACAGAAAGCCGTGCCGCGTTCGGTGACGACGACGTGCTGCTATTATACTCTATACCGAATTACCGATTGATGCTAACCGGCACAGCGATCCGTGCTCAACAATTAAACACACGGTCTTTTGACCGGACCATCATTGAGGCGTTCGTGATTAGCCGTGTCGTAGATGAGCTGATGCGTGAAAGTGAACCGTGCAACGCGAGTAGGGGAAGCAAGAAGCTTGCAAGCTATCAAGACTCGCACAACAACGAATAGCCTCCCTTTTTTTTGTTTTTCAAAACAGAAAAGGCGGTGGCCCATCCCGGACGGAGAGAAAAAATTCCCAATATATGATCACCTATAATTTTCCCATTCCTTAGATTAGTACCACCTCGCCATCCAAAACAGTCCCGCACCGGCTTAAATGTTCGTCCTCGCAAGCCATCCTCGTCGAGCTTGGTTGCGCGGGCTTGTAACCCAAGTGGGGGCATTAAGTGGTATGGATGTTTGGTGTGGACTCTAAGCTTAAGTCTGTGGTGTGCCCTTGCTGGCCTTGCCCGTTCCAAGTTGTAGTGGTTTGTGCAGCCCAAGTGAAAGCTCGGGCTTCACTGGACCTGAAGTGGGGGCTTCATTGGACCTGATGTAGCATGAATGACGTGAGGCTGGCTTCACAGAGCAGCGATCACTGCCCACTTTGAACGGTGGAAAGCTAACAGGCCACTACATCACGGATCTGACCTGGATCCCGAAGAGCCGGCGGTGAGGATTAGAGAGGTAGAGGGTAGGCGCGGGGCTAACTAGATGGCAGAAGCGGAGCGAAGTGGGCCCGCGACAGTGGCGTGCCATGGGTAGCGCAGCCATGGGTAGGGGTCGGGGCTTGGTCGGATCGGGAGAAATGTGGTGCGCTACATGACACGATAAAAAACATTGCGCGCCAATCGTTTCGCCGTAGCAACGCACGGGTACTTTTACTAGTATATATTTAATACTTCTAATTAGTATCAAAATTTGGATGCGACAGAAACCAAATAGCCCCTCAATTTCATCCGTCATCCATCAATCCTTTTCAAACTGAAAACAGGACCGCTCGGATGAGACCGCAAAGTCAATTTGATCCGTTGATCCGCGATTCGAACTGAAAATAAACACGATCTCGCGAGAAATGTACTGACTACTGAGAATACACGGATGTTACTGCAGGGACTATGTCCGAGCTCTCTGCATCAATTTAGCACGGTGCCGTCATGACTGATGGGCGTACGCATCATTCAATCTTCATTTAGGCCTTGTTTAGTTTCCCTTGTTTAGTTTCGAAATTGATAGTGGCAAAATTTACATTTTGTCATAAATGCACAACTGTAGCATTTCGTTTGTATTTGTGAATTATTGTCCAAATATTGACTAATTAGGCTCAAAAGATTCGTCTCGCAAAGTACAACAAAACTGTACAATTAGTTTTCTGTACAATTAGTTTTTGATTTCGTCTATATTTAGTACTCCATGCATTTAGTACTCCATGCATGTACCGCAAGTTTGATGTGATGGGAAATCTTCTTTTTGCATAGTATCAAAGTTGGGAAAAGAGGACTAAACAAGCTTTATATTCGTCGTCGAATCATTCAGGGAGCGTTACACGGAGTAAGTACATATATTGTGATTGGAGTATCACCATCACCGGAATTTAATGACAAGATATAATGCACGAACAGACCTCTCCAAACAAAGAGGACGCACACAAGTACACAACAAAATCCAACCCAGAGGTGCAAACGCTCACAATCCCTAACGATCTGAGGCACCGTGTAGATAGAGCTTGAGACCTCGAGTGATACAACTGCAGAAAACGCGTGCCGACGTATCACTATCAGTGGTGGCCACCAATGCCTCCGCCAACACCAATGCCTCCGCCGCCGCCGCCACCGCCACCGTTGCCGAATCCGAAGCCGAAACCCTTGCCGAAGCCGCCGCCGCCGCCGCCGCCGCCACCACCGCCGTAACCACCTCCGCCGCCAAGATCACCGCCCTTGCCGAAGCCGCCCCCGACGCCGTGGCCGATCCCACCGCCAAGGCCGCCGCCCTTGCCGAAGCCGCCCCCGACGCCGTGGCCGATCCCACCGCCAAGGCCGCCGCCCTTGCCGTAGCCTCCACCGATGCCATGGCCGATGCCGCCGCCGAGCCCGCCACCCTTGCCGTACCCGCCGCCGAGACCGCCGCCCTTTCCGTAGCCACCACCTTCGCCGCCGCCGATGCCGGGGCCAACGCCGCCGCCAAGGCCACCGCCTTGCCCGTAGCCGCCACCGATCCCATGGTCGATTCCTCCGCCGAGGCCGCCACCCTTCCCGTAGCCACCGCCGATGCCGTGGCCTATCCCGCCTCCAAGCCCGCCACCTTTGCCGTACCCACCGCCAACGCCATGGCCGATCCCGCCGCCAAGGCCTCCACCTTTGCCATACCCGCCACCGATGCCATGGCCGAGGCCACCACCCTTGCCGAACCCACCGCCGATGCCGTGCCCGACACCGCCGCCGAGACCGCCACCTTTGCCAAACCCACCGCCGATGCCGTGGCCAACGCTACCGCCCAGCCCGCCGCCGCTGCCTCCGCCAAACCCGCCGCCGGCTCCTCCGCCGTAGCCGCCGCCTCCACCACCACCTCCGCCGTACCCGCCTCCGCCGCCGCCTCCCAGGCCGCCGCCCTTCCCGAGCCCACCTCCGAGGCCCTTGCCGAAGTGCTTCTTGAGGAAGAGGAACTTCTCGTTGGCGGCGGCGTCCTTGGCGGTGGCGACCGGGCGCGCCCACGCGACCACGGCCGCGCTGCTCAGGCAGAGCAGCAGCGCGAGCGCCACTCCCTTGCTTCCCATGGCTCGCTCCTAGCAGCTAGCTCTACTCAACAGGAAGAAGAAGCTTCTGGGTGAGCCCGTTGCGGTGCAGTGCAGTGGGCTCGGAGCTCGGCGGGTTATATAGCCGTAGCCGCAGTGGCAGTGCAGTGAAGCTACACGCTAGGGAGGGAGCTGAAAGCTGAGCAGCATTAAGTGATGGTTACCAGTGCTGTGCACTGGACTGGCCATGTGGTGGGGGAGGACGGTGGCCATGGCGGTGGCGCAATAAAGGAGGGGTGGATGGACGGGTGGATGAGGGAGAGGAGTAAAGAGGGTTACTGCGCTGGCGCAATGTGGAAGAAGGACACGATCGATCGACAAAGTGGCAGATGGAGATGGGATGGATGGAGAAGAAGGGCACTGCTACACGGCTTTTCCATTAAAACTGTCACGGACTCGTCTTCGGCGAGTTTGGCCATCGGCGACGCGTGCATGTGCATGCACACCAACAAAGAAGTAATGCATGGGATCGACCAGCCTGCAGAAGACGTACTGTGCACATCGAAATGTTCACATCGATTTGTAGTGTCAGCTAATGTCTATGTGACCCCATTGGCACGAGGGAATTTTCAGACTGCAAATATATATATGGACTTGTTTCGTGGTTTCTAGATGCAGCTAAGCCGGAACGCTGCCGAATTTTTTTTTTACATGAAACTCGTGGTCATTTTTGCTTGTGTGTAAAGCGTGGCTGTACACGCAAGATGATGTGGTTGTTCGGTACTCCAGTGTCGCCCGCGCAGGCGCGCTCCCGCGTCATCTGAAAACCAGACATGGCAGTTTACATCCATGGCTAGCTAAAGTAGCTCCATGCACGGTAACGTGTCATGTGTGAATGATGTGCATATGCCTCGATGCAATTTAGCCCTTGTTTACTTCCCACAAAACTCCCAACTTTGACACTATGCAAAAAGAAGATTCCCCATCACATCAAACTTGCGGTACATGCATGGAGTACTAAATGTAGACGAAATCAAAAACTAATTACACAATTTTGTTGTACTTTGCGAGACGAATCTTTTGAGCCTAATTAGTCAATATTTGGATAATAATTCACAAATACAAACGAAACGCTACAGTGTCGCATTTATGGCAAAATGCCAATTTGGCACCTCCCAACTTCCCAAGTAAACAAGGACTTATCCATACTGCACAAACACTTGGATTTTGGGACCGCCCAGCTAGTTGATTGATCCTTCCCATGATTCGTGTCAATGCAAGATATATGCTCCTTCCGCAACTCTAGCATTATCTCCGGTATGGTTACGACAGAGGTGAAGGTCCAAGATTGGTGTATGGCTTTTACGGTTTTAATTACCAAAGTTCTATTGAGAGGCCGTCACGGCGTTGTGCCACCGACTTGAGATAATGTCGGAGGACGCTGGTGGATAGGGATAGGGAGAGGGAGATGACGATCAAAATGATAATCCCAGATCGAAAGAAAATGCTAATTAAATGGCTAATTACAAGTCGGCAGACGGGCGCGGGCACGGTTGGGTTAGCTTTGCTTCCTTACTGCATAAGGGTGGGAGCGCTGAATAGATCGAGTCGGCGGGCTGCCGTGCATATGCATCCAGTGTACTTCAAATCGAAGCAAAGTCATGCACTCATGCAGGCAACGTACCTAACGTGCATCCTCGCAACAGTGCATATGCGTGCGTGTTCCGCGCGCGGCTGATTTGGTCGCAGTCACAGCGGAAAGGTTGGTACAGCGGCCACGGCCGGGGCTCGATCAGGAGTCGGGTCACGGCAGTAACGTGTGCAAATGCATGGTATGCTGGCGGTTAATGAGGGTGACCAGGACGTTGCTAGGGTACCGCGGCTATAAGGCGGAGCGTTACTTTTTTTCTCTCCTTTTTTTATTTTGAATGGAAAGCGATCGAGTTTCAAGTTCAATTTATAGACTCGAATCACAACTACCGGTGGATTCACCCGTATGTACGTACTCCTTCCGTTTCAAATTGTAGGTTGTTTTGGCTTTTCTACATTACTAGGGAATGGACCTTTTGTCCACGGCCTCAGCACCGGTTCAAATTGGGCACGGTACTAATATTAGCATTAGTACCAGGCTTAACGGATAGTCCCCGAGGGGACGTCCGTGGGGCCCTTTAGTACCGGTTGGGGGCATCAACCGATTCTAAAGGGTCTACATTAGTACCAGTTGGTGTGAGGTCCTTTATTACCGGTTGGGGGTAGCAACCGGTACTAAAGGGTCTACATTAATACCGGCTGGTGCCCCCAACCGGTACTAAAGTGGCAGCACCAAAGCGTGCCACGCGTCTTCCTGACATCATCAGTGGGCCCAGATGATGTCAACGTTGACTCGGTCAGGTCCACTGGTTAGTAGGCCCCACGTGCTGACATGGCACCCTGGTAGCTATAGGGTAGCTATAGGTTGTCTTTAGGCTGGCTGTTGGCTATCTGTAATGCTTAGGTGGCGCACACGCACTAGCCACGCGGCTACCGAGTCAGCAGCCACGTGTGATCTTTAGGTGGCTTTAGGGGGGCTATAGGCTGGCGCTAAGGGTTACGTGGTGCTTGCGTGTTGCCCACACGGCTGGAACATAAGCTACCACGTGTGGGCGTTAGGTGGCTTCTAGTTATATTTAGGGCGGTGCTTAGGGTTACGTGGCGTCCACGCGGCGACGATGTGGGCGCCACTTGGGCTTGGCTGGGGCATGGATCCTCTGTGGCCCATGTGGCCACGTCTTCATGTGGCTTCCCTTGTGGCACCGTATGGCCACGTCTTCGTGTAGCTTCCCGTGTGGCGCGGTCCACGGTGCGGCTCGGGCACCCGGTCCACCATGAACCATAGACCGTGGTTCACGTGGACCGTGCCCACGGTAGAGCTGCTGGCAGTGGGGGTTTCTTTTCCCCCTCCTCTCCGCCATGGCCACAGCCGGGGCGCATCGGAGAAGGCTCTTCCGGTGGCCCTATGGCGAGTTACGTCCTAAAATTGGCCACCTGGCCCTAACTTTTACCGACGAAGTAGGCTAGGGTGTTGAAAGGCGGCGGTAGGCAGCTGAGCACTTGGTTTTTAGGCGGCGACGCTCGGGTGGCTCCGGCGAGCTAGCTGCGCATGCTCTAGGCTACGTTCTAAGGACCAAAATTGCGCATTTTGGCTCACGGGCGCTACTTCATGGCCACACTAACGCTCAGGGAGTTCCCTCGGGGTCTAGTGGTGGCGGGCGAGCTCAGTGACACCGGCGGGCAGCGGTGGCATGTCAGATGGTGACTAGGAGCGGCGATTGGGGTCGCTAACGCGTGGGCAGGCCAAGGCCGGCGAGGCAAAGCTCGCCAGGGCGCGAACAACGTGACTTGGGGGGTTCCCTAAGGGATGTGGCGGCTCGCGGCGAGTACGGGGCGGTGGCGAGCGTTACCACCTACACAAAAAGCGGCTCGATGGCTGGATAGAGGTGGCGCGCGGCGGCAGAACTAGGCAAGGCGCGCGGGTCCGTGGATTTTCCCACGACCACGGCCTTGACTACGGTGGCAAGCGGCGCAGCACCAGGCGAAGGCAGGGGCTCACCTTGGAGGCTCGGTGGCGCGGTGCTTGGTGCAGTGGTGAGGCGAGGCCGGGCGGGGTTGAGGCTATGAAGGGTGCGGGGGTCGTTGATGCAGTCGCACGGGCGCCGACTCGACGGTGGCGGTGTCATGGGCGATTCTGACGGTGGTGGCTCCCTTCCTTTGCTCCGGCTTCTCCCTGTTTCCCCTTTCTGCCTCTTATCTAGTGGCGGCGGTGGATGAGGAGAACCCCTAGGGTAGTGGCTGTCAGAACATGGCAAGCGGAGGGGGTTTAATAGGGCCGAGGCAAGGGTTTAGGGCGCCGGGGCTTAGGTGGACGGCCTGCGATCTTCGGGATGTACGCGGGGCAGCGTGGCGCACATCGGACGGCTCCTAGGGTGTGGGTTGGTGCGCGCCGGGGTCACGGGTTGCATAGCGGGGTTCTGGAAGGCTCTTGTGGCCTCTTTGTCGTGGAGCGGGAGCGACGCGGTACGGGGCAGCGCGGCGTAGCGCAGGGCGTCAGCGGGAGAGGCGCGAGGTGGAAGGGAAAGTTAACAGGTGGGGCCTACCTGTCGGCGAGAGTGAAAGAAAGAGTGGGCGTGGGGTAGGCGTAGGCGGTGGAGCAGGCTAGTAGGCTGGTGGTTGGGCCGTAGGAGGTGAGTTGGTTTCGGCCTGGGCAGAACGGTGGGCAGGCCGGCGAGGTGAGGTAGGTAGGTGGGGTTTGTGGGTCGAGGGGTGGTTTCACCCAAGTTAGAATAGGAGTTTAGTTAGTTTTTGACTTCTAATTCAAATTTGAATTTAGAATTCAAAGTTGAATTCACCCAAATAAAGTCCAATTAAAACCAAATAAAAATCCAACTCATTCATGCAAGGTCCATAATTAAAATATTTTTAGTGCACAATTTTTATCTACTAGGAATTTGGGTAGGAGAAATTTTAGTCTTAATTTGCAAATTATTTTCATGGCTCACACAATTCAAACAAATTTTTTTGAAATTTTACTTTTTGCAAAAACAAACATCATGCAAATTTTGCAGGATGTTACAGTCTCCCCCCCTCACAAGAATCTCGTCCCCAAGATTAAAGCTCTTCTCCGTGCTTGAAAGGTGTGGGCACTTCTTCTCAGTTCTGCCTTCCGATTCCATGACTACTTCCGAGATGTGGTGGTTGCGAAACGCCGTAGTGAACTTGCCCCATCCTCTCCAAGCCCGACATTTGTTCCATTTGAGATTGTAGTTAAAGGTTACTCTCGAAGAATTGTTTGGAATATTATTTAGTTATGTTATTAAGAGAAATATAAATTGAAGCACACAAGCAATTCCATGTAGACAGTAAGAAGCATAAGAACCATAACATCCATGAAACTCTATGTCACTCATGCAAAAGCACCATATAAAAAAGGTGTATCTCGAGGTCTACAACAGAAACCTTCAAAATTACACAAGGGTAGTCATACAAATACATCGGATATCATGGAATGGTAGTCTCTAACATTACAACATCATGACATCATGGTGAGCCTTACTCAATCCTAGCTCTAGATCAGAAGTGGTCCTCTTAGTCGGAGCACGGGAAGTCGTCGTCGTCCACGTCTCCGTCTCTAGGGTGGTACTCGAGGGTAGAGCCTCACCACGGTCCTGACTCATCGTTCGAGTACACTGGCAGCTCCAACAGGTCTCCTCCGTACAACTTAGAGAGTGTAGACAGGGCTTGAGTCATCTCCTCCGTACCAACCCTGGCTGGTGGGTGTAGTGCCTGGGTGTACAACCTGGTAGGCGGTAGTACGAAACTCTCCACACGGAACTCCCTCCTGTACCTGCGCGGTACCCACGCACTCAACTATTCCAACTCCATCTCCCTCCTACGGTCAGAACGCTCCCACGCGAGCTGAAGCCTCCCTGCCAAGTCTCTCTCATGGTAGTAGCGTGAACCGAGGTGGAGCTGGAGCAGGTTGTGGTAGTTGCTGTGTAGGCGGTGGTGCAGCTGCTCGATAACCTTGCTCTTGTTGATCAGTATTGCGTCCAAGGTAGCAATCAGCTCTTCCCTCTTCCTAAGCATCATGTTCTTCTCATCAATCATCTTGTCCATGGACCTTAGTGCTTTCTCATACATCAGTTTGACAGGTACCCTTCATGTTATTTCAACTGGTATTAAAGGCTCCCACTTTAGTACCGAATTACCAGTACCGGTTGCACAACCGGTACTAAAAGGGGTTAGGACCCGGTACTAAATGTGGATTCCCCAGTAGTACTAGGTGCATAATTTTTGCTATGCACCTAGATATAGTGTATATCTAGATGCATAATAATATCAATGAATCTAGAAAAATCAAAATGACCTATAATTTGAAACAGAGGGAATACTGGCTAGCTAGCACTGTATGTTCTGTGGCAGCACGTAGCTAGGTAGTGATACGAGCCCGTACGTCCTTTGCTTGGCTAGAGGTGTCCCTAGTGGTTTTCGTCAGCAAAGTTTACCTGTACTTGCATGTACAAAGGATCGGAGGGAGGAGTGGAGGCTGTGGAGCGTCTTGACTCAATGTAAGATGCCAGTTGCTACTCTAGTTCAGTGCATTATGCATGGTTTCAGTCTCACTCTCGGTAGTACACATTACCTTACAACCTTACAACAGACGGTACTACATAGTACGTACATACTCCTCTATAGTATCCTTATTCCGTTATTCGTTTCAAGTACCTCTTGGTGATTTAATAGTGTGTCTAACCGGAAACAGATGCCAGCTCAAAAGAGGGAAAAAAGGGTCGACCACGGCTCCAAAAATCAAACAAAGATTAGAAAATATTGGTCGATCGATCTATGGGCTCTCTCTCACCGGTCAGCTCTTGATTAGAATCCAGCTGTGGCACGGGCTGGTCACGTTCTCTAACCTCAGCTCGATCTCCACCTATTATTCGGGGGAAGAAAAGCATGACCTTTATTTAGCTGGAGCTGAAATCGATCGAGTGGTGGCATCAATGGCCCCCCAGGATCGTTCGCTGTCCTTGCTGAAACAGGGAGATCACAACGCCTTCTTCCAGATAACCCGGTGGTGGTCTGGTGGCAAACCAGGAGAGGGCGAGGCCGGCGAGTGGCGGCTGGCGTCTTTCTTTTCTCCCGGGTATCATTAGTTAAGAGCTATATTGGCTAAGCTAATGCTATGCTACTGCAACCATCTTATACATGATTTTCTGAGAAAACACATCGGGGATATGTGGTGGAACCACCTAAATTAAACCGATTTAAGCGTGCTAACCATCATCTTAATGGTTAATTCGGTCATACACACTTAAAACGGTGTATTTCGCCAGCCTGTCGAGTCAAACCCGATGCAACCACTGAATATCTCGATCGAACAATATGCAACAAGTCTCACTCGAAGGTGAGCGCAAATGATATAACATGGTATTTCAGATTACAAACATAGAGTTCATAATTAATTTACAAACCAAGTTTGAATTCATAAAAAATTACAAGCCGTAGTTTTTAAATAAAACATAGCGGAAATCTATACAATAAAGCGCGAATAAAAATACATGACGACATGAGTAGCCCGCCACATGTCATCCAACACGAGACCACCTTAAGGAAAGGATGGAGACCACTCAACCGACCACCCTTCAGGTAAAGAATGGCCATCCCAAGGTTACCGGCAACCAACTCTAACATTTCATCAGTAATACCTAAAAGTAACAACAAGGCAAGGCTGAGTATGCTAATACTCCGTAAGACTTACCCGACTATGGTATATACTTAGTCAACTCCTAGTATGAAAGGCTTTTAGCTGAGGGGTTTGTTTTGCTAAAAAGCACTAAGAGTGGATCCTTACTTTCAAATTTTAGCATCCAATTTATAGTTGAGCTAACCATTCTAAGTGAGCAACATTTTCAAATCTTTTCAGTATGGAAAAAATCAATTGATTAGATGACAACATCAACATCATTTCTCATTTCGTTTCATTCCACTTCTTACTATGATGTGATGCAGTGATCAAGGTCCTCTTAACACGAGAGCGGTGGTGAATCAATTCGATTTATAACCTTGCAAGGTGGACCTATACACATGACATATGCATGCCCCGTTGAGCCACATATGGCAAATGGTCCCCTTAGAGAACGATGGCAGTTGTGAACTCCTGCGACCCTCGAGTGCTAATCCCCACCAGTGCTAATCCCCACCAGTACCTCACGGGCCTGCCGTGAGTTACTGACTAGCACATGAATAGGAAACAGGACCAACTCAATCTGCAATCACGCCCTAAGGTACTAGGTTTTACCAGTTTTAACTACCTCTTACTTCCAGCATGTGTATAGTACAATTCAAACTCGATCAGCAGGGCTACAATGGACGGACCTTAATTGACATAGGCGGAGCGCAACCACAATACTAGTTCAACTTTATTTTCTGTCTCCGCCGGGTCTCCAACTTTTCCTTCATCAGTGATTCATTCTCAAGTAACTTGCCATAATTATTGAAAGGTCCTATGTCTCGCGAGCGATAGGAAATCACTCGACTTCTATCGTTCTTATTTAAGCATGGCATTTCTATCGACCTACACATACTAGAATTTTGAACCTGGGAGTCCTAGGAATCATGCAACTAAAGGTTTCATTCAACTCCTAGGAACTTAATGCATAAAAGTAAATACATAATTAAGATAATTGCATAGTTTTGAAATTAGGGGTTATGCTCCAGGGCTTGCCTTCCCAATTAGCCTTGGGCTCTTCTGAACTTTGGTTCAGGTCTTGGTATGTTTCAACAGAAGAGTCTTCACGCTGCCCACTCTTGGGCACGGCGATCAATTCATACAGTCTGTCAACTAGCGGGTTATCTACATGAAAATGCATATATATGAGTTGATTGAAAGGTGATGATACATGCATGAAGTCAAGTTTAGAGAGTGCAGCAACTCAATAATACAAGATTACGAGTTCTAGTAGAGCATAAAAATATATTCTCTCTACACAAGAAATATGCTTAAGGCTAAACTATAGCAATAACATACTAGAGGCCAATAAATTACACCTACAAGCAAACAGAGATATTCTGCTAGCAAAATTTTTAGGGATGACCATGCTACTAATGAAGAGCATAAATAATCATTTGTGAGCCTACAAATCCTAGTAGCAATTATCTTTAATAACTAAACTAGCTTTCAACATGAATAAATGTTCAGGAAGCATCTATTGGTATATGAACATAAATCATTTACAAGAGATTTCTCACCACACCCAAAGTTTTCTGTAAAAATTTGAGCATGATTGGATTAACAGAAAAAATTACTAAATATCAAACATGGTGACATGGCAGGTTATAAAGAATACATTATAACTAGAGTTATGATAGTGATTTGGTGCTAAAAAAACTCTCAGAATAGTTTTCATCACTAATCTATACTACTGAGAATTTAACAAGATTTTATGAACAACATAGCTATGCCTTCCAAATAAAAGGAGATTAAGCAACATGCATTTTATGCAATAACGGAAACATATGGTGCACCTCAAAAAGTAATTTTTCCTAGTTAAACAGTTCATAAGAAACCTAACAGAATTTATTTCACATTTTTATAATTTTCCTACAATTTTCTATGAATTTCACAAGCTTCAGCCCTTTTAAACAAAATTAAACCCGAAAGAAAAGAAAACACTTTTGCCAGAAAGCCCTCCGAAACAACTTTTTCCAATAGATCCATCCTTTATTTTATGAACCAGCCCCTAAATCTAGCACTTAGGCCCCTTAACAAACTTCCACCTCAAACTTAAACCCTGGCTGTCGGTGTTTTATACCAGGCAACCTATCGAGGGAGTACCCGAGGTAGTCGATTTGTCGGTGGGGTATCGCCGGACCTGGAACTCGAAGGTAAAAGTGAAGACACAATACATGAATTTATACAGGTTCGGGCCACCGGAGTAACGTAATACCCTACATCCTGTTTGGGGTGTTGTGTATTGCGCCTGCCCTTGGGTGTTGAGTAGCCTAGTTGTTGGCTATTGATAATGGTTCTGCCGATCTAGGTACCCTCGCCCTCCTTTATATACTCCAGGGGGCGGGATAACTAGTCGGTTACAAGGAGAAGTCCTAGTAGGATTACATGGGATGAGTCCTAGTAGGATTACAGTGGAATCCTAGTAGGAGTCCAACTTCTTCCTTCTTTTCGGATACTGGAGATCTATCCCCAACAAGCTTCCGAGCGCTTCATAGTCGAATGTAGCAGTCTTCGAATAGTTTTAAGATCTTTGCCAAATAGTTTTGGTAATCTTCGAGTACTTTATCTGACTAAATCTTCAAAGTTTCGCAAAGTTGTCATGAGGATATGGTGTGCTCAAAGCCTTGATCATCTTGATATTGTAGTCTTTATGTATGGAGGGCGGCAAAAGTCACACTCCATATGGAGTAGCTCCCGAGCCTTAGGTTAAATCGTAGAATCAGGCTGAGGGTCAAAATCTTGAATCTTCTTCTTTCGGCTTAAAAAATCTTGGGTGTAGCTTATCAGCCCCCGATCCTTGAATTGATTGAATAATCAACTCAAGGATCTTGAATCTTCACTCAATACATCATCCGAGTAGTCTTGCGACGTCCAGCCCCCGAGCTTATGTGCCAAGTGAGCCGTAAGAGCCACGTCGAGTAGTTATTAGCGCTTAGCCCTCGAGCTTGGAAGCTTGTTGATCCATTGAAGATATCCCGAGTAGTAATTGGCGCTTAGCCCCCGAGTTTGGGAA
Source organism: Setaria italica (assembly GCF_000263155.2). Classification (NCBI taxonomy): domain Eukaryota; kingdom Viridiplantae; phylum Streptophyta; class Magnoliopsida; order Poales; family Poaceae; genus Setaria; species Setaria italica. Next base: position 12,287,640 of record NC_028451.1, read on the forward strand.
CTAGGCTGTGCCTTTGGATGTACGCTTAGCATCTTGGAGCGTCATCACTGAAGTTTGATCTGAAAGAAAAGATGCGTACATTATGTATCATTTTTGTAGAATATTGAAACTACTAAAATTTATTCATTGATCAATATAAATATTTTGTGTCATGCTCTTATTTCGGCCATATCTCTCCTGAGTAGGTAGCCTGTTACGTTTAGGCTCTCAGTCCCCATTTAGCCGCAGCCACTGCGTGTGTGAGATCTTTATCTTGTATACGCGTAAGGGCACTGCCATTTGCACAGCTGAGATCTTTATCTCATGTATGTGTGCTGGCACTTAGGCGTAACAGGTGCACCTGAGGCTTTCACGAGTTAAGGCATGTTCTACTCAAGGAGATTATCAATGGCTAAGAGAAGACAAAAGTAGTCGGTATTGCGACAAAAAGAGAGCGCGATTGTGCGCGAGTAGTCGGCGAAGTGTAGCTCTGGAAGGTAATTCCTGTCGAGAGACATACACAAATAGGTAGTCGGTGTGTTGTCCTGCATGCGGATAACAAGCTAGAAAATAATTAGAAAAGTGACTTAACTTGATTCATGGACGATTCTCAACGAAGCCGTGGTGGTCGTCGATGAAGTCGTGACGGTTGTTGATGAAGCCGACTAGTTGTTGACGGTGTGAGGCCCGCTCCGACTAGTTTTCTAGTCAAGATGAGTAGTAGAAGTAGTCATCGGCGAGCGTCACGGCGTAGTCGAATTAGTCGTCGGTGAGTCACCCGTCGAAGTAGTCATCCTTGACTAGTTACTAGTCGAGATGAGTAGTCAAAGTAGTCGTCCGCGGGTTGCCGAGCACCCTCACGAAGTTGAAGTAGTCGTTGGAGAGTCGATAGATCGGTCTTGTCGATGTAGACCCTCCTCGATTAGTTTTCTAGCCGAGACGAGTAGTCAAGATAGTCATCGGCAAGCATCACGACGTAGTTGGAGTAGTCGTTGGTGAGTCGCTCATCGAAGTAGTCGAGAAGAGTAGTCGAAGTAGTCGCTGACGAGTAGAAGACGTAGTGGCCGATGAGTCCGCGACGATTGTTGATGAAACCGATTAGTCAGAGTCGATTTCGACCAGTTGTCGACGGTGAAAGGCCCGCCCCCAACTAGTTTTCTAGTTGAGGTGAGTAGTCGAGATAATCGTCGGCAGGTTGCCAAGCACCCTCGCAAAGCTGAAGTAGTTGTCGGCGAGTCGATGCGACTGGACGTTTGTGTAGTAATGCTCGCATATGTCTTCTGTGTACGTTGGGCGCGAAGATCTTGAAGTCTTGATGCGTACAGCAATGTGTGCATGTAGCGGAACTCCAATTTCTTGCTAGAACTGCTTGCGTGTGTGCAGCCATATTCACCAATTGATTCTCACGTGAGACAACAAGTCGATGGCTTCTCACGAGAAAAAACAAGTCTAGATCTTGTTTAGTTCACCCCAAATCCCAACTTTGACACTATGTAAAAAGAAGATTCCCCATCACATCAAACTTACGGTACATGCATGAAGTACTAAATGTAGACGAAATTAAAAACTAATTGCACAGTTTTGTTGTACTTTGCGAGACGAATCTTTTGAGCCTAATTAGTCAATATTTGATAATAATTCACAAATACAAACAAAACGCTACAGTGTTGCTACAGTAATTTTGACACTTCAAAACCTAATCATTGCTCCGACTCGATGCGCGTGTTGCAACTGGATTTCTTTTTCTCTACTGATCCGACAGCAGCAGTGTGACTTTCTTTTTCCGCATCAGCCTTGTACCCGGGAAAGGTCTACGACTCCGCTTCGAGTTGAACATGGGTCGTCTGGTTGCTTGACTAGTTGGACTTTTTAGCCGCACAATAGGACAACAGCCAACGCTCTGCTCCGTTGTAAATTGAATTGAACCAATGACACCGACTTCTTTTTTTCCAGATACGGTGAATTCCAAAGATGCGATGATTCACACCGGCTCCTTCTCGGACTCGACGAGCAATGAACAGGTTGATTTTATCGATGAGATCCTTCGAGCTCGCCCGATGATCTTGACGACCATCCCTACCTGGCGCACCAGCTGTCGGTATTTTATACTCGGCAACCTACCGAGAGAGTACCCGGGAAATGTTTACGACTCTGCTTCAAGTTGGGCGTGGGTCGTCTGGTTGCTTGACTAGTTGGACTTTTTAGCCGCACAATAGGGACAACAGCCAACGCTCTGCTCCGTTGTAAATTGAATTGAACCAATGAGCTGACTTCTTTTTTTCTGGATTCGGTGAATTCCAAAGATGCGATGATTCGCGCCGGCTCCTTCTCGGACTCGACGAGCAATGAAAAGGTTGATTTTATCGATGAGGTCCTTCAAGTTCGCCCGATGATCTCGACGATCATCCCTACCTGGCGCGCCAGCTGTCGGTGTTTTATACCCGGCAACCTACCAAGGGAGTACCCGAGGTAGTTGATTTGTTGGTAGGGGATCGCTAGACCTGAAACTCGAAGGTAAAAGCGAAGACACAAGACACGGATTTATACAGGTTCGGGCCGCCGGAGTAGCGTAATACCCTACGTCCTATTTGGGTGTTGTGTATTGTGCCTTACGCTTAGGTGTTGAGTAGCCTAGTTGTTGGCTATTGATGATGGTTATGCCGATCTAGGTACCCTCGCCCTCCTTTATATACTCCAGGGGGCGGGATAACTAGTCGGTTACATGGGATGAGTCCTAGTAGGATTACATGGGATGAGTCCTAGTAGGATTACAGGGGAATCCTAATAGGAGTCCAACTTCTTCCTTCTTTTCGAATACTGGGGATCTCCGACACTAGCATCTTCCCCGTAGCCCCCTAAGTTTCTGATTCCTTCGCACACAACCCCTTCTTCTACCTTGGGCCGGCCCAAGCGAGCACAACGGCGGCGGCGCGGCCATGCCGACGCAAGGCAGCGGTGCCCCACCCTGGTGAATACCCCGAGAGCCTCCCCACGTCGAGGCGTACTTCCTCCCCTACTTTTTGCCTCAAAACCTGAACCCTAGCTCTACCCATGATGGCCGACGGCGCACATGGCAGCACCCTTAGGAACGTGTGTGAAAACTCGATGGTTGCGGCAAACTGGTGAGGGCTTGAGGATCAGGAGCTCACCGGGGTTCCATTTGTGTGGTTGGTTCGGTAGGAGGAGGCCGCGAAGGTGGAGTTTGACGGTGGGGTGGAGATGGGTGGCCGATGGCAATGGCAGGCATAGGATTCTCAATCCTCGACACTATGGTTCATGGCGGTGGGCAAGAGGTGGTGGAGGGTGGAGCCTAGGAGGTGGCGTTGCTGTGGGCGAAGGTGATTTGAGAATGGCGAGGCAGGTGTAGGGGATTTGGCCGGTGGGTAAGAGCTCTGCTCGCTCGGTTCGCTTCTGTTTTGGTCTGGGCAGAGGAAGAAGAAGAAAGTATAATGGGAGGGAGAGGGAGAGTGAGGCCTGCGGATGAGGAAGGAATCAAGCCGAGGCGCGGTTGATGGGCTTCGGTATGGCGCAGGCGCGACAGTGGCAGTGCAGGCGCGAGCAGTAGCACTGGATAGGCGCGGCACGGTGGGGATGGCATGAGCGGTGGTGAGGATGGCGTGAGCGGTATGGCGCGTTGGAGCCGGTGGTGATGGGACGGTGAGGTTACGAGGGCGCACGGGTTCTAACCACGTGCGTTGACGGCTCGATCGGCGGGTGGACGCATGCGTGGCATGGCAGCCACTGGAGCTCATCCCTGCCATCTGTGGTAGAGCAGAGGCATGGGAGGAGGTAGAAGATGAAGGGTGACAAGTGGGCCCGTGCATTTTTTTTAAAATAACTCTCCCCCTTCAAAAGTGCAAGGTGCAGCTATTCAAAAATTCCCCAAAAATACCCAAAATCACAAAGAATACAAAGGAGCTTGAACCAACTGCAAATCTAAAAAGAATTGTTCAGAATTTGAAAAGTAAAATAGTTAAAATTGAAAATTTGCTGAATTTTTATCACTAGCAAACACCACCCAAAAATTATGAAAATTATTTAAATTCATCATTTTGCATCAAGTATTTAAATAAAATAAAAGGAGCCACAGTTATATTGCAAAAACTGAAGTTCCTTCACAAAGTCACATTTGAACAATAAAAATCAATTTGAAGGATTTTTAAACTGATGCAATGACATAATGCTCATTATGCACTAATGAAGTTTTCTAAACCTAATATTAACACCCGGGGTGTTACAGGGATCTCGCTGCGATTTTTTGTCTTATGGGAAAAGAGTGTTGTAGTATGTAACTAGCAAGGTGACCCGCGCAAATAACGTGGCTAGAAATCAAATTCGAATCTCATGTTGTGATTTGCTAATTTGTAAGACACTACTGGAAAAATGAGCATTCATCCTGATGCTCAGTACTGGTTGCATTTTGACCTGGTATTAATATGAGTATTAGTATTGGGTCTAATGGATACTCCTCGAGGAGTCCTCCGTGACACCCTTTAGTACCGGGCGAAGAGGCGGTGGGTGGGGGCGGAGGGGAGGGCAGGGGCGGAGGGGCGGGAGGGCGGTGGGTGGGGGCGGAGGGGCGAGATGCTGGGGCAAGCGGCGGCGGGGCTGGTGGGGGATTTTCTTAATTTTTTAATACCTCTTTAGTACCGGTTATTTCAACCGGTACTAAAGGGCCCACCTTTAGTACCGAGCCCACCTTTAGTACCGAACTACCAGTACCGGTTGCGAAACTGGTACTATTATGGGGTTCCCAACCAATACTAAAGGCATTTTCCCTAGTAGTGAGAGTTGGTTTATATTAAATGTAGCTAAAGTTATTTGAACCCATAAATAATTCTCGATTATTCATCATCAGCCTCTCAATCCACATGATATAAACCTTTACATATACGATCATCATGAATCAAGAAAATAATATCTTTTAGCTTAGCTACTAAATGCGTAAAGTTTTCTGAATTTAATCTCTTGAAATTTCTGGATCAAACACTTCCATTAACGTGTATGTATTTTCTCGTTCAGTTTGTTAGTTTATCACACACACCGACCCACAACATCACAAATAGACATCTCTCTAGTTTTTTTTTCTCCTTTGCTTGATTCATCCTAATCCTTCTTCAACGCTTTAACGTTTCTAGCATGTGCCACACTTGTCTAATTCAACGTTTCTGGCATGCCACTTCTCCCTCCATTACTCCCTCCCTCCCTCCCGCCCCACCCCCCACCCAAAGCTTTAACGTTGTGGCATGCCTGTACTGTTTTGCTCATTCTTGTATTGTGCTGTGCATCCTGTTATCTTTCAAATGTGCGCTCATGTATAGCCGATCATGAACGGCTTGCAGATATCGTTATGTGCGCCTTGCACACATAAATATCGCTAATAATATTGTTATTGCACCTGTAAGAACTAATGAAAATCTACCGTGTAGCCGTCAAGATCAGGCCTACCCTATTGTTTGTCACTTGCACACCCCCTGTCATGGTCTTGGTCAGGCCAGCATCACCCACGCTATGGGTGTCTTTCGTGTCTGCAGTCGATGTATAGTCACATCCCGTGATGTTGCCATCAACCATTGTCCACACTCCTGTTGTATCTTATTCATACTCCCATTGTTCAATTATCTCGCAGAGTCTTTGATCCTCTTGTAAAACAAAGTTAGCATCATCTTGTATGCTAAAACATTAAAATATTGTTCGTTCGTAAACATAAATGTGTTGTTTGGGCCATCGCCCCACCGAATCCAGAGTTGATGCCACACACTCGATCTCCTCTTTCGAGCTATACTACTAGCCCAATCCATGCTGTCATGAAGGTACAACAGCACCTACACCTCAAAGCCTAAATCCATAGCCGACAAACTCTGATAGAAAAAACACAGCCATCTTGACCCTAAAAAGGGATTTCGCATGGTTTGATAAACCGCTCCTACTATTAGGACACCGCTGTCGTATTTATAAGCCCGGCAGTCCACCGGAGGGTTACCCAAGTGGTTGATTTGTAGGTGAGGGCGATTGTGAGACCAAGAACTTGAAGAGTAATAGCTTTTAAGTCGTAACGGTGGAAGCGCCGTAGGTGCTCGATGTTCCTTTGTTATGGGATAGGTGCCTGGCTGGACAATCTTGTTGATGATGAGGGGGCGTCATGGTCGTAGTGGCGGTAGTCGTCGTGACAATTGTCATCCTTGCGGTAGTTGTTGCGGCGAGGTCGCTTGTACTTGACCGAAGTGCTGAACTCTTCCTTGATGACTTTACAGTCCCGGAGACTGTGATGCGAGTCCTTATGGAAGGGGCACAGAGCGTCCATGGTGTCCTTAAACTTTTCCCAGAGGAAGGTAGTTGGTCCGATGAGATCGGCTGCAGAAGTGAGAACTTCGTGCTCGTAGACGAGCTCCGGCCGACCTCCCGCGCGGTTACCGTGGTCACCTTGGTGGTGACTAGGTCTGGATCGGCTTTGAGGGCGCTGGGTAGATGCGGACCTGGAGTGTGTTGGCTGGCTTCAGTTCTGTTCTTCAATTTGGGCGTTAGCTACGCGTATACATTCCTGGACTCGTCGAATTAGCTCTGGAAGGTGTTCCAGATTGGCAAAGGCAGCCCCCAGGTTAGCCTTGGGTGTGGTGAAGACGTTGTGACCGGCCTGTTGGAGGTCGGCTTGTAGATTGTGGTCATGCATAGGATGCCAATGTCTGTCCCGAGCACCGTCCTGGTCGGCATTGTCACCATCATAGGCACGTGGTGGGTTGGTATTGGTGTTGGGTGGTGATCGGCGCTGGTCGCCTGCTGCCTTAGCCGTGCTAACAGTGGGTCGGGCGCCGTCTATGGGTGGATCTTTGATGGAGACCACGAAGACTTCATGATTTAGCGTGATGGAGTTTACGTCGTTTCCATAAAGGTGCGGGGTCAGGATGATACGGGGCACCTGGAATTCACCACAGTCTGGAAACTGGGCTTGTTCAAGTAGGTCTCCAGATTGGATCTGGAAAACCTGGTCTAACTTGGCGGAGTACTTGGCGGCTGAGTTCTATAGACCGAAGGGGACGTGGGACGGACCTTGCACCGACCTTGTTGAGCGTAGCGCTGCCTCGGAGAGATCTATGCACTCAGCAATAGTGCTGCTGATGCGATCTAGCCCTGCGATCATGTCGGAGGGCATGGGTAGGTGGGTGACAGCGAGTAGATCTGGAGAGCTCTCAGAGAGAGAGAGAGAGAGAGAGAGAGGGGTCGCCGACCTGCTGGGCAAGCAATGCAATGATCCTTGAATGGAGAACTTGTCTTGCCAGAGTGGATTCGGCAAAAGCCGAGCTAGTGGACGACGCCGAGTCGACGAAAGAAGCGGTCGGATCAAAATCAACCAGCACGGTCCCAAAGTGAATCTTGATCAGGTTGGCGAGGAAATCCTTCATGTTCTTGAGGAGAACTGCGCCGGGACGGGACGCCATCGAGCTCGCTAAGGATCTCGCAACCACCCCTACCTAGTGCACCAACTATCGGATTTATAAGCCCGGCAGTCCACCAGGGGATTACTCAAGTGGTTGATTTGTAGGTGAGGGCGATTATGAGACCAAGAACTCGAAGGTAATCACGAGAACACGAAGAGGACACGAAAGTTTTAGACAGGTTCGGACCTCCGGAGATTAATACCTTACGTCCTGTATGTTGGTGGATTGTACTGCTTGATGGTTCAGTTGGTCCGATTGCCCTCGGGAGGCGCCCTTGGCCGCCTTATATAGGCTAGTGACCAAAGATTACAAGTCGGTTTGAATCTAATCTACTCGGTGGTTACATGGAAAGTAATCTGAGTCGGACTACAACACGTGTTCCGCAACATCCGAGTAGTTTTGAACTGACTTGTTATCTTGACGTGTGCTCCAAGTAACTTTATGTCCTCGCCCCGCACGCCCAGGTCGGGCGGGCCCACCTATCAGGCCCGGTCAGTATCCTGGTCGGTGGGGACGCATGGAGTACCCATATCCCTCAACCGTTATGAAAGTGGCCTTTCTAGCGCTCTTGTTATCTACCACCATTCTGCACCCTCCAATCATTGTTAATGATACATCAACTGCACTTGCATGAGCCACGATCGCTGGAATGTTGCATCTTAGCTTCCTGTTCGTTGGTGGCGATGCTAGATTCACCTTCATCATGAAGATGTTGGCCTGCGGCGAGGGAATGGGCATCCAGATATATCTTGGTGAGAGGAGAAGCTCAATTTTTTTTTCTTCTATATGAATGTGTGTCTCATGATTTTGATTTGGATACCATACGTGTGTATAGGTTTTAGTACCAATATACAATTAATTTCATTGATATGAATCGGTGTACATTGTCATGTACTCTGTCCTTTTAGGCTCCAAAATTTGTCCCACAAAGAGTGTTTTCATCTAATTAAAGCAATACTCACACCAACAACAAAAAGTATATGGAGAAGCGAGTCGAGCCAATCAAATGATCAATCGATGTTATTTCTCCATTTTCAATGCACGTACATTTATTTAGGATACAGAAAACTAAACAAACAGCATGATTTTCAATCACAATTAGCATAGTAGTTATTAGAGGCAACATAGGCATTTCTTACCACTGCACTATTGTGCTTGAAATTTTCTAAAAAGATACTTTTTGTGGGATAGAGGGAGTACGCACGATGGTGCAACAAACGAAAACCAACAACAAACTGACGAAAGGAACTATATCTTGCATGACACTTTGTTTTCCTATTGTACTTTCCAATTGTATAGAAAACAAATTTATGTACGCATTTATAAGTTGTATTTGATATTTTTATTTCCATGCCATACCATACGGATTGCAGAGTCTATGGAAGGTTCAAACGCATTCTTATTTCCATCGCATACTATATACATCTTGTCAATAATTTTATTACTTTTTTAATTCCTAAATTATATGTTTAATTTATCAGCCTTATTTGATATATACTCTTTAGGCTAGTTTAGACTATTAGATCTTCATAAAATCTAACGGTGCACATTCTTCTCTTTTTTAGATTAATGTGGGAATTTATAGGTCCTCAGCGAATGGGGTATTTTTTATTAACACTACTGTATTAAGATAATAGATGTCGATCAACAGTTTGTATCACGAATGCTTATTATTGCATAGCCAAGATGTTAATGCTTGTTATTGCATAAACAGTTTGTCGATCGGTTTCCTTACTAGCAAAACACTAAGCTGTATATATATAAATTGTTTTTTACTTTGTGGTGAGAGCTGTTTGAAGTTTGACGAAACCAAGATATTATTTTGGCGAAGCGGAGGCTATTAAACCCGGGTACCGCAAACTCGTTAGATCAGGATTAATCTTGACGTAGAATTAATTAATGGTAGTTTGATGAGGTGACAATTCAAACTTATATATATTAGCGTGCTGGGGGGAAATAGGGAGCTCCACTTCACTTATCCTCGTGGACTGAATTGCATACACTAACAAGTTCAACTTAAAACTTCCAACTGATAGAAATCATACCTATCATAATTCGAACTCAGATATCTGGTCCTGGTAGAATTGCATGCACGAGATAGTTTAACCCAAAAGATAATTAAGTTAGAAGAAGGAGGCTAATTCACTTGTACTCCAACAAAAGATATTATTTTACTCGCTCACCAAAGTTAAAAGTCAACATTTATATACACTTAATATATATGTGCTTATCAGCTTTTTTTTTTAATGTCACCGCGGAGGGAGAGCATCCCACCCGAATTGCATTGATAAATTGTGGCATAACCACATATCAATGACCTCCTTTTAGGAAAACAAGACAAACCCTACGACACTCATTTAATATTTGAAAACCGAACCAAAACCACAACAAGGTACCTAGCTAAACTAGGCCTCGTACAACACCATGCCCCAGCACAAGGGCAATTTGTGGCATAACCACAAATAACAACACCAAGAACACACTTGTGGTTGGGGTAAGTGGTTTTCCTGCGGATAGGGTAACAATAGGTAAAGATATATGTAAAGAAGACATAGTTTGAAGTAGAGGCGGATCCGGGCAGGAAAACCATTGGTGTCATCTTCATAGAATTTTTGTGTCATCTCCATAATTTACACTAACATTATCTCATTTTCTATACTACTTGAAAATTCATTGGTGTCCGCCCGACACCAGCAAATGCCCCTGTCTCCGCCCCTGGTTTGAAGAGATAGCATTTGCCTGTTATATTTATCATAAAAAGTACTTTAATGACGTGTGGTTATTTTTGTTTAAAATATTTTCTAAAATAATTTGGCCGAACAACGACATAACCTCCTACAATCCCATACACCGTGCATTCATTGATGGCCCACCAGTTTTCTGACAAAAGCTGCCGCTGCCTCTGACTTTGCCACAGCGTTCAACGTCCCCGCATTCATTGGTGTCGGCGGACCTCGTGAACCCCAGAACTTTGACCCAGTCTTCGGGCAATGCCTTAGGGGCTGTTTGGATCCTGGAGCTAAAGTTTAGTCTGTGTCACATCGGATATTCGGATGCTAATTAGGAGGACTAAACATGAGCTAATTACAAAACTAATTGCAGAACCCCTAGGCTAAATCGCGAGATGAATCTATTAAACCTAATTAATCCATCATTAGCGAATGTTTACTGTAGCACCATAGTGTCAAATCATGGACTAATTAGGCTTAATAGATTCGTCTCGTGATTTAGCCTAGGGGTTGTGAAATTGATTTTGTAATTAGCCTATGTTTAATACTCCTAATTAGTATCCAAACATTCGATGTGACAGGGACTAAAATTTAGTCCGGGGATCCAAACACCCCCTATTACGCGCACCCATTGTTTCGAGCTTAATTGATCCCTGTTTGAAGCTAGAGCTGGACCAGCTTAACAATCCAGTCCAGTGCGTTCCGAGCATAATTGATCCCACTTGCAAGAGCGCTAACACATTCTTAAACGACCCAAAACCCGTATATACCTTTGGCTACAATGCAAGCAGATTTGGCATTAGAGTAAGTTGCATCAAGCACCGATAACGACGTCGTTTTAGAAGTGCTTAGAGGCATGTGTTTTTTTTTGGAATAGAAGCATGTTTATTTTTGTGAAATAAAATATAAAAGTGAACGTGTACTTTTGTTTAGATGGTGAAAAGCAATTTTGCAAAGCGTATGTTACAGAAGATGCAGACTGACAAGTTGCTGCAGGTAGGCATATGTATATAGCTGGCAGTCCTTTTTCCATTTGTTATAGTCGTTTCACGCACATTAGAAATAAGAGGATAATGGTGCCAATAAATGTCAGCATGTGAGTTTGCTTTATCTTGTCTGGAATTCTTTTTCGATAAAGATTTTGTCTGGAATGATTCTTCTTTCCCCCGCATTGTTCTTGAACATGGTAAATGTAGTATGTATAAAATATTTCCACAATGTGAATCAATTGCAAATTTGCAACCAATCGTCCGGTCCTGCAAGTATCCAGTTCTTATCCCGTTCATGTATTATTTTTTTTTTGAAACATCTTGTTTCTGTATTGCCGCAACCATTGCATTGAAATCTTTGAACTTCTGCAATTTGAAACATAATATACAATGATGCGTTCCCTCATAAATATATCAAGGGAAATTACAATCCGCACAAGTGCACCACCAAAATTTGGCCTTTTATTGCATGGACATGCAGGATCTCTTTGTGCATACAAAACCCCTCTATTAGTATTGTCTATCTGCTACTGATTATTGTTAACAGTCTAAAGACCATTCTATGCAGCTCATAGTCCTGGCTCAGCCCATCCTACAAATTTTCTCCTCCAGCTAAATGGGTGCTCATATTTTTTGTTAACGTCCGTACACACTGTCCACATAAAAATCGTGAAATTGTTTTGCTTACGTGGCCAATTACGTTAATTTGGTCCAGAATCGATTGCCCTCAAGGACAAAGAATTACGTACGTGGCAAAACTAGTGGGCTTTCTCTAGGTAACACATTCTCAAATGAACATAAATAAAGCACTTAGTACATCATTTATTTGGAATTAGACCAAGTTGCATATAGCAGTATAGCACCAACATCGTCTTACAAGTATGTGGAAACATTTCTATATTTCTATGAATAAACAGAAAAATGGATCTATGCAAACATTGTTTCTTTTTACATAATGTGTATCAAGTAATTTCATAAAATGTCATCATAAATCATATTTCAGCAAGATATACATGCAGCAATAGTTCAGATTTTCTTCTGGTTATAAAAATGCATGCTAGTAATGAGTCTATCTTATCCAAAACAATTGAAAACTTTTTTCACCCATAACAGGCCCAACGTACCCCTCACGTCGGACACATTTGACAGTTTGTAGGGAAAGAGGATAAAGCGGGGACCTATGAAAATCGATAGAAAGAAAATGTTTCTACCAAAACTTAAATGTTTTTTTCACTGAGCGTCATCGTACCAACCCGCAGGACCCACGCAACGTCCGGCCCCGCTCGGACTCTCCGCGCAAGCGCTCACTCGCACAGGTGGAAAACTCACCTTTAATTCCGGTCGGTAAACCTCATAGCTCCCAAAAAACCAACCGGGACTAACAATTCGGGACTAAAGGTCCCCCTCTTGTCCCGGGTCATTCATCCGGGACTAAAGACCCCCTTCTAAAAAGTTAAAAAAACGAACTCTCCACGCAAGCGCTCACTCGCACTGGTGGACAACTCACCTTTAGTCCCGGTTGGTAAGCCTCATAGCTCCCGAAAAAATAACCGGGACTAACAATTCGGGACTAAAGGTCTCCCTTTTATTCCGGGTCATTCACCCGGGACTAAAGACCCCCTTCTAAAAAGTTAAAAAAAAAAGTGCCGCGCCAGCTCGCACGCTCTCTCCAGCCGCTGGGAGCCGCACCTGTGCTGGCCCGCGCTTGCAGGAACAAAGGGAGAGGAGGAAGATAAGGAAGAAAGAAAGATTGGCTGCGTGAGGGAGAAAAAGAGAGAAGGAGAGAAAATAAGGTGGAGAGAGAAGGGGACTAAAAGGAAATCTTTAGTCTCGATTGGTGTTTTCAACCGAAGCTAAACGTCTTCCCAGATTCCCTCGTCCCACTAGCCATTACAACCTAACCGTTACAACCGGGACTAAAAAAACGTTCTGGTTGATATTACCAACCGGAACTAAAGCTCCTATTGTCAGTGACTATTAGTGATGGTTGTTAATCCCGGATCAAAGATAACCGAGGAGAAAACGTTGGATGGAAGATCTCTCCTCCACCCGCGTCGAGTAGGCTCCGAGCCACCTGGGGTGGATGGGCTCGTTTTGGGCGTTTGGCTTGTGAGCTGAGGGAGAGGACGCGAGTCCACGGCCGGGGAGGCCTGCAGGCCGCGCTTCGAGCGATGGTGCGAGGGCGAACCGCGGTTCCGTCCACCGCAGGCGTTGTCGGCCTCACGCCGCACCGCCCTACCCCATCTTTACCACGCCGTGTTCCACCACTGTCGCGTGGTAGGCTGCCACAGCATGACCGCGTAGACGGCATCCTCCGACGCCGTCCTCAGGGTCGGTGGGGTCGTGAGGGCGAGACCGCGAGAGGCTTCATGAGGGAGGTGCCGCTGGGGGAAGAGGATCAAGGTGGGCGCTGGTATCAGGATTGTTGGTGGGGCCTGTAGCAGGCATGGCGTGGCCTAGACCGCGGAGGAGCCGGCGAGCGGGCGGGAGGGGAGAGGGATCGGATCGTTGGCGGCGGTGGTGGTGGATTGATTCGATGAAGCTGTAAAGGGGAGGTGTGTCTTGTTTCCAGTGCGCGAGCGAGTTGTGTGTGCGACTACAATCGTGATGTTAGGCTAGTCCCAGTGCAAGGTTTCATTGCACTGTTTCCAAGAATGCCACATCATCCCATGAGATGTATTCTCATGAATGAAACAGGGAGTCCCAATGCACAGTTTCATTTCACGATTTCATAGAATGCCCATAACATTTAATTGTGAGGCATGTGATTGGTTATGGTTAGATGAAATGAAACTCTATAGTCCCCAATGCAAGTTTCAATAGGTTTCATAGTCTTGGAAACAGTGTATACACAGTTTCATCCTGATGAAACTCCTTCCCTCTCTCACTCTTCATAACTACTATACCATGTCATCGTATATGCTGATGTGTCACCGTATTTAATGTGCATGAAACCTCTATGAAATTCCCACTGGGATTAGCCTTACCTGGTTTGCTTTTGTCAGCCAATAGGCATGCTTGGATTTGGTGGCGCGGATCAGTGATGCAGCAGTGTTGAAGGAGCTCGTGTTTCTTCCAGAAAGTACAAAGGCGGTGGGTGAGGAAGCGAAGTGGAGACACGTGGTGAGCAGGCCTCCCGCCTTCGGCTCCTTTTTTTAATTTCTTTACTGTTATATGATTTTTTTAAGCATGAGATAATCAAGGCCAATATGGTCCATGCTTTCTGGGGGACTCTAAGCCAAAACGTAACGAGAAGATATGCACAGGCACCCGACTCCGACTCCGACTGATTTGTTAGGCCCATTCATCGTTGATTTGGTGATAATGTAATATTTTTTTATCTTATTGTGAATTGAAATCTAATTAGTTTGCCGAGGGAGCCGACCCGGATTCGAGGGTGAGGCTGCACCCTTTGAACCACCCAGGACGCTTGTCAAGGCAAGGCTACGCACGGTCGTACGCACCCACGCGCCTCGACATCATCATCACTCTCACCGGGGCGACCCGTCAAGGTCAAGGACCTGACCAAGCAGTAGGGTCTGTATAGACGCCCAGGAGAGGTGGGACCAAGCGTTGGGTCGTGATGGCACAGGAGGTCCGTGAGCACACTGAGGAGGTCAAGGAAAGCCGAGATGAGCGGCATGCCCCATCCAGGCCAGTGATTCAGGCCAACCCACTCATTACCAGTACGAATGACAGCCACGGCTTCCATCCTATTCACTGCCACGGGTTGGCAGACGGGACGGGACCACCTCACGGGGCAGGCTAGGCTGTGTGCACAGGAGTTGTCATACGAGGCTTGCGAAGCCCACTACCGGCAAAGAGGATAGGACAAGGAAGACCCCTTACGTAGGGAAGTCCCGACCACGGCATAGCCCTCGACCTCTGAGATCGGGGACCCCCTCCATTTTGCAACATTGTTACCCGGTCCCTAG
This sequence comes from Setaria italica, assembly GCF_000263155.2. Classification (NCBI taxonomy): domain Eukaryota; kingdom Viridiplantae; phylum Streptophyta; class Magnoliopsida; order Poales; family Poaceae; genus Setaria; species Setaria italica. The sequence continues at coordinate 12,302,708 of NC_028451.1, forward strand.
CCTATGTAAAGGGAATCGGGCCTTCTTTCTGTGCAGAGAGCATTCATAAACAACAAACACACTCCCACACCACATGAACGCTTGCTTGCAAGCACCCCGTTGTAAGTTCAGTGCACTTGATCCAAGAAACACGACTTCTGCCGAAACTGGACGTAGAGATCTTCCCGAACCAGTATAAACCCTTGTCTCTTATGTACTAGCCATCGAAAGTGAGGAGAGTATGGTGTATAATCACTAGTCGGTGGTACGAAACACCGACACATGGTTAGGAGATAGCAAAAGACAACACCAAAGTATTATCCCTATCAACTAGCAACTACTGGGTGGTGGAAAAGGTGGAAAGCAATACTTAAGTGGCTTACTGTGACACCCAGTGTTAATAACAACTTAAGTATGACATCAAGCAGTAATGGTGAAATTTGGATTAAAGGAAGGTAATTTGAGCAAAAATCGAATTTGAGCCGAATTCGACCAAATTTCAAATTTGGATAAATTTGGCAAAAATATGAAATAGAGTCTTGAGAGTATTTAGAACTCAAAGGAATGAATCATGAAGTCTAAATCAAGTCATAAAGCTCTCAGAAACACAATTGAAAATGGAATCGATGAAGTTACTATGCATCGTCCGAAAACGCGCAAGTTTGAAAATGATATTGAGTACACAACTTTGGAGCCAATTTCTGGAGAATTTCTCTTGTAAGTGAGCAGATGTTTTTGGACATTGGTGAAATATGGACTATGGAGAAGATAAATGAAATGTTGTTGTCCAGAGAAAGTGGAAATTTTGAATTTAAAATGAAGCCAAAAATCAGCAAATCAGCAGATTTCAGCCTTCTCACCAAAAAAATTCTAAGTCTGAAAAACAGCATTGATTAGCAATGTTTGGGGCCAATTTCAGAAAAATCCAGTGTGTAAGAGATGGGTTCTTATGTGCAAAATGGAATCCTTGTTAGTTGTAGAGCACGAATGATTAGTAGTTGGACTATATGGAATAAGTTTGGGCTACTGAAATTGAGTCCAAAGAAGGGTAAATGATCACACATTAGGACTGTCGAAACTGAATCATGGAGGTTCAGTTAACCGGAGGTTCTGGCGGAAACTTTGAGCTTCAAAATCTCGGTCTTAGGGTGCTCATTTCGGTTGGAGGCCAATCTATCAAATGGAGTACTTGGACCACTCTACAAGTTTGCTTAAGGAACATTTGGACCTTGGGATTTGAAATTGGGCGATATGGAGGTCTAAATTTCGGAGCGAAGAAGAAGAAGGAAGAGGGGGAACGAGCAGAGCAGGAACAGAGCCGTGCCGCCGCCGGCACCTCTGCCCGCCGGCCAGCGCAACAATCCCAATCGCGCCACGCACGTCTTCAAGTCATCGATGTGGCCATCATGCACGCGGTAGAAATTTGTATATATACCGCTCCTGCCTCATCCATTCACCCTGCCGCCTTTTTCACCAGAGCAAGCAGAGCATGACAGTAGCGCTGCCGCCTGCCAATTCCACCGTGCCGCCGCTCCTCTCCGCAATTCCTTCCATCCGAAGCTCTGCTAGCACCTCACCAACACCCCACACACCTCCGTTTTCTAGTTCCCTGCCAGCAAGCCCACGCCGGCCGCACCTTTTGTCCGCCGGCCGCCACCACCTACTCCTCCGGTGAGCCCTCCGCGCCGCCTCTTCTCCGCTCTGGTGCTCGGGGTTAGGGATTCCTTAGGTCACATAGACGCTGTAGGTCGCGCCTCCGGCCGTTCTTGTGCCGCCGCCGGGCCTTGCGCCGGCTGGCCGAGGCCTTGGCCGCCGCCACCCGTAGGGGAGCTCAGCTCACGCTGCCACCGGGGGCCAGGCGCCGCCTGTGGGTGCGCCGTGGCCTGGGGATTCTCCCCAGCCCGGCCACGCCGCCGGGGAGGCCACCGCCGGCAAGACCCCGCCCCTGCTGCCGCGCCCTGCCTTGGGGCGCTAGGAGGAAGAAAGCCCCTGGCGCGGGGGGCCCACGCGCCAGGGAGAGTAAGGGAAAAGAGGGAGGCGCCGCGTAGAAAAAAAGGGGAAGAGAGGGGCCGGTCCAGAGGGCCCCACGAGTCAGTGAGGGTGGGTAGGAGAGGCCCGGTAAGAAAAAGAATTCCGGGGGTTTTCGGATAAGGTTTGTTTTCCGGTTTTAAAAATAGATTTAAATAACAGCCAAACCATTTAACTCACTGTAAATTGTATAGGTACCCAAAAATAATGAAATAAATTTTAGTAGGTTTACTTTATCTCCTTTACTCATTGAAAATTTTTAAAACTTATTTGTTTATATGAACATTTTGGGTATTTATTTAGTGCCTTTAATTAAAGGTATTAAATAAATACTTAATAATTCCAAATATATAAAATATGAACTAATGCTTTTCTAATTACAAATTAACCATAATCTATAGTAATTAGGAGTTTAAGGTTAGAAAATATTGTTGATACTTTTCAAAAAAATAAAAGAAAAGGTTTGCTTTTAAAAGATAAAGATTTAAGTAGTTCCTTAAAATGTTTAAATAAATGCTTAAACTTTATAAAACAAATAAAATTCTGAACAATGTTTTGATTAATTCCAAACAATTGTTAATCTATAGTTTTGCATTTTCTTTTACATTAGAAATTATTTCAAATGCGTTTCAAAAATAAAAAGAAAAAGTCTAAAATGGGTTTAAAAAAGGGAGTTTAAATCGCGAGTTAGACGTTATGGGTAGAGTTTGTTGGCTTGCAACTTTATCATGAAGTTAAGTTGTCTAAGTCATTGTTGGCTTGCAACTTTATCATGAAAGAAGTTGTAGAGTCCTGTGCTTAAAAAGTTGCACCTCTGACTCATGCATACGCTTTATCGTAGGCACTGAAGCTCCCGAAGCGGAATTTCTGGAAATTTCTGAAGAACCTCCGGAATTTGAGGAAATTATTGAGTTGATCCCTTGTGAAGCCGGATCGTTGGGCAACGCTAACATTTTTACAGATCAAGGCAAGCCCCGGTGCATCTATGCCTATCTATTTTGGAGTTATTATTTCATGTGCCCAACTATTGGTTATTTCTTTATGAATGCATTAAGTCTAGGAGTTGATAGAAACCTTACTTTTATGCACAATCCAACCTTGTCATTAAGGACATCTTTGCCACTTGTTCAATAATTAGTAAGTAACCCCTGCTTAACAAAGCATAGTCGCGCTACCTTTACCATTCCTGAGTACCCATGGTACTCAGCAACCTAAGGTAACATTGTCATACATATGTATATCAGAGAAATGACCTATTTTGGAAGGTAGTGGATGGAAGCTTGGATGGAATCAAGAAAGGAGTCTTGAGTTCCGTAGTTCCGTCTACTCGATTAATTTGATTAAGGATCGATCGTTGTTTTAACTTGTGATCAAGTGATATTACCTGGTTGCTTACTGCTATATGGGAACCAACAAGCCCGGTTGTTGGGGGGAAATATTAACGATCCCCTAACATACCGCTTAAAGGAGCAAACGTGAAGGCCCGGGCCCACCTAAGCATAATCGAAGCTCCGCCTCGCCCGACCGCGGCCTCTGGGTCGGGAACACCCGACCTCCCTCCACAAGGCTTCCGCCTCGCCCGACTGCGGCCCCGGGGTCGGAGGCGCCCGACCCCTCGCCACGAAGTTCCGCCTCGTCCGACCCCAAGCGGAGGGGTCGGGCGTGCTGGGGCCTCCGGGGCAGGCATCCCACTCGGATGCGGTCCAGGCGGGCAAGACAGACAAAATCCTGTGGGTCCCCCCGTCGGCTTCGCCATGAATGCGCCGCAGGCCTGGCAGAGGGAAGGAATGACCGCGCCCCTCACGCAACCCGTCGCAAGTACCCGTGCACGACCGCACTGTACAAGCTACAGTGCTGGCGGCTCGCTCCCATTCGCCGCAGGGTACTCATGGCCTGCGCCGGCCGGAGCGAAGGAGAGATCGGCCTGTCCTCGAGCCCCGCGCGCCCAGCAGCAAGGATGTGACGCCCTCTCTCCAGGAGCCATAGTCTGAACAGTAGCATCCACCGTCCTCCCCAACAGACACCGGGATAACGACGAAACGCCTTCATCATGACCCGACGCTTACGAGTGCCGAAGGAGCTAGCTGTAGGAAGCAACGACAGTTGGCACACGGCCGCCTCCCCCTCCGGCATGCACGCCGGCGTTCGCCAGGGGCCGGCGGAGGCGTCGGGCGTCTAGGAACTTGCTCCTCCTTCCTGCCGTATTTTTTACCATTCTACGCTTTACACTTTACGGTCCTCTTCACCCGATCCCAGCTGTAACTCCGGCCACCCCCCTTGCGATATAAAAGGAGGAACCCGGGCCGGAGGAGGGATCGGCTTCTTCTCCCCCGCAAGCCACAGCACATCACTACTCTCCCTGAGAGCACAAGCACGGAAGAGACTTGGGACCAGTCCCTCTCTCGTCGATATGTAACCCCCTACTACAGAACCCCGCGTGGGTAACACGAACATCCTCGATACTGGACGTAGGGCTTCCCTTGCCTGAACCAGTCTAAACCCGTGTCTCCCACACCACCACCTGAGGCTTTACGCGCATAAAAGAAATTTACTAGTCTAAGTCTTGATCCGCCAATCTTGACAACGACAGTTGGCGCGCCAGGTAGGGGACCTTTGCGCGTACATTCCCAGCCTCAGATGGCCAATTACGATAGTAGCTTTGTTCCGGGCTCCCTGATCCGATTCGGGAGCCTGAACTTCCTTGCCACCGGGGACGGGATCAAGCTGATCCCTGTCCTCGTCCTACCCGCTCGCTCAGCTGCCCCCGGCCCCGCCGCCGGGACGGCGGCGAACGGCTGCTCGCCCACTGGAAGGACCTCACCAGGGGGACAGCCCTTCGGGCTACGCAACGCCACGGGGGCTTACGGATGCCTCCTAGCGCGGTCCATGACCGCGTCCCCCACGAGCAACGAGCTCGTAGGCGCAACGAGGACGATCTTTGACGCTGGCTCCAGTAGCGGGAGTCCACACCCCTCGCGCGAGTGCCTCGTGGCCGACGCGCACTCCGAGGGATCCAACGGCAACGATGCCGAGGGGAGACAAAGGGCTCCCCCCTCGCGCGCTGCAGCTACAACAGGAGCCTTGCCAAGGGCCCCGGAGTGCTCTCGGCAACCAGAGGTGCGCGCGGGCGCCCGCCAAGAAGTCGAGCACCCCCGCCACGAGGGGGGAGCGCGACAACGGGCGCGCGACGTCCAGCAACGCATCTGCGCGGACGAGGAGCGTCCGCAGCTCTTTGCTCGCGCTAGCCAAAACGTCGCAGCCGCGGCGGTGTTGCTCCGACAGCTCCCCAAACCAGCGACGCCCGAGGAGCGACGGGCACGCCAAGGATGCGCAACCTGCTCGAGTGCGCTACCGTCCAGCAGGCGGAAAGTTCGGCGTCCCGGCGACGCGGGCAGAACGCTAGCCGGGCGACGCCCGACGCGCCCCTAGAAAGGCGGGGGGAATCTGTCCATCAACCCCCTCTGGGGGCGAATCAGGCCGCGTCCACCCGACGGACTCCGCCACCCGCGGGAGGCGAGGCTCGATCCGTCCACCAGCGCGTCGGCCTCGTCCGTGATGCGCGCGACACCCTGAACGCGCGGAGACGCTCCCGCACGGACAGGGAGGACGGGGTAGATCGAGGCTACCACGTCCACCGTGGCGGGCGCTACGACAGTAGGGAAGATCGCAGCCCGAGCCCTGGTCCGGCTAGGCCCCGGGCCTTCTCGACGCGCATCCTGAACGCGCCTTTTCCGCCGCGCTTCAGGCAACCCACGACTATAGCCAAATACTCAGGGGAGACGTATCCTGGAGTGTGGCTCAGCGATTACCGGCTTGCATGTCAAGCCGGCGAGGCGGATGATGACCTGTTTATCATCCGCAACCTACCCCTTTTCCTGGCCGACTCCACGCGAGCTTGGCTAGAACATATCCCTTCAGGACGCGTTCGCAGCTGAAACGACCTGAAGGAAGTTTTCATAGGAAACTTCCAGGGCACGTACACGCGCCCCGGCAACTCCTGGGATCTCCGGAGCTGTCGCCAGGGGGCGGACGAGTCCCTCCGGGATTACATCCGGCGCTTCTCCAGAAAGCGCACCGAGCTCTCCAACGTCGCGGACGCCGACGTCATAGGAGCCTTCCTGGCAGGGACCTCCTGCCGGCCCCTCGTCCATGAGCTGGGGCGCCGAGGCCCGCGAACCACGGAGGAGCTCCTCAATATCGCCACTAGCTACGCCTCAGGCGAAGAGGCCATCGGAGCGATCTTCGACCGTTCCAAAGGCAAGGCGAAACGGGAGGAGGATGCCGACGAAGGCACCTCCAGCCGCCAGCAGAAGAAGAAGGGTAAGCAACGGCGCGAGGCCCCCTCGTGGCCGCGGTCGAGCGCAAGCAGGGGCAGCCGCCCCCTGAGGGCACTCCCGGCTTCTTCGACAAGTTGCTTGAGGGACCGTGCCCGAACCACGAGTTCCCCGTGAAGCACGCCTACAAAGACTGTAACCTCATGAAGAGATACTTCGTGGGCAATCCGGTAAAAGGCGATCGGAAGCGGAAGCCCGATGAGGAAAAGAAGGGCGACGAAGAGAAGGAATACGGCTTCCCCAAGGTCAACGGCTGCTTCATGATCTTCGGCGGCTCCACGGCGTACAACACCAAGCGCCAGCAAAAGCTGGAGCGCCGGGAGGTCTACGCGGCCGAGCCTGCGACTCCGGCCTTCCTTGACTGGTCGGGGCCGGCCATCACCTTCGATAGGTCCGACCACCCTGGACGCGTCCGGCATCCGGGGCGTTACCCTCTCGTCGTCGACCCCATCGTCGGCACGACGTGCCTCACCAAGGTACTCATGGATGGGGGCAGCGGCCTCAACCTCCTCTACGCCGAGACTCTCGACGCCATGGGGATCGACCGTTCCCGCCTCCGTCCCAGCAAGGCACCTTTCCATGGCGTCGTGCTAGGGAAGCAGGCGACGCCTCTCAGGCAAATCGACTTGCCCGTTACGTTCGGGACCCCTTCCAACTACCGGAAGGAGGTCCTCACATTCGAGGTGGTGGGATTCCGCGGAACCTACCATGCCATCTTGGGACGGCCGTGCTACGCAAAGTTCATGGCAATCCCCAGCTACACCTACCTCAAGCTCAAGCTGCCGGGGCCCAACGGGGTCATCACCGTCGGCACGACCTTTCAGAAGGCATACGAGTGCGACGTCGAGTGCTGCGAGTACGCCGCGGCCATCACCGTCACGAGCGGCATGGTGGTCCAGCTTGCGGAGGTCATTGAGGATCAGCCTGACTCCAAGCAGTCGAACATCTCCTTTGAGCCCACTGAAGGTATCAAGGAAGTCCCTCTCGATCCCGGCTGTTCCAACGGAGGGGTTGTGCGGATCAGCGCGGCCCTATCCCTCAAATAGGAAAGCGCGCTCGTCGACTTCCTCCGCGTGAATAGCGACGTCTTCGCGTGGAAGCCCTCGGACATGCCTGGCATCCCGAGAGAAGTCGCCGAGCATTCCTTGAACATTAGGGCCGGCTCCAAACCAGTGAAGCAAGGCTTGCACCGTTTTGACGAGGAAAGGCGCAGGGCCATTGGCGAAGAGCTCCAGAAGCTTCTGACGGCCGGGTTCATCAAAGAAGTGCGCCACCCCGAGTGGCTGGCCAATCCTGTCCTTGTACCAAAAAAGAACGGGAAATGGAGGATGTGTGTTGATTATACCGGTCTCAACAAAGCGTGTCCAAAGGACCCGTTTCCTTTGCCACGCATATATCAAATAGTCGACTCAACCGCTGGGTGCGAGACCCTCAGCTTCCTCGACGCATATTCCGGCTACCATCAGATCACGATGAAAGAGGCCGACCAGCTCGCTACCTCCTTCATCACCCCCTTTGGTCCCTACTGCTACGTTAAGATGCCGTTCGGCCTCAAAAACGCGGGGGCTACCTTCCAGCGATGCATGCTGAAGTGCTTCGGAGACCTCATTGGGCGGACCGTTGAGGCCTACGTTGACGACATCGTGGTTAAATCCAGGAGGGGCGACCAGCTCGTTCCCGACCTAGAGCTAGCCTTCGAAAGGTTGAGGGATAAGCGTATTAAGCTCAATCCCGAGAAATGTGTGTTCGGAGTCCCAAGGGGCATGCTATTAGGCTTCATCGTCTCCGTGCGCGGCATCGAGGCAAATCCGGAGAAAATAGCGGCCATCAGCGACATAGGGCCAATCCAGAACATAAAGGGGGTGCAGCGCGTCATGGGATGCTTAGCAGGTCTAAGCCGCTTCATCTCGCGCCTTGGCGAGCGAGGTCTTCCTCTCTATCGGCTCCTGAAGAAGTCTGACCGCTTCGAATGGACCAGCGAGGCCCAGGAGGCACTTGACTGACTCAAGGACCTCCTGACGAAGGCCCCGATTCTAGTCCCGCCCACCGATGGTGAGACCCTTCTGCTCTACGTCGCGGCGACCACCCAGGTGGTTAGCGCGGCCCTGGTGGTGGAACGGGAAGAAGAGGGACACGCTCTCAAAGTGCAACGCCCGGTGTACTTCATCAGCGAAGTCTTGTCCGAATCCAAGACACGATATCCACAGATCCAGAAGCTCGTCTATGCCATCCTCATCACAAAGAGGAAGTTGCGTCACTACTTCACCTCCCACCCGGTAACCGTCGTTTCATCGTTCCCGTTAGGTGAAGTAATCCGGAACCCAAATGCTACGGGGAGAATCGCGAAGTGGGCGCTTGAGCTCATGGACCAGGGTATCACCTACGTCCCCCGCACTGCCATCAAGTCCCAGGCACTTGCCGACTTCGTGGCAGAATGGACGGAGGTTCAAACCCCATCGGCGCCAGAGGAGCAGGAGTACTGGACGATGTACTTCGACGGGTCACTAATGAGGGCCCGCGCCGGAGCGGGCCTCGTCTTCGTCTCTCCATTGGGCGTGCGCATCAGGTACAAGATCCGCCTCCATTTCCCTGCATCCAATAATGTCGCTGAGTACGAAGCCCTCCTCAACGGGCTCCGCATCGCCATCTAGCTGGGTATCCGTCGGTTGGATGTCCGGGGCGATTCCCAGTTGGTCGTCGAACAAGTCATGAAGGAGTGGAGCTGCCACGACCCCAAAATGGCAGCCTACTGCAACGAGGTCCGTAAGCTCGAGGACAAGTTCGACGGGTTAGAGCTCAACCACGTCGCAAGGCACTTCAATGAAGCCGCCGACGAGCTGGCGAAGGCGGCGTCCGGCCGAATGCCCGTCCCCGACGGCGTTTTCGTTAGCGACCAGTTGAAGCCTTCAATCCGCTATCCAGAGCTGACAGGGGTCGGCGAAGCACTCCCAGCCCTGGGATCGGGACCCGATCCAGGGGAGGTCGGCAACGCGCCACCTGTCCCGGACCCGAGCACCAGTCCCAAGGGAATCAACGCTGGTTTGCCCGACTCGGCCCTGGAAGCCGATCCATCCGACCCCGTGGTCATGGAAATCACGGCAGACCCCACGGCGGGGGCCGACCCCCTGATCGACTGGAGAGCCCCATACCTCGACTACCTCGTCCGCGACACGCTCCCGGCAGACAGAACAGAGGCCCGCAGGATCGCGCGCTGCGCCAAATCCTTCACCATCATCGACCAGGAGCTCTACAAGAAAAGTCACACTGGGATCCTCCAGTGCTGCATCCCGATCGAGCAGGGAAAGGCGCTGATCCAGGATATCCACGGAGGGGCTTGTGGTCACCACGCCGCGCCAAGGACCCTAGTGGGCAACGCCTTCCGACAAGGTTTTTACTGGCCGACCGCGGTCGCGGATGCTACCCAGGTAGTCCGCACCTGTGAAGGATGCCAGTTCTTTGCCCGCCAGACTCACCTGCCCGCACAGGCGTTGCAAACCATCCCCATCACGTGGCCGTTCGCGGTCTGGGGGCTGGATCTCGTCGGACCCTTCAAAAAGGCGCCCGGGGGCTTCACCCATCTGCTCGTCGCTGTCGACAAGTTCTCCAAATGGATCGAAGCAAGACCAGTGGCGCAAATCAGGTCCGAGCAGGCGGTACAATTCTTCACCGACATCATCCACCGCTTCGGGATCCCAAACTCCATCATCACCGACAACGGCACGCAGTTCACCGGGAAGAGATTCCTCCAGTTCTGCGACGACCACCACATCCGAGTGGATTGGGCGGCCGTGGCGCACCCCCGCACGAACGGGCAAGTCGAGCGAGCCAACGGCATGATACTCCAGGGTCTCAAGCCACGGATCTTCGACCGCCTTAAAAAGTTCGGCGGACGATGGGTTGCGGAGCTTCCCGCAGTCCTCTGGAGCCTGAGGACGACCCCCAGCCGGGCGACGGGGTTCACCCCATTCTTCATGATCTACGAGTCAGAGGCCATTTCGCCCACCGATCTAGAGTACGGGTCGCCGAGGGTCAAGGCATACGACGAACAGGGAAACCAGGCGTCACTCGAGGACGCACAAGATCAACTCGACGAGGCCCGAGACGTAGCCCTACTACACTCGGCTAAATACCAGCAGGCCCTACGGCGTTACCACTGCCGCAAGATACAAGGCCGAGCCTTCAACGTCGGTGATTTAGTGCTCCGCCTCGTCCAGGACAACAGGGGTCGGCACAAGTTGACTCCCCCATGTGAAGGCCCGTTCATCGTCGTGCAAGTACTACGGCCAGGCACCTACAAGCTGGCAACTCCCAACGGGCAGGTCTTCAGCAACGCCTGGAACATAGAACAGCTAAGGCGCTTTTACCCATAGCTCTTATTTCCAAGTCCTGCATAAACTTGCCTTCAATTCCATTTTTTCCTTTAAGCTCAGGGGCATCCGACCCTGGCCTCGTTCCAGGGCCGCATACCCCTCGGGGGCTACTAGTTTTGTTCTTCTGCGAAAAAAGAAACCCCGAGCCGCCTCGGTTCAGTCCTTCAAGCTCAGGGGTATCCGACCCTAGCCTTGCTCTAGGACTGCATACCCCTTGGGGGCTATCAGGGGTCCCGACCCCAGCCGCTTGGCGCCGTCTAAAAGAAATGTTTTTTTTTTCAAACCGAACACTCCCTTTCTAGACCTTTGGGCGCAAAAAAGAGAAGGATGCGTGAACGGTGCTCAGGCAAGTTTGATCGGACTACGAAAAAACCTACGCCCCAGCGGCTACGGCACCTTCGCTCATCAAAACATACTGACGCACCCGGCAACGCATTCTAAGCTTTCGAGCCCAAGGGAACAGCAAAGGGGATCGGGATCTTTTGCACAACAAAGTCATAGAACAGGCCCGTATGGCCAATGCAAAACGAGTTCAAGACTGACATAATTACAACTTTTGGGCACAAGCCCGGTATAGCTAACTTGACGAGGGGTCGGCAGGAGGGACGGCTTCATCTTCCAGGAGCTTCGCGAGGGCCTCCGCCGGCACGGTCACTGCTGCATCGATCCCGTCCAGCTCACCTTCAGTGTAACCGGCGGCGTACCCTTCACTCATCCCGGCAAAATTGATGCCAGAATAGTGAGAGCCGAAGACCCCGAAGGCTCACCGCACGCCAATGTGAAGCGCGTCCACGGCGATCTCGCGACGCCGACGGCGTACCCCGAGGACACGAGCCGGCAAAGAGCTCGACCCCTCCTCCGGAGCTACGCCAAAGTCGTCGCAGACGACGCGGACCGCATCTCGCAGGGCGCCGTGCTCGCTGCGCTCCGCGTCGAGCAGACCCTACAACTTGGCGATTTCACCTGCAGAAACCATCCAGAAAAGCCCACCAAGTCAAAGAACAGAACACAAACAACACGGGAACGCGGGAACGGAAAAAACCTCATCGTCGGCCTGGGCCTTCAACTCGCGCTCCCGGTCGGCCCCTCGGGACACGGCAGACTGAAGTCCCTGCACCTGCGAGCAAAGGTGACCAGTCTCCACGCTAAGGGCTTCACGCTCCCCCCTCAGCTGTGCAAGCTCCCCGGCGTCACGACGGGCCCTCTCAGCAGCAGCCTGAAGCTCCTCGGCGTCACGGCGGGCCCTCGCAGCGACAGCCTGGAACTCCTCGAGGTCGAGGCGGGCTTTCTCAGTGACGGCTTGGAGCTTGGCCTCCGCTCGCCGCGCCTCCTCCAACACCGCCCGCTCACGCCTTTGCAGGTCACGAATGACCCCCTGGGCGGCGTTGATTTGTAGGGACAAGTCCCTGGTGCGCTCCCTCTCAGTGTTGAAGCGCTCCCAGAGACCCTGTTGCCGCCGGAGGAAATCAGATTTCCCCCGACTGCCCTCTTGGAGAGCCTGCAAAGCAACGTGCCGTTAGGGAAAAAAGCAAAAGGAAGGCGCTGATCACCAACAGTAGGAGCAACATACCTGGCTGCCAGGGAGGACGGTGTTACCCAGAACCCCCAACGCCGAAGACAGAGCCGCCTGGACGTGGGCAATGCCGCCCTGCACCGCCTGCCACTTGTGCCACTCAGCGGCGTCGTCCAGCGCGAAGAGATGCCTTGGCGGGTCGTCGCGGGATGACCAGCGAAGGACGGACCCCCTCCACGCCCTAGGAACGGAGGAAGCCGAGGCCGAGGCAGGGGCCGACCCTGACGCTGCCGTCAAGGTCGGCACCATTGCACTAAGAGCCGCCGGGTCTACCGACGGCCCAGACACCTGCACGCTCGTCGCCGCCGAGGCCGCCAGCAGCATCCCAGTGGGCCCCTCCGCCTCCGCCGCCGGAGCCACTCCCACGGGGGTGATTGGGGTGGAGGTCCCTGCCTCCGTCACCACTGCCTCCGCCGCCGCCGCGCTTTCGGGTGCAGGCGTTCCCTCCGCCTCTAGTCCCGCCACGGCTGCGGGGGCATCCGCCCTACCTCCCGTCGCCGCCGTCCCCTCTGCCTCGTCGGCGTCGAGGTCGATCACCTCCCCGGCCTAAGAACCCGGGAGGATCACGCCCTGCACTGTAGGGGCGACCGGGAGGACCGAAGGCGGAGTGGGGTCCGCTCCCTCTCCCGCGGCTGACGCCGCCATCGCTCCGCCAGCCGCCGCCACAGGGGCCACCTCCGCGGAGGGGTTCACGGCCTCACCAGGGACCCCGCCGCTTGCCGCGGGCGGGACCGCGGTCCGCCCCCCGGAGGAAGCTGACAACCGCAGCGCCTTCTTAGGCGCCAGCTGCAGGGTGAGGCCACGGGGAGCAGTGCTGCACATCAATGAACAGACATCAGCAGAAACGGACGAAAGAAGAGGCGAGGAACGAGGCGCAAGGAAGGGCAACTTACGAAGCACAAGGGCGGCACGCGCGCTTCGACTCGGAGCCCGACACCAACCCCGGGGCATCCGGCAACGGCCGCTTGTCGCCGCTTCGCTGCTCTCCGGCAGCGGGCACGGCGGTGGAGGCAGGCTCCACAGACCTCCGAGGAGCGCCCTGAACGGACTCCTGGGGAGCGCCCCGCGCCAGATCCGAAGCTGCGGCGGGGGCAGGCTCCGAAGACCCCCGAGGGGCGCTCCATGTCGACCCCAGGGGGGCACCCCTTGCCGACCCCTGGGAAGCGTCCCGCGCCCGCTCCTGGGGGACGCCCTGCGCCGACCCCTGGGGGGCGTCCCGCGCCAACTCCTGGGGCACGCGCTGTGCTGGCCCCTGAGGCACAGCCCCAGGGCCTGGTGGAGCCGAAGCCCGGGCGGATGCCTCCCCCGCTTCACCTCCCACGGCCGTCCGCGGGGGTGCCTCCCGAATGACAAGGGCACCCGATCAGGGGGAAATCAGCTCCTCCCCTTCATCATCTTCCTCATCTTCATCCTCTTCATCATTGTCATCGTCGTCATCATCGTCGTCGTCGTCATCATCGTCGTCGGACACGACCGACCCCCGTCGCCGCCGCTGGAGCTCCTTGGCGGCCTTCTTCCGCTTCTTCGCCGTCTCCTTGTCCTTACGGCGCTTCTGCGCCTCGGCAAGGAGACGATTGCGAGTTCGCCGTTCAGCATCTTCCGGCACCGGCGGAAGCGAGTCCGCGACTTGGGTTAGGGGGCCCTACAAACACAAAACAGCTCCGTGTCAGAGCGACAATCGCAGGATACAAAGAAAGGAGGACGACGCCTCAACTCCTTACCAGGTCTATGAAGCCCGCCTCCGGGCGCATCGGCGGGTGCCCGGGAATCGGGTACTCGACGTCCTTGTCCTCTAGTGCCTCCCGAATCCGTTGCCGGATCTCGGAGGTGGCAAGCGCGCCCGTCGCCAAGGCGGTGCCCTCGGTCAGCGCGTCGGGGGTCATGGCGGCAAGCGGCCGGATCCGGAGCATCTGCGGCGCCACCCGTCGGGCATGGTACGCTCCGATGACCCCGGCGCCGGTGAGCCCGCTCCTCTTCAGCCGCTCAATGGCCTGCAGCAGGTCGGAGAACCGCTTCTTCTCCTTCTCCACCGGCCCGTACGCCCACACATCCGGCGCCGCGTCGATGGTACGACCGGTGAAAGCCGGCAGGGGGGAATCCGGGTAGTTCTTCACGTAGAACCACTGGTTGTGCCACCCCTTGTCGGACGCCGAGGTCTTCATCGTCATATACTCCTTGGAGCGAGTATGACGAAGGTGGATCCCGGCGCACCCGATCGGCACCGGAGGCGACCGCTGCTGACCCCCCAGCTTTCCCCGACTTCTGGTACAAACTCACTGTGAAAAAGTATTTCCACAGCGAGAAGTGGGGCTCGATGCCCAGGAATCCCTCGCACAGTGCAACGAACACCGCAATGTGCTGGATCCCGTTGGGGTTGAGGTGCTGGAGCTCGAGACCATAGTAGTGGAGGAGCCCGCGGAAGAAGCGACTCGGGGGAGAAACAAACCCCCGCTCATGGAAGTGAGCGAAGGAGACGACATAACCGGAGGGAGGCGTCGGAACTTGCTCCAGCCCCGGCAGTTCCCACACGCCCGCCGCCGTCCTCTCGCAGAGGAGGCCCTTCCGCACCAGGCCCTCGGCGCGCGAGGAGGTGAAATGGGAGACCCCCCAGGAACCCATCGCCGGAGGAAGGAGGAGATCGACGGAGACGGGAAGAAAGGGCGCGGCTTGGAGCGAAGGAAACGAAGCAAGGCGCGGATGAACTGAGCGTGAGGCTGGGAGGCGAGAAGGCTCGAATGCAGAAGGGAGGCGGAACCGGCGCGGCGGGCTCCCGTTTTTATAGGAAAGGTACCGGAGAAGCCAAATCGACGCCCCGGCCGCCATAAATGCAGCGCCAGGTACACCCCTGCCACGCCCGTTTCCTTTTCGAAAACCGCGCACACGATCGGCCGCGAAAACATCCTATCCTCCTCAATTCGCGGGACGGCGCTCCCCATAACTCCACCTCCCGGATGGCACGCCCACGACGTCCCCCACGTTCAGCCCAGACGCAACGACCGCTCCGTTCTGGCCTAAGGCCACAGGGAGGTAAGAAAGGGATACGGGGCTGAAAACGCCCCTACGGCCCATTACGGTCTAGAGGTTCGAAAGCTGGCCTGACACGGGTTCGACAGCTGCCTCAGGACATCCCCGAGCAAAGGGTGAGAAGGGACGGGTCCGCTAGCGGCCAACACCCAGGCAAGCGAAAGCCAAGGGCGTCCCAACCTCACGTTCGAGTCCCGTCCAGTATAAAGTTCATGGTTTTTCCACAGGGAAAGGCAACGAGCCCCCAGATCCGGTCGAACGAATCCGGGAACTATATGAACTGGCCGGTGGGAAATTGGAGTGCGCCACCAGCTTGGCCCGAGCCGGACCCCCCCGAACGGGGACCGGGACTCCACTCGAACCTACCCGTTTGCAGCTCAAACGAGCACCACGGTTCGTCCAACGAGGATAACGTGGCCCGGCTCAACCCCTCCGTCCTAGCGAACGGACGCTTGAGGGA
Source organism: Setaria italica (assembly GCF_000263155.2). Taxonomy (NCBI): domain Eukaryota; kingdom Viridiplantae; phylum Streptophyta; class Magnoliopsida; order Poales; family Poaceae; genus Setaria; species Setaria italica. The sequence continues at coordinate 12,318,476 of NC_028451.1, forward strand.
CAACAATCAAAAGTCGACATCACCTCCCGACCGGTTTCCTGCAACGCGCGGGGGCTCGGGGGCCAGCATCGCAACCAACGGCCACGCGTGTGGTCACAATTCGCAGGTTCCCCGGCCAAGCTGGGATAAAACAAGCGCGCCATAAAACAAAGCCCGTGGAGAAACAGCGAAAGAAGCCTCCGGAGGAGCACTTCTGCTCCACCACAGGCTCGGGGGCTACTGTTGGGGGGAAATATTAACGATCCCCTAACATACCGCTTAAAGGAGCAAACGCGAAGGCCCGGACCCACCTAAGCATAATCGAAGCTCCGCCTCGCCCGACCGCGGCCTCAGGGTCGGGAACGCCCGACCTCCCTCCACAAGGCTTCCGCCTCGTCCGACTGCGGCCCCGGGGTCGGAGGCGCCCGACCCCTCGCCACGAAGTTCCGCCTCGTCCGACCCCAAGCGGAGGGGTTGGGCGCGCTGGGGCCTCCGGGGCAGGCATCCCCCTCGGATGCGGTCCAGGCGGGCAAGACAGACAAAATCCTGTGGGTCCCCCCGTCGGCTTCGCCATGAATGCGCCACAGGCCTGGCAGAGGGAAGGAATGACCGCGCCCCTCACGCAACCCGTCGCAAGTACCCGTGCACGACCGCACTGTACAAGCTACAGTGCTGGCGGCTCGCTCCCATTCGTCGCAGGGTACTCATGGCCTGCGCCGGCCGGAGCGGAGGAGAGACCGGCCTGTCCTCGGGCCCCGCGCGCCCTCGGGCCCCGCGCGCCCAGCAGCAAGGATGTGACGCCCTCTCTCCAGGAGCCGTCGTCTAAACGGTAGCATCCACCGTCCTCCCCAACAGACACCGGGATAACGACGAAACGCCTTCATCATGACCCGACGCCTACGAGTGCCGAAGGAGCTAGCTGTAGGAAGCAACGACAGTTGGCACACGGCCGCCTCCCCCTCCGGCATGCACGCCGGCGTTCGCCAGGGGCCGGCGGAGGCGTCGGGCGTCTAGGAACTTGCTCCTCCTTCCTGCCGTATTTTTTACCATTCTACGCTTTACACTTTACGGTCCTCTTCACCCGATCCCAGCTGTAACTCCGGCCACCCCCCTTGCGATATAAAAGGAGGAACCCAGGGCCGGAGGAGGGATCGACTTCTTCTCCCCCGCAAGCCACAGCACATCACTACTCTCCCTGAGAGCACAAGCACGGAAGAGACTTGGGACCAGTCCCTCTCTCGTCGATCTGTAACCCCCTACTACAGAACCCCGCGTGGGTAACACGAACATCCTCGATACTGGACGTAGGGCTTCCCTTGCCCGAACCAGTCTAAACCCGTGTCTCCCACGCCACCACCTGAGGCTTTACGCGCATAAAAGAAATTTACTAGTCTAAGTCTTGATCCGCCAATCTTGACAACGACACCGGTAGGTTGGTTGGCTCTCTGATCGGAAATATTTTGTACCCGTGCTTGGCGTGCAGTGGAAGGGCAGGGCGTAGCTTGAAACTCATAGTGGAGATCGCCAGACGTGGGGTTCCATGTGGGGGTGCGGCCCTGGGTTCGAGTAGTCATATTTCCGATCGCTGGGTACATCTAATCGAAAGGTCGTTATGTGCAACCCGGATAGTTGTACATGGCTGGTGGTCGGGTATCTCCTGCAGGATGTAAATCGGTCCGGATCGCCGCAATTCTCGGATATGAATGCACTTGATCATAGCTTAAGCATCGTAGTGTAACAGAGAGAAGGGAACCGTTGCTTTCAAATAAATATGTTGTATGACTTAGTTCCATTTGGTTGCTAAAAAATTTTTTCATCATCTAGGCTGATCATGTAACAAACTCAATCTGAAATAAAAGATAAAACTAAGGTTTCACTTATAGTAAGCTCTTTCTACAAAATGTGAGTCAGCCAGTACACCATAAAGCTATCATACAGGGTGTCAAAAATATTTATATTGGTTAGACGGGTCAGACTTGTTGAGTACTTCGTACTCAGGGGATCCTTTGTTGTTATTTTCAGAAACCTAGCAGGGACCCACCGAGGAGGAAGCACCGAAGAACTAGGGTATCTTATGAGTCTCATGATACCCTAGAATAGACTTAGATGTTTAATTACTTACCCCTGTTTCATATTTTAAACTCTTAGCAATGGTTTAACTTGCACTGTTAAGTTTTCTTCAATCTATGGTTTGTAATAAATCGTACCTCTGTTATGTATGTAAAAATATAATGTTTGTTGATGCTATCCCATTGTGGAAGTGATCCTGATGTATGGCTATGAAACACACCGTGGAGGTTTTCAAGGAGTTCTATGAACAGAACCCTTGACGGACTACCAGACTTACACTGTTTTAAGTGTGTTATGGATAATTGTTGTTCTGACAGCAAGTAGGCGCTTAAGACAGTTTAAGTTGGGCGGTTCCGCCACACTTACCACCGTCTTGCAAGTGTTCTTACCAAAGCTAACAGGGTGGCACAATCTATTGTCAAGCTTGAGTGTAACAGTTACAACCTGAACCTGTGCTGATAGAAGTATATGTGGAGCTTTGGGTAGGCATAATATGATAGCAAGGAATAGCAATTATCTTCGATAATTAGTAAAGTTTAATAAGTATCCAAAGTACCAGTCATAGTTGCTGGCTAAGATGTGTCCCTAGACGTAGCACAACCAAGTTGAAACAAAGGACGATGGGCAAAATTCAAAGAACAAGTAACCAACCACCAATGCAATTGTTTTTATTGTTTTCCCTTATTTTTCCTCCGATCGTTTTTTTGCAACTTTTTTATTTTCTCAACTATTGTTTTTATATTTTTCTCCAACCAGGGATCACACAAGATGGAACCAAAAAAGTTTCAGCTTAAACAGAGGTAGGATGTGGTCCACAGAAAATCGGGCATTCTCTCAGAAAAGCGTGCAGCAACTTTGGAGCTTGAGTACTCCCACTTCCAGGATGAATTTGGCAAATCTGAGAATGGCAAACCTAGTAGAGTAGGGGAAATCCAGGTGCAAAATTTAATTTTAGCCGATTTCAAAAAAACATTCGCCTCAATCCGAGTTACGAGCGAAAAGTTATGCCTGTTTTAAGAAAGGACCTCCGAATCATGCTTTTTGGAAAGCACAACTAGGCATGTAAGGTGGCGGCGGCTAGGGCAAAGCTTCCCTGGCATGCAGCAATAGGTATCACTAGATGAATCAAGAAGGGCTGTGATGCAAGGCTAAAGGTACAAGGCGGCTTGCAACCTATCTAGGGCTTCCACGGCGAGAATTCACACAAGGTGTCTAGCGAGGCAAGTCAAGTAATGTGGTGGCTCGACTTGTTATATGAGTAAAGGTGGATGGGATTGCAGCGGAAACAAAAATAGCGACAGGTGATTGAACTACGACAACAAACACACCAAACCAGCAACAGGACTCGACCACGGACACAAACTCAACAAAGCAAATCTAAAACAAAATTGCAAAGGCTAAAAAAGGTGATAGAACAATGGAAAGTGTATGTGTTTTGGGGCTTTTTGTGGACTATAGGCAATGAACACGAGATGGATCTAAGGGGAACACGATAATATACCTCACGAGTAACCTGGAATCCTGATACCTCTTGATGTAGCGTTGACCCGATCTTCCGATAGGTATGAATAATTTGATTGGTGGAGAACTCGACGTTGATGATCTGGCCTTCTAATCAGACATGATTCGAACCCCTACAACCACTACAACGCTGCTCCATTGGTTATCAACCAAGCACAACTCGATTGACCTCGCCAAGAAGACTTACCCTGCGAGCGAATCGAAGAACACAAGCAAGAAAGTATAAACACACAATCTGAAATTGCGGATGTATATAAAATAGATCTGAGTAAAAGGTTCAATCTCTCAATTCGAAAAGACTAATCGACACAATCGAGGAAATCAAGAATAGGCCCCTGGATCACGGTAAAAGAACTTGTCGCCATAGTTACAATGAATCAATCTCAATTTCTCAATGGAAAACTAAACAAAACCTAAGTCTCTCATATGACGGCTACTGAGTTTATATAAAAAAGGGGCGAGCTAGGGTTGGGGACGACCAGGAGAGGGGTGCCCACAACATGGGCTTAAGGCCCGACACGATACAAGGTCAATTTGATCCAAAACTGGTGACGCAACATCTTGTCATGGTCACATAGAATGATCCACGATGCTTCTGGAGCTAGGATCAGAATCAAATGAAAGGTTTCGTCGTCTTCTTTCCAACGCATCATAGAACGCCTCGTTTCAATATCGTATGAAGGAGATATCGCTGTTTCCGTACATGGTGGTCGGCTGAATCCGAACCGCACGCGAAGATCAAGTTGGTGATGACTTATAACTTGAAGAAGATCAATGCTCGTACGTCTCCATCACGGTGATGTCCTAACATATATATAAATTAACAAACAGAGATATTATACAAATTAATCAAATTAAAACTATATAGGAAACTGGCACGAGCTACCTCTTGGATGCATATTGTTATCCCTTTGTATATTCACAAGGTATCGAAGTCTCTCTCTATCGATTTTTTGAGCGGAGGCATCGAAGTTTCAACTATATGCTGACCGACTAAATTATTTCTCGTTGCTTCCCAGGGTTTGGAGAACGTTGCTCCTCCCTGCACCTCCGCCGGCTGTGGCAAACGAAAGTCGCAGCGGATGAGCACATGCATGAGTAGAGGCGTGTCCTGGAGACTAACAAATTTAAGGACGGGGCTTAATAAAAATAGGGTTAAAATACTATATAATTTTGAGCTAAATAAATATAGGAATAAATATAGGGTTAGATTCTATTACCACTTGTAGCCATGAGTGAAACTGAGAGATTAAAAAAAATAGAGAGCTATTTGATCCCGCGATAGCTTTTCTTAACGCCGATGAAGTGGAGATTCATTTCTGCAAATTTTTGAATCGACTATTTATTTCTGCAAAATTGTAAAAGAAAAAATATATAAAAAAATTCCACCCCTTCCCACCCGAGCCCGGACGCAGGACAACTGGACAAGACATTGAAGAGGATAGATCGAATCAATAGCCAACTCCTCTCGTCGTCCTCGCCTCCAAATCGAGGTAGACCCCAAACCCTAGCTATTCCCAATCCGGCCGCCGCCGCTGCGGCGTCTACCGATCCGTTAGATCCATGGCCGCCGCCGCTGCCGACGACTCCGCTATACCCAACTGGGTGATGCTGGAGCGCTTCGTCTTCCGGAGGGACGACCCCAAGTCCTTCCGCGAGGACAAGAGGACCTTTGCTTCCGGCACCACCCCCGCCGGCACTCAATTCGACGTCTCCTTCATCCTCGCTGAGCCTCCCACCCCCTCGCGCCTCTACCTCTCGTGGCCGGAAGGCCCCAAGCAGGAGGACCGGTGCCACCTCGCGTGGCGGCCAACCGCAACCTCGTCCTCCTCAGGCTCGACTACCTCATCGACGAATCCGAGCCTTTCGGGGAGGCAGTGCATGATTACTTCATCTACATAGCTGATCCCTCCTCACAGCGGACACCCCTGCTCAGACGGCTGCCTCACTGCACCGAGTATAACGCTTTTTTTGAGATGCCAGTTACTCGCGCGTTTCAGCCGCTGGCTGTTGGTCTGTTGTGCCATGGCGAAGACGAGTTTGCCGTGGCGCATCTGGCCATAACCAGGTCTCGCATAACATCAGATATGCAAGCTGAGCTATGCGTGCTACGCTCGTCATTGTCCTGCAGTGATGATGCCAAATGGGAGACCAAGATCCTTCCGATGCAGTACCAAGATGATGAATACTCTGATTTTCTGTACTGGGTGGTGAATGGTGTAGTTCCCTTCAAGAATGCCTTGTGCTTTGTTGACTACTCTAGAGGCATCCTTTTCTGCGACAGCGTCTTTGAAGACAGCCCCAAGGTCTCCTACATCCACTTTCCTCTGGATACTTATGTTCGAGTAGATCATGCCCATGCACGCAAGGGGCTGTACCACGGCTTGTGTGTCTGGCCGTCGGTTGGTATTTGTTGATGTTGCCCGTCATGATGGAAAAGGTTTGGGCCCGATGATGCCCAACACTGGTTTCACCCTCACCTCCCGGACATTGAAGATGACAGGAAATTGCACCACGCAGTGGGAGTGGATTGATGATGCTGTTGTCACTACTTCAGGTCAACTGTGGCATGCAAACACCATCGAGAGTCTCCCTCATGACATTGTGATGCTCCCATTGCTGAGTATGGATAAGGCCAATGCTGCGCACCTTGTATTGTTTGACTGGGATGATGGCAGAGTCTCATTAGTTTCCATCGACTTGAGTAACAAGCAAGTGATGGGCTCAGTCGTTACATACATCAAAGGGAAGGATGATACTGCTGATGCTGACATGATCAAGGCAAAGCCAGGTTTCTTTGCACACTTTATTCCATCTGAATTCCCCAAGTTCCTGGATCTCAGGTAATTTCAGCTAGCGTTGCCTCCCACTTTTACTTGAGCACAATTTTTTTTCATGCAGCCTTTTGCTCTTTTTTTTCCCTGCTGGCAAGGTTTCTGCCATGTTATTCTTGAAACCTTTGAGGAATCAACAGAATGTGCTGGTTGCTGGGAGTAATATGGATCAATGTTTTCAAATCATTATGTTGAGTCTAGTCGCTGGGGTACCAACTATATGGCTAATCGTGACTAGGCAATGATTAAATCGAGCTCTGGGACCAGTCAATCCAGCCCTGCCTCTAGTAGAGAATGATAGAGTATAACACAAAGGTGACGAACTGATCACTTGGTTTGAGCCCAATACATAATAGCGTGCCAGCGTTGTGCTTTGTTTCCTTCACTATTTTGATTCTACATGTCAAATTATTGAAAGGTTTTGTGCAGTTACCAACGACATGGATCCTCAGAAGTAGGTGGCACTCAGCGAATCAGCATCATATCGAAGAAACCCTGGGTCTTCTAAACAAACTGGCTGGAATTGTGGAAATTAATTAAACTTAATTATATCCATAATGCCTTCCTTTGTGTTATACTCTATCATGAATTAGCTCATGAATTTGACAATGTGATTAGCACAGTAAATATGTACTAATCATGAATTAATTAGGCTTAATAGATTCATCTCGCGAATTAGCCTCCATCTGTGCAATTAGTTTTATAATTAGCTCATGTTTAGTCCTCCTAATTAGTATCTAAACATTCGATGTGACAGGGACTAAACTTTAGTCCGTGGAACCAAACATCCTTTAAGTTATTTTTTCTGTATGATGTCCGAGACACCTGAGAATCTTTTATTATTCTTGATAACCATGGATCCTGTCAAAATAACTTCAGCAATGGGTGAATCTAAGACTATAGGAAGCCTAAATTTCAATTTGTACAGATTATCTCTGCTGAAAAAATTATTGAAATCATCAGCATGTGTTGTCGTAGCTGACAATTATTGTTTCCTATTTGTATTGATGAAGTTCTTGCTACTGTATTGCAGGAAGAGAGAGAATCATCCATAAGTCCTGTCACCATATCGGCCGTCATGTGTGTTGCATCTTCATTGTCCAGTTCGTAGATGACGTTGTGCTGGATTCTACTGCTGACTTTGTTGAAGGGCTACTTCAATTCTGAGTTTAGTGCTCAGCTTTTGTGTGTTCGCTGCACTTGTGTACTATAAATAGCCAGGAAAAACACCTTTACCAGGCTCATGCGTTGAACTATATGATAATGCTAGATGATGTGTCCATGCCTTGCAAACGACTTCTAAATGCCATGCGAGTTAAAAATCCTACAATCATATTTCGTGGTAGTTTACCTTTGCACAATGAAACTCCTCACTAAAAGCACAGGTCAATTTGAGGGACTATTGTGTTATTTTTACAGGGATCTAATGCCATCAATCAAATTGTAAAATACAGACAGGTGCGCGTGGAATGGACACTTGTATTCATTCAGATTATGTGATATTTCATACCTAATGATTACCAGGTTGTCACGCCCCTACATGCAAAATTGGTCTATAGACTGACACGAGATGGGATATGAGCTCAAAAGGACGTGAGAGCTGTATTATCATGTAGCTCATGACCTGGCAGAAGTGAATAGTTGCACGAAATACAACATTGCAAACAAGGCTTTTATTCATTTTCTCTGCTGATGGCACACGGTAGCAGAAGCAGTGCCACCAATTGGTGAAAGATTTTCAGTAAACTAAGTGTTTGACAGAACAATATGATGCCACCAAAGCAATCTGCATGAGTTCTACCTCCGGAAGTCCAGATGCTTGCTCTGTTTCATTGCTGTAGCTCATGGCAACTCTGGCAGCGCCATGGTCATTTGCTGCACCATTTTTCAGAATATGTAAAATTCAAGTCATACCATGCAGTTGATGGAGATAAAGATATGCTCCAAATGAAATGAGAAAAAATAATCATATTTATTCTCCAGGCACCACTGGAACTCATTCCCGATGTCACTTGTCTCTGCCTGTGCCTACGTCGAGGAAGCAGCATGCGAATGAGAAAGACAAAGATACGAGCAAGCCCGTACTTGCTTCACAATAGCTTTTAGAAACAAGAAGAGCAGGCTTTGCTAAACTATCTTGGGCAAAATAAAAAAAATACCGATTCAATTTTCAATTGGTCGAACCTGCTCTAAACTTTTAATGAAAATCCTGAGAAAAATTTTTAAATAACGCTTGATAGAAATAAATAGTTCGAGCAACAATTCTGCAGAATTTCCGGAGTGTATTGACTTGGATAAAAATAATGTTTGGGACAACAATTGATAGCATTAAGTAGTTCGAATTGATCCTATTGGCTAGATGTGCTGAATCCAATGTGCAATGTTATGGGTACAATTCAGATTTCAGAACACCCAAGGCGTTCGCCGTGGGGTACTTGAGCCGGTTCATGGAGCACCCAAGGCAAGGAGCTCATGGTTTTTGTGAGTCAACCAAGGTCTAGGACTTGTGACCGTAGAGATGGTTCAATGCATGCCTTGTTCAAAGGTTGGAATAAGGACTATTTCTTTTTCTTAAAGAAAGATATCAACTGAGCTTCCAGATGTTCCAAACATCGTAATTGAACTTTCCAAGATACATTCTCGAGATAACGGCACCGATAGATAAATAAAACCAAGGACCACCTGAAGAAGCTCGTGAAAATAAGTACTCCGTTTAAGATACTATATGCACAATAATCTTTACTCGTATACATTTTCTGTACGGCCATGTACAAAGTTCAGCTCACTGTCAAGAGGTAGACCATAAGACTGCAAGCTCAAAGAATAGAAGATTATTACACACCACCCAAACTCTACCTTTTGTACATCAGGTGCTCGAGAAACATACATTGGACGAGTAGAATAAAAGTTATAAATCATATCAACAATCCCAGTTAAATACGGTGTTTCCGAAACAACCGTTCTTGGGCGTAATCTTCCTGACACTATCCTGGAGAAACTGGAGCGTGCCTGGAGACATGTGAGCCCTGTCCATTGTGTTAACCTTCGGCGCCTCTAGTATCGACTTTGGCGGGGACAAGGCACACTGCATTGCCCAGATTGCAAGGGGGCGCATGTATATCAATGACCTGTAGTGGCCATCCACTGTCCATGCTTCTGGAGTTTGAAACCAGTACCTGAATTTGTTCAAGGAAATTGATTATTAATTATTAGCATAAATAGGTCCAATAGTGTGACTCCATTTTTGTTACAAAACAAATTGATGAATGCGCTGAATCCAATAAAGTGCGATCATAAAAGAACTACATCCATTGCCAGTAACAATAAATAATCTTAGCAGTCTTAGCTGGAACTAGAACGCAGCTATGATTTTCAGCTGTAAGCAGCATTAACTTCGCATACTGAAGGAAAATGTACAGTAATATCTAAACCTTTTATGACTTTATCTCATACTATTACTTAACCATTGTCATCTCAAATGAACTAGTATATGAGAACTACTCACATTACTATGCATATCATGTACTGGGAAAATGATGCTAGGACTGGAACTTTTATATAGCGAAACAAAACAAGAAGCATACCCATAGCCCTCTTCAGACCATCCTGCAATATAAATGCCTTCTGCAGTAGTGAAGGCCTGATGCTCCATTCCATGAAGCAGCATCGTTGCAGCTAAACTATATGTTACTCCTGTCCATATTTCCCTTGACTGCATACAGGTTTCATCTACCTTCCCGTTCGGATGCATACCATTCACGGCTCCCATACGTCCTCCTTTCACCCTCATCACATTATAGTCAAATATTTTCTGAAGCGTGCATTTTATCCTATCCTCATCAAATAGAGGAGGCAACCCTGACGATGCAGTATACCATTGTCCAGCCAGCTGGTCTGCCTGGATGGAACGGCTACTGTAACTTGTTCCACTGTCATAATTGAAGTATGAACCATTCCATAATCTGGCTTCAAATACGGATTTAGCTTTTGCAAATCTTATCATGCACCTCTCAGCATAGTCAACATGTCCAAGGCTGCGGGCCAGTGCGGCTGCAGCTTGCAGGGCAGCAAGCCAAAGGCAACCACAGTACGCACTTACTCCTTGAACTGTCCAAGCATCATAAGTTTGATCAGGAAATCCATCATTTTCAATCATACCATCACCATCATGATCAAATTGTTCCATATATTCCATAGCAGTACAAACTGCAGGCCAGACATCCTTGCCAAATGACATATCACCTGTTGCAGAAAAATCTCTGTAAATCTGAAGCACGAACTTGGGATTGAGATCTTTCCATCTACTTGTGTCATGGATGTTATAAGCATTCAATTCATGCCAAGGATCATGTGCTCCAAGGTCATGGGCAACAGCTCCGATTACTTTACGAATCCCCCAGGTACCATCAGCAAGAAATCTGACTCTACTGTTATCTTCCCGCAAAACAGCTCTAGCAAAATCACGTTGAATGCTTAATTCAATCTTAGGAAACAGATCCAAAAGAGCAAAAGAGGCATAGAAGTGTACGTCGTAAGTGCACCACATGAAGTACTCTATTCCTTCCAGGTACAAAAACTTCCCAACGTTTTCTTTGTCATCAATCTCATGTGGGTCAAAACCGATTAGGGGAACTGTAGAATTGCAACTGCTATCACGAAGTGATGAATCACTGTCCTCAAGGAGACTTGAATTTGACTTGTTATCAGCATCAACCACCAAAGATTCACTATCTGTCATGTTCGGAAATAAAAACTAAAAAGTTTCACTATCTCAGAGTAAAAACAATACAACATACAGATACCAAAAATTGCAAAATGATCAGATTAGTAGTTGTAAAAATTAAAATATCATTTTTGTATTGTCACCTTCTATGAGACAAGGTAATCAGACCAAAAATTGACAGCCCAAAGGATCAGAACAATGGGATTTGTATGCTAGAGATATTCTGCTCTTGAATCAATCTAGTATTATGTTTTTATTTATTTTATTTATTCCAAAATAATTTGATCATTAAAAATAGAATCTACATATCAACAGCATGCACAAAACAAATTTTTCAAGCAATGCTTTCATAGTATCATGGACAAAGCAGTACTCCATAAAGAATTTATAGTGAACATGGATCAATGAAGAAGAAAACTTAATGTGCATATTGCATATTTAATTTATACTTTTTCCCAAAAGAGATCACTCAGAGATTTAAGTTAATTGCTGATTTCCAGTAATGTATATATCTAAAATCATTCAAGCTCTTTGTGTTACTTGCAGACTAAATACGACTGAGAGTAGAAAACTGGAAAAAAGGAAAAAAGTAACAGCACATGCAGAGATTAGTACCAATCCAAACAGTTCCTCCAGCAACTAGGAAGTACAGCTCATTGAAGAGAGTAATTTTGTACCTGAAAGAATTAAATATGATAAAGTCTGGACATCTTTACTTATCATGCAGATCAAAATCTAAAAATATCAAATTAAATCGTATGGTCTCTACAGAAAATATGAAGTGCAAGCATGAATTACAAGTAATTGATAGTAATCAGGAAGTAAAACTATCTCAGAAGCAGTCAAACCAGTGTAATTCATGCACAGCTAAGCATGTACCATTCTGGAAGCCTCTCATCACTGAGAATCGGGGTCTGCCACTTATCAATCGCCTCTTCCCAATATTTATACTCTGAAAGTCACATTAATAAACAAATCTTCTTGAGTAAGAAAAGTAACTAGAAAAAAAAAACTCAACCTGCAGGGGGTAAGACAGCCCCCGGGTTCTTTCTAAGAGAAGTAACTAGAGAAAGAAATACATCATGAATGAAAGGAAACATTAAATAATGAATGAATCAAAACAGGATATTCAAATATGATAAGAAAGCTAACAAGTATTATTATTGTATGTTAAATATATGCCACGAGTTGAGAAGAAAGATATACATTGTGCAATGGATGTTTACAGGAAACATACTCATCAAAGCGTCTTGTACCAAATTTACAGCTGATCTTGGCGAAGTTCCATAGAATTTTGTATATCTCCTGTCAACAGAGCATGAAATAAATCTTATTAACATAATAGGAAGCTAGGAATCCTGGAGTTTTGCTATCAATAGTACAAAATCATATCACTAAGGAGAGCTTAATCAAAGACAAGTATTACCAATGATTAGCTTTTCTCAAAATATAATCTGATTACACATAGGTTTCATCAGTCAAACATGTCAGCATAAAGTTATGAGACATTGGTTATATGTAGATGAAGGAAAAGACTAACAGAGTGCACAGACTACTCCCACATGCATTGTCCAACAACTTCTTCATGGTTTGTACTAAAGGAATCAAGAAGTATTTTTTTAACAACTGATCTGAGTTGTGTCAATCCCAATTTGGTTCTGTTATGATTGTCACCAAGTTAGGAATAAAGAATTTACCTGTAGTATGTACTTCCCTTTTTAAATTTAACCTTAGGAGAAGACCAAGCCAACGCAAATACGACTGTACATCTTCCATGTGGTTCAACCCAGGTGGAAGCAGAAACTGCTGCACAAACTGTATCACCCAGTGAAGAAGGCATGCTGGCACCAGCATTGAAATTATCTCGGTCAAAGGAACCATCCTTTACACAATGAAACAAATGATATACAGCCTCAATCATTGAAATTACAATCATTTGGTTATTTCAAAAAAGAAAGTAGTTACACAAGATTTGCCTTTGATGCACTAGAATACAATAATCTCAGGAAAAAGGGAGTTACAGGCAGGAAAAAAGAGTGGAAGGAAAAAAAAAGTAAAAATCACCTGGACCATTGTGCCCCACATTTCCCTGGCAGTAACAGAACTTTCTCCAGAAAGCCCAAAAACAGGCAACACTGTGACGTTTACATTTTGGTTTTCACATGCCGCAATTGCAAATGTTACAGGAGGATTATTATTGGCTGTCCTGCAATGTTATTAATTGTGAATAAACAATAAAGATATCACATTAGAAAATTTATGCAGAGAACATCACATATAGAGCCATAATTTCTTCCTTCTTTAGGCAAAGAATATGGGTGATTTTAGATCTGCTACAAGCTCCTAGTAAAAATGGAATAATTAGAAATGCCATAGGAAAACAACAATAGCAAAAGGAGTGATCAGTTGATGACTTGCTTGTGATGTAGAAGAACGCCAGAAACTCCATTTTCTCCTCTGCGTGTCAAACAGAATACAAATCATTTCACTACATTGAGCACAAGCAATTGAGAACATATTGGACTTCTGGTGATGATTACTAACATGAATGGCTCATTTACATGACCGCCAGTATGATGTGAAAGTCCTCCTATAGAATTCTAGTACAACATCAAGAATACACCGTGATTAGATCTAACATATCATAAAAATCCAAAGTTGGTGCAAACACCAGATGGAAAGTAGTAGCTAATACCGCCCAGGTCATCAATAGGCTAACTTTTGCCCTTTCCTTTCCGGTATTCACTAGCTGCAGAATATCAGAAACAAAAGTAAGAATATGAATAACACAAAAGCTAACATACTGTAAAAAATATTAATAACACGCATGTCAAACATACAGTAAATAACTTCAACTAATATTGTAATTAGTCTCTTAATTAGTTTACTGTAATGCCAGTATGCCACAGTGGTTAAAAAGTGTTCCGAATACTCACTGACGCCAAGAACATAAAAAGGTTAGAATGCAGTGGAGCTTTTGAATGTTAACAGTAAAGAGTTTAGATCCACAGCTATATGAAAACATAAATCCAATGTTGGTTTTCCATAAACTTTACTCCAAAAAGGAAACGAAGACTTACAGTGTATACAAAAACAGAGGTAGGAAGGCTGCTCTCTTGATAGTTGTGTGGAATAAATGGTGATATTTGACGGCAAGATACTTTCAGCTCCGGATCTGGTTCGCCTTTAAACCAAAAGAAAAGAAAACCTTATTTGCAGTCAATAGTTTTCTAAATTGTTTTCCATTTTCTGTGTCTACTTCTTTACAGTCAAATGGTATAAACCTAAGAAACCTAATGGGAATGGGCAAAAAAAAATGAGCAGCGGCAAAAGAGAGAGTGAGCATTGATGCTGTGATGGAGATTAGAGATCAAGCTAATAGGAAAAGAAATAATTACTCAGAAATAACAAGTAATACATTACCATCATAAACAGTCCATGCTCGAGGAAACAGAGCATGGTATGTTGAACGATCACCCTTTAATTTCCAATCCCAGGATGATATACCATCATCACTAGATTTCCTAAAGGGAGAACGAGAAAAAATGAGCAGTGAATGAATTTTCAAGTTGAGTTGGTACTAGAAATAAGAATAAAAAGAAGAAGCTGGATCAAGTTTAGGCAAGAATAATTTAACTGAATATAGAAAGTAACAAAACTAGAGCAATATCTTTACACCCTTAATACACATGATTCATAAACCCATCTGGTCATACACACAGAAATATCATGTGCCAACATGTGGGCCATACCACCACTAAAGCGGAAGAATACTCTTCTCCCAAATTCCTGGACAGACCATATCTTTCATCACCAGACCCTACTTATCTCAACCAACTCCCTAAAAGCCTCTAACAAAAATCCCCCGCCCGCATTAAACATATCAATTTATAACAAATTCTAGTCTTATACTTCTCCTAGCAGCCCTTTTATCTTCATCTCACATAAATCTTTACCATGATGTCATGCCATCCCCTATTTGTCCACTTAATCTACTAGTCAACGCAACCAAACAAAGCTACAGAAGACTCATGCAATCAGGCTTGGTCACTGTCACATTTTCCCATCTCGATTTGACCCAATTTGGCCATAAGTAGCACATATGAGCACAGCAAAATAGGCCATGTATGACATACTGGCAAGGCATTGCCACGTGCAGTGGAAGAGGCGACGACATGGATGCATGGTGTAGAGATTATGATAAGAGCGTGCTCAACATGCTTGGTAATATGATTTTTTTTTGTACATAGGAAATATCAAAGCATTTTGTCTGAGAAAAATAAAATGTAATGGTGCCACATTAGAAAAATGGCATATCCCACTTCAAATAGAAATGATAATAAAGATTACAAATATAATTAGTTGTTAGTACGTATATTACTTGCATAATCACAGAATGAAAGAATCTGGTACCAATGAGAAAAGAATAAAGAAGAAAATAGTACTTCAAACCATCAAGTTGACCAGGGGCCAAAACTGAAGCATATTTCTTGTTTCCTCCCCGAGCGACAAAGATCTGCAACAATCAAATAACATAGTGAATAAACATGATGAGCTTGTCAGTCAAAATTTAGACTTCACAGCAAAAACCTGCACTGCTTGATTAAATATACATGCAGAAACTTAGGCATGCGGATAATACATCAGGAAACTTAGTCAATACTCCAGATAGTAAACTGACATGTGGTCTCACTTTTCAATGTGCTCATAATCATTAATCCATTAGTGTAGTTTACTTTATCTAGATGTGATATTCCTATCTACCAAGTGAGCATTACAACAAGAGATTTGGCAGAATTGATCAATTGTTTGAGGAAATAATGAAGGTTTCAAATCAACTATCTGACTGGAAAGAACTGAAGGAACAATTGCCGGAAAACAAAATCATTTAGAAAACCTCAGTTAACAAAATCCTATTTTTTTTCTCGAGAAAAAATGAGGGATGTTGTGGTGAAAAACAAATCTGAAGACTTCAGAAAATTAGCAAAGTAACTGTCTGATGTGGATGAATCCATTTTCTTTACCTAATGAAATGTTTCTAGGTCGAACACTTCAAATAATCTGAAAAAGACACATTCTTCATGACAAAGATCTCACCAGATCTTTTTCCTATAATGAGGAAACATGCTGAGTTTAACCTGCCCTACACTACAGCTAATATTTTTCTGAAAACTTTTTGAAACTTGCATATCTGGTTTCATATTAAGCTTCTATCATGAACCTCTAGTTAGCAGGATCTTAAGATACAGCAGAAGAGTGACAAAAGCATAAGAGTGATAAGGTCTCGGAGTTACCGAAAATTGATTGGCCATCACAGGTGACATTTCACAATAACCAGGAGTTATCTGCCAATGCTTGAATTCTCCCCTAAAGCCTCTTGAAATGCTGCCAGTCCTGCAAAGGAAAGGATTGGATGTACACAGTAAATGTTTGTGAAAACAGAAAGACAGAAAGGCTGGTTGTAAAACTAGTAATCACACACCCCATCCCACCAAGAGGTACTCCTTGTGATGCTGAGGGTTTGTTGCTCTCTCTAGTGAAGGGGTCGATTGGTGCTTTCTGCCAATTTGTAAGTTGTCAAGCTAAAAGTGAACCATCAGAACAGAAGAACAATTAACTCAAGGTACATTTGGATGTATGAAATGTGACAGTATATCACCCTCCCGTGAGAAGCTTCTTCCCGAATATATGACCAAAGTCGGAGACCAAGTTTCATCTAATAGTCAGGGAAAAACAGTTACTTTATAATGCTGATTCTTCATGTTTCACATCAAGACTTCAGCAGATGATACAGAGAAGGCAGGTACAACTTCCATGAACAAGGAAATCTGAAAGCTGCATTTTTTTTTCCATACCATTCTAATTGCTTCTCTGAATGTAACATTGAACTCTTTCAATCTATTAGCATGACTACTTAGTTTCCTTCTCCATGCATGCTCTGGTGGTGAACCATCATCGAAGTCAAGCTGAGTGTTGCCAAAAAAAAATGATTAATAAGGGGGGGAACTAGTCACAACAGAATTCCATACCATACCCTGGACTACTCACAACTTTTTACCTACAGCTTAACCAAATCAAATGGGAAAAGTTCTTGACAAGCTTGTGATGCTTTGGTGAAATACAGATGATAGCAATTTGCAGTTTTTATGTTCAGTAAAGCCAACGAAATTCTTAATACAGCTACAAACACTGGAGCAAAATGCAGCCTTTTGATCTGCAGAAATCAGTAAAACAAGCATATGGATCGAACACAATTTTGGAAATACTTTCTAGAAAAGGCCATAAAAGGTGGCCCTGAAAACACTATCTCCATAAGCAGCAAGATAACAGAATAAGGTATCAGATAATAGACTAGCTCACTAGAATCAACATTACCCATCAAATCATCTATGTCAATCAAATTTAGTAACAAGGCAGGTGTTACATTTTGGCCACTTTCCCTGGATAGGTGAAGCAATATCTCCAGCCAAGAACGGTTTCAGGATTAATTAAAGGAAGAAGAGGAGGGAGAAGGGTCTTACCAGTTGCAGGGTGCTCCTGCTCACGAACTCATTGGCACGCCACGAGCGCTTCCTCCGGGAGAGCAAGTTTCCGCTCGGCATTCCGCCGGACCAGCCCAAGCCCCAAGTTTAAGGTCCCCAGTAAAGCAAACAGCCAAAATCCAACTCGAAGAAAAATTTGGGAATTACTAAAAAATTGGGAGAAAAATTGTTCTTTTTTCGAAAGTAAAATAAAAGCTGGTGTCGGATGAACGAACAACACGAGGAAAGTAGCGAAAAATTTTGACCCCAGGAGAGCACGATTCCACCCCTAATTTGGACTGGAACTAACCGATATTCCGAACAGATTGAAACTAGGAGGGGGAACGACTGTAGTGGAACGAAGTCGTAACGAATTTACCAATAAATGAAAAGGGCCGGCAAAACCAGCAAGAAAGAATGAACAGCAGCAGCCATAGACGATGGAGAATGAAGAGCAGCAGCCACAGACGATGGGCTCCGGCTCGACGGGATTAATGGGGAAGAACCTCGAGCTGGACCGGCGAAAGCCACGAGAATCGCCGGCGTGTTCGAGGGGGGAAGCTACGAGAAATCTTTAACCTTTATCTTTATTTCTTTTCAGTAAAACAAACGAGGAAGAAGGAGAAGACGCCCCGTCTCGGATGATTAACAATCCGGCGGTCGCCGTCGATGTCGCTGCAGTTCCCTTGCCGGGTCGCCGGGACGGGACGGCTAGAACTGTTATCTAGCGAGTGGACTACGGCCGCGCGGGCGCCAGATCAGCAGCGCAGGTGTCCTCCCCTCTCCTCTCTCTCTCTACTCTGCAAATAGCGAAATCTTTCTTTCCCCTTTGACCCTTTCCGCCGCCGGGTCTACCCTACCAGCTTCCGTCGCCGGCCGGCGGCAACGTGGCGAGTGTTGACGAATGACGACGGCTCCTCGTGCGAGATTGTTGGAGGAAGCTTTTGGCTTTTGGTTTTGGGCCACGGGTTCTCTAGTCGCCTCGTCGGCACGTCGCGTGTGCTTTGGCGTGTCCGTTGAGATACGCTGGCGGCGGACGGCAAATGTGCTTGCACGGCGAGCAAGGAAGACATATGTTCTTGAGTGCCGAGGGGATATTGCTTCGTTATATTGTAACGAAAGAACATTACCTTCCTCGCAAAAAAAAAAGAAAAAAAGAGCATTCCCTGTACCTGTACTACTCCCTCCGTATCAAAATATTTAAAATATTTATCGTTGTTGACTTTTTCCTCCAATGTTTGATCATTCGTTATATTCAAAAATTTATTGCAAATGTAAGAAAAGATAAGTCATATTTAAAATACCTATGATGGTAAAGTAAGCCACAAACAAAATAAAAATGATCCTTATGTAATTTTTTAAATAAGATAAATGGTCAAACGTCATGATCAAAAATCAACAGCAACAAATATTTTAATACGGAGGTATATAATTTCTAGATTTCGCATGAGGCTATTCCAATATACTATTACACGAAGAATAAAGAGGATTACATAGAGAACACTAAGAATATTTCCCAAATTAAGCACAGGTGGTTTTAGCGAGTACTAACTTCTCGTGGAAGTATGTGTGAACCTGTTACGTTTCGAGGTGCATAAAACACATGGTTAGAAAGTTCCTCAAGTATACTTTCCAACACAACAAATGAAGCATCATTTGTAGTTTCCCATAAGAAGTAAGGCCATTTTAGTTGACACTGCACATAAATTGAGAACTCAAGGAGACTTTATGAATGCTTGAGCTTGTTAGCCTTCCATCTGGCAATGCGGTTTCGGTTCATACGCAGCTAGAAGAGTTGTTCATAGTATAAATATTACCTATGTGCTATAAAAGAAACAACTTTTGATCATTTAATAAACTCACATGCCTTTACGAGTGCCTTGCCAGTTGCCACGCATTTGTTCTTACGACATCTTCCTAAATTTAGGAGAGATCTCTGGAACCCCTAATTTGTGCTAAAGGTTTTTCGAGCCTTTTTGTGTGGACTAGTATTAGATTGTGATTATGCGATCATTTTAGAGTCCTCAAGGTTTAGGATTTTAGTGTCTATCTCCACTTTGCTTGCTCACATCCACATGTTAAAGCTAATTATCTTAGTTGTCCACAACTGCTTATCTTTCTTCGTCTACCTACTGCTTCCTCTGGTTCTTTTACATATCATATTATATTTGCCCTAAGTCAAACTTGTCCAACTTTAATCAAATTTATAAATATAATAATAATTATACTAACAAATATATGTACTATCAAAGTACATTCCATGATGAAATCAATGAAACAAATTTGATATTGTAGATGTTGCTATATTTACCTATAAATTTGATTAAAGTTGAACAAATTTGACTTAAAATAAACCTAATATGATATGTAAAAAAACATAAAGAATATAATAAAAGATCACTCAGCCCAAAGGGTCCATCAATGTCGATGTGGTAATAAATTAATTAAAGAATGTAGGTGCTAACATTGATTGATAAGTTGCAGCGGACAGGTCCGGCCGATGATGTCCAGTCATGGTGCATCCTTTGAGAACATGATAAAAACCCTTTGTACCATCTACTCCCTCCGTTTCAAATTACTATTCATTTTGACTTCTAGATATACGATATGTCTAGATATGTAGCAAATGCTATGCACCTAGAAAACTCAAAACGAACAGTAATTTGAGATGGAGGGAGTAATATTTTATGGAGGTTTGAGGTGGTTCTAAAAGTAATTCAAGTAATATATTGAATTCTTTTTTTCTTGACGAGATATGTTGACATTTTAACTTATGCTGGCATGTTCTTTCTAGCTCTTGAGTTACTTGTGAACACTACAAGCAAGTTTGGCCCATTAAGTTTGACAAAAGCAGGCCCAGTATCCTTCTACTGACGCCTCAGGTCAAAAATTAAGGCAAAATCAAAATATATTGATGGGCCACAGGAATACCAATTTGATAGTTGCCCTTTCTCAACTGCAAAGTTTTTTTTTAACAAAAACATACGGAGCAAATATTATGCGCCTTTATTGAAGAAAAACAGCAGTTACCAGGATTTGAATCCCAGTTGCTTTGCTGATCTAGCCATTAGAGCAACTCCAAGAGACTGCTAATCTTACCCCAATACTTTTCTTAGGGAAAAAAAGAGAAAAAACGAACTCCAACTGTCCACCCAAACCTTCCCTAATTTTTTAGCAACGCTAAAAACCAGCCTATCACCGCGTATATTTTAGCGTTGGCATCCCTCCCCCAATCCTGATTCTCGCACGCTCGCGCGTCCCTTCCGATGCGCTCAATATGATGACGTGGTCTGTTTTAAAATATTGGAAACTATTTATTAGCAATCTGCTGTGGATTGATATATTTTTAGAGGAAATTTTTTTTATAAGAACCCCCGATACATAATTTTGGGGAAGAATTTTTTGAAATACTCTTGGAGGAGTTGCTCTTAGGCCTTGAAAAATTCAAGGATGCTCGGTCATCTCAACTGTACTCCATCAAACGCGGCCCAAGTGGTTAGATTTACACTGTAAATACCACGCATACTGCGGCCCAAGTGGTTAGATTTACACTGTAAATACCACGCATAGCTTGAGGCTTGAGCACCGATCAATCCATTCCATAAATACACCCACAATATAGCACGGTATCGCCAAAAAAACCAAGGTTTACAGCTATTACAAGCCACCCTCAATTAAAGAATGAAATAATTATGTTAAAATTGAAAGCACAATGCCGCCATAGCAAGATAACTTGATTTCCATCACAATCTCAGAAGCAGGTAATGCTCCGATGCCCGCCTTTTTCCTTTTTCCTGTACAAGAAGGAAGAAGCTTTCTGAGATGTCGTTCACAGTTCTAGTGAGGTTGCTGGGCTACCGAATTCCATGATAGATTAACATTTAAGTTCTCCATCTCAAGTCGACTCATGTCTCATGCCATGCTTCTTCTCCGTGAATGATCTGCACCATTTGACCTCGGATTCGAGGAATGCTCCACCCCACCAATGCTTTTGGGTTCAGAAAGCCTCTTCAGCCGATCACTGAGTGATTCAGTTGTTCCACTTTTCTCTTTCTTCAACCCAGTTATGGATGGAACCGATTTACTCAGTCCATTGATACCGTTCGCTTTAGGGCTATCACTCCCTGGACCCTTCCCATTACCTCTTGTGGCAATCCTCTTTTGTCTCTCCAATTTAAGCCTCTCTAGTCGCTTTATTTGCTCTTCTTCCTGCAAATATGAAAAGTTACTAGCAATTCAAAACACGGATGGTAAAACTTGTCGATAAGATTTAGGTTATGCATAAGAATCAAACGTCTGATAAACTCACATACAAATATATATATGCCCCGGAAAGAAACCGCATGCTCTGTTTTCATAAGCATTTTCAACAAACACAAATGATCAAGTAGGCAGATTTTTCAAATTTAAAAGTAAAGGCAATGGCATGGTTCTGGAGGAAGATATATATCCTCTTTGTTTCCTGGATGTAGATTACATTGTAAGTAAAATTCATAATATTTCTGAAATATGAGAAATTATTCCAGAGTTTAAGTGCTTAACTAAGTGAAATTCTATCTACCTTACAAGAACTGCCAGCAGGTATTATTTCAGAAGCTACACTGAATTGTTTTTAAACTAATTGAACCAAATACTGCTGCCCGATACACAAATGTTGCATATCTTTCAGCCATTTCAAATGCGCAGAAGAGGAAATTGAATAAAATGTGCGATACCTGCTCTTTCTTCAGTTTCTGGAGGTCTGCTTTATATGCCCGCAGGTTCTGTGCACGTTTTTGTGCATCATTCAGCGGAGTCCTTGGAGCTGATAGCCTCCTCAATAGAGCATCTTTCCTTCTTTTATCCGAGCCATCCTTTGCATTCCTTAGCTTCTCTTTCTCTGCCTTTTTTACATCACCCTCAGTAACTGGCAAGACATCATCTGCTTTTGCATCTTCCACCTTCACAGTAGTCTGCATCAGCATGTGGCTTTCATAATCCATTGCTGGGTCATATCCAAATGAAACATCTTCAAATCCACGCTCTGGCACCAATTCATCCGGCTCATAGAAAAGTTGATGTCCAGCCTTTTCATCTGATGTTTTATGAATGCTAGCAGGAAGCTCAACGTCTATGTCAATGGTAGTTCTATTTTCTGCTCCAAAATTATCCTGTGAGCTGGACCTAAGAGGAATCATAAAGGACTCATCTGCCACACCATTCCTATTCTTGTCCTGATGATCAGGATTCTTGTAACGGGCCTCTGCAAGAGGATCCAACAGGCTACTTCTGTCTATATGGCTTTCCTGACCATTAATCATGAAGTCATCACCTGTCCCTCTCCTGTACCTCCCACCACCAGCTTCTATCTCCTTCATTTCACCATCAATATAGCCTCTCCCTTCGCCAGACATAACAAGTTCATCATTGGACATAACCCGGATAGCTCTAGTCCTCCCATTGGCTGAATCAAAACCAACTGTGTTACGTTCATGGACATTGCCAGAATCTCTCTCAGCCAAAAGCATAGGATCAGCAGTGTTTACATTCTTTTTCCTCCGTGATGGGGGTTCTTTTTCACCAGCAAACATGTCTGCATCACTGGACCTTGTTTTTTCTTCTGCTCTTAACAAGAAGTTTTGGAATGCACTCCAGTTACCTTGCTCTGCATCTTGACCATTTGATGTTTCATCCTTGCTATACTCATCTCCTGAATCAGAAGTAGTTTTCCTACCCTCCTTTTTCTTTGAACTTGAGCTTTTATGCTTCCTTTCTCTTGATTTCGTGTGCGAATCATCACTGTCCTCAGACACATCAGAACTTGATTGCGACTCACTCTCTGATGAGCCATGCTTTTTAGATGTTACATTCACATTCTTGATAACAACTACACTAGGCTTCTTCTTTCCTGACCTCTTACTCTTTCTATGTGACTTTCGACCATGAGAACTTCCTCTTTCTGAACCGCTATGGTCACTTTCAACATCAAGAGTTTCTGGATCCTTGCTATCCGAGGAGTGCTTCCTCGAAGATTTCCTTCCAGAGTAGTGGTACCTGGGATCATCCACTGGAGGATATGGATGGTAGTATGGATTCACCCCAGGATAGAACGGCATGCCTTGCATAGCATATGGTGGGTAAACAACTCCCCCAGATGGAGGATGCATTGCCCATGGGGGATATGCTGCGTGAGTTCCCATCTGCTGGCCAGACTTCTGATCTGCAAAGTAGAAAGCAAATAATTTCTTAAAATTCAGTAGTAAAGGGGAAATTTAAGGCGCTTAAAAGAATGACAGCACATAAACTAAACACATGATTGCACAATATTTAAGTCTAATTACTATTTAAATGAACTTTTCTGAGTGCATGAAAGAACTTTCGGTTAAGAACAAGCTGGATAGGCATTGCCGACTGAAGAGAAATTACAATCCATTTCATTCTTGAACAAGAAAAATAGGATAGCACATCCACCTAAAAGAGGCACTAATATATGAAATGCTAATATTTAAAATTATTCATTTCCCCCCTTCTCATGACCAGAAGGCTTGAAACATAAAAGAATATTACTTTCCTTCAGTAGTACTTTCAGTAAATGCTTATAAGTAACATGCTTAGCTTATATGAAATGATATTCTTTTGGAGGGAGTACTTCCATCCAAGGTTCAAAATCGAAGTGACGTGCTTTCTTTTGGGAAATGCAACAACATATACCAGATTTAGCTGCATCCTCGCCATTTGCCTCTCCATCAACAGACCCTGATTCCATATTTTGCTTCATGTTGTCACCCATGAACACAATGCCAGATGCATTAAATGGAGGAAATTCAGAGCGTGTAGACATTGCTTCAGGTTCAACTTCAATCCATTGTCCAGTTTCATGCTTCTGCTTCCACAGTTCAACAAAATGGGAACATGCCTTCCTGTTCAATCAGCCAAATTGAGGCAGTTAGCATGCAAGATGTCTGATAAGATGTTATAGTTCGATGAAATGACTAAACTTGTGTCGTTGTACAAATTGATGAACAAGTTCAAGAGAAGTATTAAGACCGGAGCATGGAATAGTACAGTTTTCCACAGCTCATGTTTCTCATCAGAATAAACCTTATAAAACATCTGAGGTATCCACACTATCCTGACATGCTAGAATAAAAGAAGCAGATGATACAAGCGACATGGGTAGGAGCCCCAAGGTCAAGCTAAAAGCACGAAAGATATTAAGATAACTAGCTCAGTCCAGCATACAAAAACACTTGAGTAGTCTCATTATTCTTTGTTGCTTGGGAAATTTGGAAGCACAGCAATGGGTGTTTTTCAGATGCGGAGTTGCCTTGCGTTAGTATTATTCTTAGAGAGGTATTAGGGGAGGCTTCTTTGTGGTGTGCACCAGGAGCGTCCGGTCTTAGGCTGCTTGCCTTGTGTTAGCTGAGTTGTGCTGGTCGTGTTTATATTTAGCACATGGCACGTCATATGTAATTTAGTAATGGCTTGAACTGGTTCTGTACCACATTTTTCTTCTTTAAGATGTGATACGTGCTTACGTAGCTCTCCTGCATATTCGAGGGAAAAACACCAAGTAATTAATGGTAATGCTATACTTACATCAGACGTGAAGCACCAAAGCGCTCTGCAAATGCAATCAGGCAACCCAAGTTGTCAATGTCAAACCCAGCCGCCACAGCACGAGCGAAAGCCATAGCCTGCTCTTTTCGTAAGACAGTTTTGCGGGTTTCAAGCACTCTGAGCAGTTGAATTCTGCAATGCACGATAAAAAATGTATTTTTTAACAGCTTTCTGCAAAATACTTACAATACATATGCTGCTTCTAATAGAGATCACAATAATAGAACTCCGAATGAATAATAATGTTCTCGTACCTTTCTACATTATTAGATATCCTTAGTTCATTATTGATTTTGTAAAGTATGACTTTGTACAGCTCTATTTACGGAACTGAGCCTATTTCTTCTTATTTACAAGGCCACCTAATTCCTCCTTGGTGGTCAAGTTTTTACAGCTCTATTAGCCAAAAAATGTGAAGAGTACTAGAGAACATTCTATTAGAAAAATCAAGATGTGTAAGTACTTTGAATTTTCCTCCTGCGCTGTTGTTTCATTCTGAACTGGTGGCGTCGACCCAGGCTGTGATCAACCAAACATCTCAATCAGAATGTAGAGTTGGACCACCACATTTACAATAACAAAATATGGATCATACCTTGTAGACAACAATTGCCGTGGCTGCATCAGGATCATAATTTGCCCGACCACCTATAAGTGGACAAACAGCGTCAGGCATGTTGTAGCAATAAACAAATAGATATGACAGGGTGCAACAGGCAAGGCAAATAAAAAGATGAAACGCTCAATCCATTCCAGTCTTCCCCTAAATGTGGAACATAATACCATCCAGAATTCTCGGGTTGAGAGTATGATCCTGGTAACAGGAGATTCTACAATACCCCACTGAATAATTATATGGTTGCACAATATGCCACTGATGTGAGCTTGACATGTAGGCCCAGGTCCCACATGTCATCCTCACATCCAATGGCATATTAGGGGAAGATAGTTAAGGCTGCCCTTCAATCAGATGACACAAATTGGCTCATCCTTCATCCCTAACATTTTGGGAGTTGAATAATTAAGTACCAACTTAATATGGTCCTTGATGTGATGTTGCATCAAACTCCATAATGACTAGATTCTAAAATAATCAGAGAGGAATGCAGCTTGCTTTTCTTTTTGGTGGCCCAATGAAATGGCATGCACTATCTATACAACATGCTCACAAAAAGCAATCAAGGTTGGTGCTATGTCATACTACCTTCATTGCTTTCAGTCAACTTTCTTCCGTGGTCTTCGACCTTTCAATGGCAAAGCAAGAATATGTCATCATTGTGGGAAAACACAAGCAACAACCCATAAGCTACAATCCTCCACTTACAGATCTCAATCCAAGGTTGTCATTGCTCTGGATAGCAATGGCATCCTCAAGCTGCAGGATCTCAGACTCTAGTGTTGTGACTCGCTCAAGGACCTCCGGAGTACTCACGAAACGCACAAATCTGCAAACAAAGTTGACATAAGAATGACCCAACAGGTAATGCCAGAAGTAAATGTACTGCTGTAGAAATCTAGACGCCAACCTCTCCACAGTGCCTCTAGTAAACCATGGCGCATCGAACCCTGAGCTTGGTTCGAGCGTGATCGAGTACCCTCCCTTGGCAATCTGATCCTGTGCGGCCTTCAGGTGAGCCAGGAACGGTTTCAGCAAACCGGATGCAAACTTCTCCTTCCGGCCATTTGCTATCAGAACCAAATCGAACCTGAAAACAGTACCAGGACAACTTCCGTCAGATTGGACAAAACAGTAGAAATTGAGCAGTTATCGGGAGACCAGCAATCCCAACAAAACAGTAACAAAGATGAAATCATTTGCTCGGTCAAATCGCACACAACTCTCTTCAGTCCTGACATGGACAAAACCATCTTAGGACAGTGCAACTACACAGAACTGTTCTTCAAATGGCAAGCTTCCGAGTATACCAAACTGTAAAATGCACGGCGCATGAACCGTCACAAAGACCAAAACTTTCCAACCGCAAAATAATCGTAAAAATCAGTTCTTGCCACCATTCCAGAAACGAAAACCCAACGAAGGAACGCACGATCCACCGAATCAAAGCCGCTTCACGCGCAGATCTAGGATGCTCTCACCTGGTCCGGGTGGGGGTGAGCTGGAAGACCACCGAATCCAGCCGCGCGTCGGGCCTCATCGCTGACGCAATTCCCCACAAGAACCTCCCCTCTCCCGGCTCTGCCTCTCCTCTTTGTATCAGATCTTGAAGCCAAAAAGGGAGCACACAGAAACTGCAACAAGAACCGGCGCTTTGCTTGTGCCGGATGCTAACCTCCCCAGTGGGGGAAAAGAGGACAAGCAGAAGGGAGCGGCAAAAGCGGGGGGAGAGGCTATAAATCTCGACCAAATGCTGCCCTGGCGCGGAGCGGGGGGAAATATCCTGAGAAATTCAAGAACATGGGGTGGATGGGAGGGAGCAGAGGGGAATGAGTAATCAATTTCCCAGTACTAAGAATTCGATGCGGTGGCAATAAATAATTCCTCGGCACAAGAACAGTGTGCGCTGCTGCGGCTGCTGCTCTGTGTGAGCGTGAATGAGAGAGAAGGGAGTGGAGGTGGTGCTGTTGCCAGTAGTGGCATTTACTTATGGGCAGAAAACAAAATGGCTGGAAAACCATGGCTCTTTTGACTTTTAGCCCTCCGCTTTTGTTGTATTGTTGCTAGGATTAGCACTAATCCCATGCAAAGCTGGGTGCTTTGCCAAAAAAAATAGATAACGTGGGGCTTTGCTGATGCTTGGAAGGGAGACTGCACTCAGCCGGCATGTTTGCGAAGGCGCCATTCCAACCACCGTTGCGATCTGCCAGCCGGAGAAGAGCTTGACATGAAAGGGACCTGACAAAGATGGCCTCTTTTCCTGGGAAAATTTACACTAGCCAGCAAGCACCAAAGCTTTCTAACTTCTTTTTTCCTTTGTCCTAGCATCGCAACCCTGTCACGGTAGGTACTTTGCCGGGAGTGCCAAACCGTTGTTGTTGTGATGTTTGATCTTCAAATTCTTATTTTGCTACTCATTGATTAAAAAAATGGGGGATGATTCCTTATTTATGTTATTTGCAACCATTCCCTTTTGCGATACCCTGAAAATTTTAGACGCATTTTTTCCTTCATCTTGACGCAGAGGTTGAAAAGCAAGCAGTAAGATTGGGATCCTGCAATGATCCATAAGGTTACTAAGTCGAAAGAAATGCAAGATTTATCACAAAGGTGATAAATGGTCACTCCCGATATACGAAAAATTTTAAGAAGATCAATGTCATTTCAATTGTAGATTGTAGTTATTTGTTTTTTATAGTGTGTGTGTGTGTATATAGTACATGCAAATTTGTGATTGCCAGGTACTGACTATAATTTATCATAGGATTAGGAAAACACCGGGTGCTCACAAAAAAAAGACTAATTGACAGGACAGTTTATCGGTTATTACTACGATGGTATATCAGCTGCCGACAAAACAGAAAAGGTTGTGAAATAGGCATTCGTTTAGTAGCCAGTTGGACCTCTCCTTTTCTGTTGAGATATCCAACACAGATTAAAAAAAAAATACAGTCCTGGTTTCCCGAGTGAGACACTACTGCAGTAGTAGGATATTATTCAGCATGCATTAAGAACAAGCCAAAGGTACCTTTCGTTCTTTTCAAGATGATTTGGTGTGCCTCGTCATTTTTTTAATGGTACCGACAGTTGCATCAAGTCCGCCCGGCCTCAAGTCGCCACTTTCCACCGTGGCAGGGGGGTTGGTCCGAGCTGTCCCACGTGGTTTTGTGCTGTTCTTGCCAAGTTGCCATTGCCACGTATGCCAGCCAGATGCTGCAACAATCTATATTAAAATTTTTAAGCAGTACAAGGAGGTGCCAAGTTGCAGTTTAGATGGTATGCGATGCTGCATTTGATTTGTAATATAGGCGGCAGGTACTGTCCATTAAATGGATTAATTATAGTATGTACCAGGCGTAAAAATACCTGTCACCCAATATATAAGATTCAGATAACTGGTGAAATTATGCTACAGTCGTGGTCGTAATTCCTGTCCAATCAGAAAATGACGAGTGGCCCATTCTAGTACGCGCTAACAGCATTCCTAAGTACGA
This sequence comes from Setaria italica, assembly GCF_000263155.2. Lineage (NCBI taxonomy): Eukaryota > Viridiplantae > Streptophyta > Magnoliopsida > Poales > Poaceae > Setaria > Setaria italica. The sequence continues at coordinate 12,347,833 of NC_028451.1, forward strand.
TAATAACACTTCCTTCCTTCCTTAGGTGTGCTTATTAAAATGGTTGCAGATCAAACATTGAAATTGTTGCAAATCAAATGTCTCTTGTCCGTGACAGCTATCATATCGAGGCCGACCAGTCACCTTTTCAGAATTGCAAGTATTTAGCACATACTCCTATATAAGAATTTCCCCTTTACATTACATTAGCAAAATAAACTTATGTTCCTTAATCATTATTGTGCATGCCAAATTCCTTAAAATTGAGGTGGGGGCATGGTAACAAATATTTAAATGTCAAAAGTTGCAAATTTCTTTGCACGAGTAACTGAAATTAACTGTAGCATGCATCGTATTTTCCCTCTACATTATATTGCCGGCAGAAATTTATGTTGGTGTTGGCTCAAATTCCTTAAAACCGAGGTGGATGCATGGTTGACAAGCTCATGATTTTTTTTCTCCACTTAGCAGTAGTAATAGAAGTAGTAAAATGTCAAAAGGGAGATCGTGGACTGAATGGCCCGCTTGCGATTTCATTGCACGAGTAATTTAAACCCACGGTAACATGTGGTTGTTGACTTGTTGCACGGCCATCCACCCTGGCACCCTCTTGCACGTCCATGTGGCCGCTCCAGTTCCACGCAGATGAGAACGGGATCGGCCCGGCCGGGTGCGTCGATCTGAGATCGATCGATCTAAAGACCCCCAATCATTAGTTCCGCCTTGTGGCTAGCTTCTGGGTGATCACTGCAACTCGAAGAGCTAGGACAGTGTGATTAGCAAATAAGGAGTAGTACAAGGTCCTGCGTGAAAAAGGAGCACATAATTAAAAGAAGGAGAAAAAAAAAGAGAAAGAAATGAGAGGGAGCAGCAAGCCACAGCAAGAGGCAAGCGCCTTGGATTCCCAGCAGGACAAGCCTGGAAGTTCGGTGAGGGGCAGGGGGCACTGGGGCACTGGGCAGGAGGGTACAAAGGACGGACCAGACCAGCAGCCCTGATTCCACGCACCCAACCACGAAATCGGATTTTGGAAATCGAAAACAATAGTAGAGGGACCGACCGGCAATGTGGTGTGGACGAACAAACAAAGGAAAAAATGCAGAGGATACCACGAGCGCTCCTTGCCTAGGCTCTCTCTCTCGCTCATGTTTCGGTGGATATTCATATTGTTATATCATAATGGCAGGCTTTTGTAGGAAAAGATGAAGATTTTGCCGGCCGACCTGAAGCTCCATCCGACAACGAGTAGTTCGCCATTCCTCGGTACTCGTAAACCCGTTGCTAACCAACCCGAAGGATACCACTCAGTCCCTGTTTAGTTTCTCCTAAAATTTCAACTTTAGCTCTACGCAAAAAGAAGATTCCTCATCACATCAAACTTACGTACATGTATAAAGTACTGAATGTAGATGAAATCAAAAATTAATTGTATAGTTTTGTTGTACTTTGCGAGACGAATCTTTTGAGCCTAATTAGTCAATATTTGGACAATAATTCACAAATATAAACGAAATGCTACAGTTGCACTACAGTAATTTTGGTTGCCCAAAATTGAGCAACTAAACAAGACCTCATTTTGGATCTTGCCAGGAAGTAAGTGCCATTGTATAATGGCCATCGAAACTGTTTGGCATGAACAAAAATCGTTTTCCCTTCCCTTTCCACGTCATCTTCTTTGGCATCGTCTCTATACATGTCACTCGTCTTGGGGCTAACCACGGGAAGCGGATCCACTACTCAACATTCGATTTGTGGCGATTTGTTGACGTCCAACGAATGAACTTTGAATTGTCATCTCAGCGTAAGCTTATCATGTCACTTTAGAACTCACATAAAACAGTTCCAGCCCACAACATCAATTTAACAACTCATTCAAATAAAATGGAATTTTCAACAACAAAACCTCGAGTCATAAACAAAATTTTCAACGAAAAACATCTGAGCCTAGTCAAATCAACTTTTGAGCTCAAAACAAACTGAGATTTTGAATGAGAATTGTCCCTTTTTCACTCGAATAAAATTCAACTCAAAAGTATCCACCTTTTCCAATTTGAGCATCGGGAGTTTCATGGAAAGATTTGGGCTAGTTTATTTCGGCGGAAAAGTGGCAACATTTAGGCCCCGTTTGTTTTCAAATCCAATTAAGCCATTCCGTGCTACTCTTATTTAGTCATTTGCAATTAGCCTGCTAATTGGATTGTAATCTAACTCTAACCTACACCCATCCACATCAAGTTTTTATTAACTCACCCATATTTGTATTATCTAAACCCAAGCCAATCCACCCTACTACACCAATCCACATCAAGTTAATTTATTTTTTCAACCCAACTCACCCCATATTTATATTATTTAAACCCAAGCCAATCCACTCCACTAGTTGATAGAACCCATAGATTTGCTATAAAAATCCATGGTTTCGACATGTGGGTTCTACGTCAAGAGCTGGACTCTAAAATTAAAATATCGTGTTCACACCTTAAAATTTTAGCGAAATTGATCGAAATTTGTTGGAGATGACAGAGTTTGACTACCCGCTACTTTGTGCTAAATAGTATAGCTAAACATACATTTGGACCCCGCATTAAGAGCCGGACTCTACAATTAAAACTCCACGTTCACACCTTAATAGCGAAATTCATCAAAATTTGTTAGGGATGACTCAATTTGACTGCCCACTACTTTGTGTAAAATAGTATGACTAAATATACATGTGGGTCCCGCGTCAAGAGCAGGACCGTAGAATTAAAACCTCGTATTCACACTTTAAAATTTTAGCGAAATTGATTGAAATTTGTTGAAGATGATTTAGTTTAATAATGAGCAACTTCATGCGAAAAAGTTGGACTTATATGTGGGCTCACATCAAGAATCGGATTCTTAAATTATTTTGTGAATATGCAACCCATTCTAAACCACTTCCAATTCCTCTTAGGAGGAATCCAAACCAAACCAAACCATTTGATGAATCAGCCTATTAATAACTAATCTCAACAACTTCAAAAAAAAAACCCAATCCAATTAGCTGGGCTATTCGCAATAGTCATCAAAAAAAATATCGAGAAATTTTGGAGGTTTAATTTTAAGATGGCACTGGCCTACCGCCTACATGTACACATGATTATGCATTGTTTTTCTACAATCACTGCATGAATATATATTAGCAACGAGACAAATTAAGCCAATCCCTTCCATAATGATTGTACTGCACACTGTCGGTGTAGGTCTAGATCGGCAGGTGCCTCATTTGGGCAACCACTACTTCGCCATCACCTATTGACCATCATTCGCAGCCCTCCTGCGCCTGGTGATTGGCGAAGCACATGAAAAGAGATCATGCTCTCACTGCCCATCACGTCTAAGCACGTCACATGCAACGAGTGCTCGCCATGTCTAGTACAGGAGGAGTGTCAGATCATGTTGATGTTTAGATTATGTTACATGTTTTGCTTACTTCTGAGCCTGTAGGGTCAGCTCGAAGAGAATCTGGGAGGGGTTGATGATGAACAATGATGCTGTTGATCTGATGATCTCCTTTTTGCAGAAAGGAAATTCCAAAGTACTGATGTGATTATTAATTCCGATGAAGATTATGAAGGAGATGATCATCATGCATGTTTTTTTAAGAGGTCCCATCTCTGCCTTTCGAGGCTGGACGGACCTTTAATCCTCCGGTTTAACCTGCTCCTTCTTCTCTTTTCAGTGACTATATATGCTACCTCCAATAGAAAAAAAACTAAAGCATTTAATATTTTGTTGATCGGCTTTTTTTACTTTGACCATCGATATATAAATAAAATGAATTTGTGATATATGAAAGTAATTTTCAAGAGAAGTCTACACATAAACAATTTATGTTTTTAACTATATTGGCAGTTGAAGTTTCAAAAACTTCATCAGAACGTTGTCCAATTATTTGTTACTAGTATGCTCTGGACACGTTATTTTTTCAGTGACGACCATGGAAATTGCTTTCACAGCATAGAGTAGATGTTGGAGGTTTGGGTTTTAACCCAAAAAGACACATTCATGAGTGGTGTGTGTGGTGTAATGTTTAGTGCTTCAATGCTAAATAGAACTGCATAAGACTTTACATGATAATATGTTCACAAACTAAAATACGTTTTGTGGTATCGTAGCAAATTGGAGGACATGCTAACTTTTTTTTTTTGCAAAACAAAGAGATTTAGACAACACTATGGCAGTTTTGACACCTTCCTTGTTTTTCTATCGAGAACCCATATACAATAAAAATATATTTCAAGGCAAATCTACTCATGTAACTTTCATGTTTCCGATCTCTATATATCTCTTGAAAGACAATGGTCGGAAGACTACTGAATTGTCTTCGGGTCAGGGCCTTGAGGCAGTACCACGACAATCTCGATCAGTATCGGGCGCTCCTGCAATAGGTGGCAGGCAACTCTGCTGCCCACGTCCATGGTGCAAACGACGAAACAGATGAGGGCCGTCCCTTGCTATAAATAAACCACCATGAAGCCCAGTTTATCGGATCCCACGACTCCCCCACTTCCGCCATCCAGGCACGCGTCTCCTCGATTTCCCAGGACTTCTCTTCTTCTGCACCCAAGCTTCCCCCATTCTGTTCTGCCATCAATTTTCTCCGTCCTGAATAGGTGAGCGCACTTTGTGAATTTGGATTCCGTCCTGTATATTTGCTAATTGTTTCTATCAAGGAAATTAGGCCCTCGATTAGCGGTGCAAACTGTTTTGAGAAATTGTTGGTTTGGTTTTTTTTCATAGTTAGTGCATTAGGAGCAAAGTAGTAAGAAACCTGCTGGTTGCTTAAGGAAATAGGATCGGAATCTTGTTTTTTCAGACTCCCAGTAGTTTTCTTGTGACGGGATTGGGTTCGACGCAGGACAATAGGTGTGGTCTGACTTTTATGTACTAGTGTGAATGCCTGATTCCTTTCAAAAAGAAAAAAAAAAGTGTGAATCCCTGATCGTTTAGCAACTCCAATGAAGTGATCATCGTGTCGTGTTGCTTTTGACCAAGGTGATTGACGTGCAATGCCTGTTCTTAGTTATTTTTTTCTTAATTTCTGTAGCCCTAATGTGTTCCCCGTTGGTTTGCTGCGTCAGTTGCTGATTGATCCTAGCGTCATGCAGAAATACAGATGGAGGGGACTGTGTTCACTCCCTCCCTTGAGGGGATGAAGCATGTCAAGTCAGAGAGTGGCGTGATCCTGACCAAGCCGTTTCTTCAAGTATGCAAGCACATCCTTCCTGTGCTAGGTAAAAAGGAGAGATGTTTTGCAGTCCCGCAATGCATTTAGGGGAAAACTCCCCCAACAAGCAGTACTTTTGATGTGGTTACAGCAACGGGATTCTGATTCATGGATCATTGCAGAGAAATTTGGGTCAGCCATGTCTATTGTCAAGACTGACATAGGAGGCAATATCACGGTAAGGGAAATCCGTTCCACATCGTAGGTTTCCTATGCATCTGATTGATATGATAAGACACCTCAGCCATGCCAAAGAAATTTCACTTTGACAAAATGGTCAATAAAAATTCTGCTGCCTTTGATTTATATCTGGTTCCTACTGCAGTTTATGACCACACATTCTTGCTGTCCATGTGCAGAGGCTGGAGACAAAATATGCATCTGATCCTACAAAGTATGAGCAGCTGCACAGTATGGTGAAAGTAGAAGTTAGCGCAAAGACTGCAAAAAGTTCTAGCAGTTGTACCAACGGTCTTCTATGGCTGACAAGGTAAAGCATCAAAATTTTGCATATTTCAGTGTTTTATCAGCATTTATCAGTATTTGTTAACCGTGTTGTGCATTTGTTCGTCAGAGCCATGGACTTTTTGGTTGCGCTGTTCCATAATTTGGTACAGCACCCAGATTGGCAAATGTCACAAGTTTGCAGTGACGCGTATAGCAAAACACTGAAGAAATGGCATGGCTGGCTGGCGAGTTCGAGCTTTTCGGTACTATACCTTATCTAAGCTCCAGATAATCTGTCAACTCTCCAGTAATCACTGGCGACTAAAATGTGATTTAAGTTTACTAGCAAAAAATAAAGCATGAAAATCTTCAGTGATCGGCTACTGGTTGTGCCATCAGCTTCAAACAGACACTTCACTGTACTGCTTGAAATGCTTTAACATTTACATGTACGTGTACATACTAATGCTCGTTAATTTCAGGTTGCCATAAAGCTTGCACCAGACAGGAAGAAGTTCATGGAGGTCATCAGCGGTTCGGGCAACATCAATGAAGACATTGAGAAGTTCTGCTCCACATTCTCCCCTTTGCTGGCAGAAAACCACAAGTTTCTAGTAAGTTCAGTCCAAATTACTGTACTTTTGGTGCGACCAACCCAACAGTTTCTGAAGGTGACTGATACACCTGTCTACTTGCAGGCCAGTGTGGGCATGGACGATCTTAAGGCATCTTGATGCAGTACACTTTGTTTGTCATTCAGCATGCTCTGTGCCAAGCTTACAGAAACAAGCATCATTTTGTTGTTCAATTTGTATTGTGGTTCATGAGTCTCTGCTGCATGTAAATGTAACATTTATTATATCCTTGTTGTCTTCCATAAACATTTGTTCACCTCAGTATTCTGATTAATTCGATTAAATATCATGAGCACAGGATAACTTCTGTCTGATTGTCAATTTTTTATGGATGAGATTTAATTTGCATCTTCTGAATCGTTAGGCATGTTTAGCCATGACGGGTATTTATAGAAATTGTTCGATGCTTTATATGCTATCCTAAATGGATAAAAGATTATTACATCTGGGATAACTACATTATGACCATAAGGTTCTTAATCTGCGATAATCACATTTTCCCTTGAGCCCTCAACTTAATGCGTGGTGGGGAAATTAACCTCTTGAGTTTGGAATTCACAACCTCCGGCTTGGTTTTGAGGTGGCTTTCAACTCAACTAAAAATTAAGATGAAAAAATGGGCCAAGTTCAAGTTTATTTCACTCTGGACCACATAATATATTATTTCACACCTCAAATTTATAAAATTTAGCTGCAAATTTTATAGAACAAGTCAAATGGGTTTGAAGTTTCCAGTAAAATTTAGGGGTAATTGCAACTGCAACAAGATCACTTTCAAGAACAATCAATTATTACCTTCAACTAGGTAGGCACGTCCTCTCCTCGGTTGTACTTGTTGAAACAAAATCAAGATGGAGTGTTCGTTTGAAAAAAAAAAGCAAGATGGAGTGATCTCCCTCAAAAATTTGCATATAAACTTGACCATTAAGACAGGTGGGACATGTGCACAAAAGTTGAAATGCAAAAATCTTGTGAACTCAAGGTGTAAACAACAACATATCGTTTCCACTGACATCTTTGCCCAAATGACTATCTTTAGATAAACTCCTCTGCATCCTCCATCCAGTTTCCCATAACTGTCTTCTCCTTAAATAGCCACAAAAAGGACAGGTAGCCTCTTCCTGAACTCACGCATGGTTGAATAATATTAGGAGGAAGCTCAAAGGGTTCTTGACCCTCCAAAAAATTAGGCATAAGATAGATCTCCTCTTCTCTTCCTCGAAGTAGCATTGACCGCAAGGGGCCATCCGCTGCGGTCAGTGTAAGTTTCTGAATCATATTGTGGCAATGCCCGAGGCTAGACAATATTGAGCTAGCCTTTACAAAGAAAGAGATTGAGAGGGGAGAGATGGCACTGGCCCATTGAAGAAGGTTGAGAACCAGTTAACAAGAATTGCCAACATTTGGTCAATCTTGTTAACAGAGTTTAAGGTTCCCAACAGAGTAAGCATTCCAATGTGGCATTCTGTTCAGCATATTTTCAACATCCTAATATGAATGTAGGCCTTTCGTTCTTTTTTCCAATCGTATTGTTTTACTGTAACTTTTTGTGGATTGATCCCATCAGCAATTTGCAAATTCAAGAAGAGTGCGTGAACCCACATACATACGCAAAGCTTAGGAATAAAACATGAGCACAAAGATGAAGAAGGGGATCCTGAAGCCGTTCCGCTACATTTCAAACATGATGGGTATGGACAATCATGTTGTTCATTCAATATACCTTAAAAAACTGACTTTTCATACCAGGGACTAGGTAGAACATTGGCATTGACATCATCAAAATTTTTTCATACTGAATTGCCACAACCAGATGGTAAAGAGCCTGAGATGCAAATCGGATTCCCAACGGATGTAAAACATGTGGCACATATCGGTTGGGATGGTCCTGGCGCCACAAATAACAACAACAATGCTGGAGGAGCACCTAGCTGGGTAAGCCAGCAGCGTTTATCTGACATTGGCTGAGAGCACATAACATGTTTGAGATCTACAGACAATCTTAGCTTTATGTCTACTTGATTCAAACAATGTAAAAAATATGGACTAGATATTCAATTTTATATTTATGTCTACTCAATTAGATATTCAATCATAATAGTGGATATTGTGGCATGACAAAAATGTTGGATTTGACAGATGAAGGATTACCATTCGGCACCACTGGATTCGTCGTCTTTTAGGAGCGAGAGTGGGGGCACAGCTGCTGCAAATCCCTGGGCTTCTCAAGGTTTGTTTCCACGCCTCGAGTAATTTGATCATCCACTTCTACGAAAACGAGTCTTGTTCAAGAAACATACAAAAAGGAGAAAAATATGTTTTAGCAGAAAAAGAAAGCTTGCTTTGGTTTGAAATTTGAAGGAACCATATGATTAAAATGATGATCATAAGAAATTATGTGCCAAAAGAAGAACACAATATGCAGCTATGCACCAAAAGATTATAAATGGTTTGATTTTGTGCACAAACACAAACACAAACACGCAGACTGAAATCTCCTTTTGTGTCTGATGACAGAGATAGTCATGGATGGAGGCATTGGAGAAACGTCCTTCAGGGACACGAAAAGCGAGGCGGGCGACGTCGGCGGGGGCGACTCCCCACCGTCCCCCGGCACGCGCCGGTCGAGACGGCACCGCTCCCGGGGCTCCGCCACCTCCTCCATGGACGTCACGGGCGCCGAGGGCGCCGACGAGAAGAAGAAGGACAAGGGCAAGAAGGGCCCCCGCAAGAACCGCAAGAAGGACAAGGACAAGCCCGAGGACGGCGGCGCCGCCACCTGCCAGGACCTTCCCGCCGTGCCCAAGAAGTCCAACCGCCGGAAAAGCAAGGGCAGCTCCGAGGGAACCGGCGGCGCGGCGGCGGTGGCAAAGGACGGCGCCGCCGCGGCCGCGCCGGAGGAGGGGGCGGCGGCGCCCCTACCCCCCGTGGCCGACGACTAGGATCCAAACTTTTGGCGTCGTTTTGGGGCAACCGAATGAAGCATTGCTGCAGAGAGTACTCTGAGCTCGATTAGTAGGGATGATCAGGCGGCGATCGATGGATGTATGGTACTCGAAGGGCACATGCATTGAGGATTTGAGGCGTCGTCCAAAGGTTTGATGATCACACGTTCATCTAGTAGCGTTCCCGGGGGTGGGTGTGGGTGTGCACGCACAAATGCCAATTCTTTTCTCTATTTCTTTCTGTAACAATATTGATCCACTTTTCTCTAACCTGTTATATATCTTGTTCAAGATTCATATATAAAAGTGTACTGTGTGCGCTATGTATACTCTCGCGTATGAGTTCGTTTTTGTTATGCAATTGACTTAGCAAGCATTTCATTAAGAACGAGAGGAGATTGACAACAAAAGACTCCCTAACACAGGCCAACACACAAGAATGCCCTTCAAAATTATGGATGGAACACATCAATAGATCGACTCGTGTTGTTTTGAAGAAAAGAGAGCGAAAACGAACTTGCGCGCCATTGAAAATATCACCCATGTAACTATGCTACTCGCAAGGAAATTGGCATGCCTTTAAACTGTTGGATATGCCTTTACACTAAGTTTTTCACACTACCATCAAGACTAGAGCAAGACTCAAACCATATTGAGCAAGAGGTACCTATCAAGTCGGCAAAACGACTATCAATGGAAATAGTAGGCAATTTAATAATACTTCGAAAGCTAGAGTACTTAGGCTTGGTCCACTTTATGTTTCGGGCAAAATTTTTACAATGCCTAAACTTTGTTATACAAGAGTAGTGTTGGCAATGAATTTGCTGACACGACTATTATAGTTCTATACCAATTTACATCGAACTATCTGGACGCTTAGAAATGAGAAATTCAGCAAAGAAACATTCCTATGTTATAGTACATTCCAAAAGACATTTCATAAACAAGAGATTAACATGAACTTCACAGTTTTAAATGGTCTAAATTCTTGTGAAAAAATTACTTGTTATCCAAGAAGTACAATTTGTGTTTAGTTTGAATGGAGATAAAGAAAACAATAGGGAGGTATAGAGCACGCGTGCAGGAGTAGAGCATGGCTCTAATTACCATATTGAGCAACACACTCCTCATTGCCCAAATGACCATCCAACGAAAATAGTAGGAAACTTATTTATACTTTAAAATTTAGAAATTTAGAGTGCGGTCAATTTGGTTTATGGACAATTTTTTTCATATCATGATATATTTTATTTGTTGACCTACATGTTTGGAAAAAAAAATTATCAAAACTTCTGTCAAACCAATAATTTTGGTTGCTTACAAACCAAACGGATGTCTAGTTTCAGTGATGTGTATCTAATATTTGAATTGGAGGACTCTAGATAGTTGGAAGTAAAAATAGGCTCTTTCCATATGGCAATCATACACAAAAATAGAGTGGGAAATGGATTTGCCAATCAGAGCTATCATCTATAATTCATACTTCCTCCTTTTTAAATATATGACATTTAGGACAAACTAATAGTTTATTTTAAACTAATTAGTTTATAACTAATTGTCCCTAATGACATATTTGATCAGGATGTTGGGCAAAGTGAATATGCCTGTTGGCAAAAAATTGGTTGCAGTGGCAAATAATAACAAACCCGTATCAAGTTCCATATTATTTTTTCATAATATTTTCTTAAGTAGATAAATCACCAAGCACCTACAGTGTACCCCAATTTACCGACTGTCAAAGCCACCCTCATCAGAAATCAAATCGGGTCAGCTCCTTTTAGTGCAAATACCATGTGCTTGGATAATCAATTATAATCCTATTGTTTTATTGATAATCGGTCATAACCTTGAAATGTAATGAACATGTTTGTGTAATTGGAGCAAAATGGTATCACTATTTAGCAAAGCTAAAGACTGAAGAGAGTAATAGCCACCTTCTATGCTTCCGGTCCAGCAGGCAGCAGCCTCAACCACTGATGACAAAAATATAATTTTTGGCTCATATTATGACGAGCATCAGCTCAACCTTGAAAAAGCATCACACAGATGTGCAGTACAGATGAGAGTTTCAACGACTAGCAAATAGCATAAATGCATAATGTGTCAAGTGCCGTGTCACGCAAAATAGTCTTAAAACAGATAGGTGCACATGGCAACTGCCCTATAGTAGGGGGCTCCTTGCTCAAGCAATTCCCATCAGACCATCTCATTGCAGTATGAACTGTGCAATCAAAAATTTCAAGATAGAGACATCGCCATCTGAAACTTATAGGAAAGCTATATGAATTGCCAATTTTCCAAGCCTACTCCTCAAACAAGATAGAGGCGGATAATCTGGTTGATTGTGGCACAGCAAATAGGGCACGCCCCATTCTTGGATTTTATATCCTTCAAGCAGGGCATGCAGAAAGCCATGTGGCCGCACGGGACACAGGCACCTTCGACCGGGGCATCCAAACATATAACACATCTGCGCCATGGATTACCACTGCTGTTCACATTTTTAGCTTTGCTTTTCACAGGTTCAGCAGAGCTTGCGTCTGGATTCTTTTGGTTATAACTTGTTCACTGGCACGCCCCTTCCATTGAATCTACTGTTTCTTGCGGCATCGACTTGAGCATGGCCACTTATTATCGAAGGTGCAGTAGCATCCTGTCTGCTGTATCTATTGAGAGAGTTCCTTTGAAGGCTTCGCCAGCCATCTGTGTTTGCAGTTGACGCATTGGGAACTCCCTCTGCTTTAGCTGATTGCACTAATGCATTGATGGCCCTTGCTAACCCAGCATACCTGGGTGCCAAAGATGAATTTGCAGGTAGTGAACTTGGTATTGGTGGCTCTGTTGGTTGTACTGGAACCCTGTTGGAAACCTGAACAGAAAGTGAAAACTATATCATGTTATCAGCAAGGAGTTTAAAATTTGCAAATTCAGCAAATTAATTCAAATTAGTCCAAACACTAGACCTTACATTGTTATTACTATAATTACACATCTATTTGTAGAAGCAAATTAAATTGTTTAAGCACAGGCCCCAGTTAGACTGAATTCAGTTAAAGAAGATGAAGAAATAGCACTCAGATGATAAGGATATAAAATGGTAAAACTAACGAGCATGGAAAACACTACAGGAAGTTACCTCGGCTGTGCCACGAAATGCATCATAAAACCGATGAAGCATCTGTTTGTCACCTTCATCAGCTGATAAGATCTCGTATCGACTTTCTGCACAGAACATCTCAACAAAATTTTAAAAGGAATCACTATGCAGTCACTGTCCCTAGCATAAACTGCAATAACTAAAAAATAAAAGGAATTATCAAGATGTCTTTCTACAAGACGGAAATCATATCAACAAAGAAAGTAGCCAACAACAGAAACAAGAATTAACAAATATACAACCATCTAGAAGTTGCAAAACCTGTAACTTGAAAAATAAAAAAAAATGTACCTGTGTCTTTGTCAAAAATGATTACGGAAGGGTCTTGCTCATTAAGATTTCCTTCCTCAATTTGAGATTTCCATAGTTGAATTACAGCATGTGGTTTAGGATCCTGCTTATCCACGTGAAAAAGAAATTTCACAAAGATACGATTCTAGTATCAGACAGCCATCAAATTGAACAAAATATACATTGCAACAAAGGAAGTAGATCACTACAACCACTGAGGAAAACAAAGCACTACATTGAAAACCAAAGGTGATGACCTTAGCTCTATTGAAATTGTTTCTATATTCTTGCACTGCAACAACAGAAGGTGGCATAACTTTCAATTGTGGTACTAAAAAAAGAGAGAATTCAGATGCACCCCAGCCATTTGTCAATGGTTTCCCTTTTTTGTCAATCCTGGCTGCACCTCCTTACCGTGTATGTATCTACAATGTGTTGCTATCATGACTCCACAGCCAGGATTGACAATGTGTTGCTATCATGATTCCACAGCTATCATGATATACTCATTTCTTATATAAAGATTGGCTGCAAGAATACAGCAAAAGGGGTATTTACACAGAAGTACATGATGCATGGAATGAAGGAAATCAAAGATATCATGTATTGTGCATTATCATATACCTCCATGTATGATAAGTAATTCGACAGCCGTCAGCACCAGAAATGGCAGCATGATGCAATGTGGTCGCACGTGATCCTGCCATTTGGAGATGGGAGGCAATCATGGACATTATAACAAAATAGTAACCTCAATTAATAAGCATTTATTTAGGCACGAATCTATCACGCACACATAGCCTTGTCAGTGTTTGGAAGGATCACAAATTGCAAAAACGCTACCTTTCTAACAAGAGCAGGAATGATAGATGTGAGGGAGCATTTGTGAAAATCACAACAAAAGATAGAAGTAACTGCGTCCTATCGGTCCAATGAATTTGTGCAAATCACCTTTCGTGCATCATTGGAGGAATAGAAGACATGGGAAGAGAATTCCTACATACCCCGTCGGTAAGCATTGACATCAGCCCCCAATTCAATAAGCAACAGGGCCATTCCACGCCACATGCTCGCCTTCATCAGGGGGGTCTTCCCGAGTGAGTCAGTCGACTGAGAAGCAAACATTTAACCCAACATAAGCACATTACTGATCAACCAATTTCCAAGCAAATTAACGAGAGCTAGAGCTAAATTTCTGTGATCGTTAATTACCTCGAGGTCTGCGCCCTGCGCTCGGAGGGCTCGAATTCGATCGACGCTGCCGTAAGGCACCTCGTTGTGCAGCTGCCGATCCAGCGGCAACAGTTGCTTGCTTTTGCAGGCACCCATCTGGAATCACCAGAAAGGTCAAGGGAATGGAGGCGGAGGCAGGGGAGGAGAACAATCAACGCACGGATGAAGCATTTCTGAAAGAAGTAAGGAATTAAGTACAACCAAGAACAAATTCTGAGAAACCTGCCAAAGAAACCCGACGATCACTCACGGGTGATGATGATGCCTTGACGCGGAGACTTGAGCAAAACAATCGATGGATCTCTGATAGGGTTGTAGATTACTAGATTTGGTGAATTCTCTTTGGAGAGGAGAGGGTTTTGGGGAAGGAGAAAGAACAAACGCGGCTGCAGTCCCGTTCTGCCTGTTCGGCTGCCCCTCCCTGCACTGTGCCTGCCAGGCGTCTCCTTCTTATTGGCCTTTTCTACGGCCCCACCGTTCCAGCACTTGCACTTTGCCAACTCTTGCTTTTAGTTTTGCAGATTTGCCACTGAAACAATTTATTAGGTGTGTTTGGTTGATTGGACGAGGATGGCAGGGAGATCGCGGTTCGTCTTTAGTAGGTGGAATAGGACAGATAAGATGTTTCGTATCAAAAATATCCCGCTAGATGCTAGGCAGAGCCAGTCCACTAAGAAATAGTGGATGGAGTCATCCACCTTGCTAATTATGATCATTAGTACAATGATTAGTGATAATTAGCATATTTTATTTCTCTCTTCTTACTTTAGGATATTTAGGACAAGCCAATTAATTAACATCATATATTTCAAAAATGAAGATAATACAAATCAGCAATTATTATGACAATATTAGCACTGACAAGTGTTCATATTGATAAGTGAGTTGAGTTTAGCAATTAAATATAGTGGACAGAGGTATCATATCCATCCGCACCTCAAATAAAATTGTAATTTTTTTGTACCCTTTTTGGAATTAGGAAACTACTGAAGAGGAAAAAGATGGAAATCCAATCCTACCACTGTGTACCACGTACAAATCAAACGGAAGAATCACTAGAACATGTCTTGCACTGCAACTTTGCGCAAGTTGGGCACTCTTTAACATCCAAAGCCATGATCGTAACAATCCCTTTGAAATCCTAGAAAGCTGATAGACAGCTAGCAATATCTATTTTTCATGGAGATTATTATAATAGTGACTTGGAGTATATGGACAGCAAGAAATAACTTCATATTTGAGCACACTAACCAAGTATTGCCTGATGCAAGGAGAGTTTCAAAAGACTTCTTGCCATGGTTATTCATAGAGCAAGAATGCCACTAGCTAGCAATTGAGGAGTGGCTAGAGAGTTTATTAGTAACCTTTTCTTTCGAACTTCTATTTTTCAACTTTTGTGCCTTTATTTTATGCTTGTTTGAACTTTGTTTTATTTTTAATATATTTTATAATCACTAGGGCAAAAAGAACTTTGAGACATCTTCTTTGGACTTCACCAATGAAAATATCATAACGGTGCGGATTCCATTTTTTAATAAGATTGGCAAGTTTGAAAAATATTTTATAAATCTGAATGATATGATATATCCCTCCAACAAATCTAATACAAAAATCAATTAAATTATAAAAAATGTGTATGTTGAATTACAAACACGTTTTTGAAAAGTATCTGCAATGGCTACAATATAGACAAATTTCTCAATAACCTATGCCATGGCCATATACATACCAATGATTTTACAGAAAAGAGATGTTTTTATGGATGATTCTTAAAGAAAAGCTGTCAATGATGAATACATACATTTTATATGGTTCTTACATCAAGACAGTCGAAAACAATTTTCAAAGAAAATGTGTACGTGTTGACTATACATGTTACACGGTTCTCTTATGAAAACCATCTGTGATATAATAAATAGATTTTTCTTAGAACATCTTTTGTAGTATTAGATTAATACAGACAGATTTTTGACAATCTGCTCTAAAAACCATCTACCATATATTTATTGCAACTGAATTATTGTAACCGTGTGTAATTTGCCATTGATACTGAATCTTTTATGGCAATGATTCCTAATAGCAGTTTCAATTGTGCCCTTGCTTCTTTAATCCTGGAGACATGTAAATGTTCTTGAACTAAAAAAAGTTTGCTCATGTAAAGCTGTCAGCATTAGTCTGGCAAAAGAACTGAGACAGGAAAAAAATAATTTTTGCTGAGATTAATTTTTTAAATCCTTAAGTAGTAACAAAAATTGATGATGACAAAAGCATAACCTGTTCACATCAGCATCATCTGAGAAGAACTCTACACACATGCTCAACTGAGAATTTCAGCAGAGAGCAACAAAAGTATTTTGAATCAAGTTCAGTAGCTGCAATAATCATAACATATTGTCTTAACTCTTAAAACATGTACATACACATGGCAGCACATATATACATAGAAGTCATAATTTTTTTGATGGACATATTCCCATCAACACTTAGAGCAAAAACCATCAATTGCAAACATACACATGGCGGAGAACCTGGTTGATCGTGGCACGGCAAACAGGGCATGCCCCATTCTTGGATGTTCTATCCTTCAAGCAGGGCATGCAGTGTTAGATAATCAATGTAACATGTCATGGAAGTTGAGATCGGCTGGGATATCTGTTAGTAGTTGTTGTTGTAATCAATTTGGTTTGTTGTAACTAGAAGATATCCTAGCCAGCTACAACTACCTTGCAGATATTTATGTAAATCCACATGAGGGGATTTTCCTCATCTATATAAACATGCACCGCTGGTCGAGCCAAAGGTCACGGCATTCCCATCCAAGTGCTTCCGCACCTCTGAGTTTTACATGGTAATCAGAGCCACAAACACCATCTAGATTCAATCCAATCCCACCATGGCTTCCTCCTCCTCCGCTCTTGTCAACCCCTTGGTCGGCATGGCCATCTCGGTGAAGCTTTCAGAGACCATGCCATGTGGAAGGCGCAGGTCCTTGTAGCTGCCAGAGGATCACACCTCGTCAGGCACCTCATTGGTGCCATGTTTGCCCCCGCCAAGGAGATCGAGGGGAAGATCAATGACAAGCCAGTGCAAGTCTCCAATCCGGTGTATGAAGAGTGGTACGCCACGGACCAACGGTCCTAAGCTTTATCCTCTCCTCTCTTTGAAGGGAGGTGATGGCTCAAGTAGCCACGAAGGAGACCGCGGCGCAAGCGTGGTTTGCAATTGAGACAATGTTCTCATCGCAGACTAGGGCGCGTGCAGTCAACACGCGCCTTGCTCTCGCAACAGCCCAAAGGGGGAATCAAACTATTGTGGAGTATGTTGGGAAGTTGAGGACTCTTAGCGATGAGATGGCTTCCGCCGGGAGACCGCTTGAAGATGAAGAGCTTGTGGAGTACATAATCACCGGCCTCAACCACGACTTTGATCCCATTGTCTTTATCCTTGTTGAAAGGGTGGAGCCAGTGCCCGTCAGAGATTTGAGACGCGCATGGAACTGATCCATGGAGGCAACTCCGGCTCATCTGTCAATCTGGCAAATCGGGGTGGCCCCGGTGGAAACAACAACTGTGGTCATGGCGGCAACAGCCATGGCCATGGCAATGGCGTCAATGGGTGCGGCAACGGCGAGAACTACAACAACTTCAACAACAACGCTCCACGTCAAGGATCCAACTCTAGCCGTGGCACTGGTCGCAGTAATAATGTATACCATGGCAACCCTAGCAGTAGCAACTCGCGGCCAACTTGCCAGGTGTGCCTCAAGGTTGATCATACCGCTGACAAGTGCTGTCATCGGTTCAAGGAAGACTACATGCCTGAAGAAAGGCATGTGGCTGTAGATACAAGCTCCTACAATATCAACACAACTTGGTACACCGAAATCAGCACCACTTACCACATTGCGGGCGATCTAGAGAAGCTGGCCGTCCATGAGAAACACAATGGTACGGAACAAATACACACCTCAAGCAGTGCTGGTATGCATATTAGACATACTGGTCAATCCATTATTCATACTCCCAATCGTGATCTCAATCTAAATAATGTCTTACATGTTCCATCTACTAAGAAAAATCTAGTCTCCGTTCATTGTCTCGCATCAGATAATAATGTTTTCTTAGAATTTCATCCAAACTTCTTTTGTATAAAGGATCGGGACATGAGGAGCATTCTTCTTAGAGGACCATGTTGGAGAAGGCTCTATCCAATTCCACCCGCACCAGCCATAACACAAGTTTTTGGAGTCAATAAACCTTCGTTTGATTGATGGCATAGTCGTCTTGGGCACCCTGCTGTCCCCATAGTTGAGAGAGTCATTAGGAGTCATAATCTTCTTCATTATTTTGAGTCCAATAAAGATTCAATGTGTGATGCTTGTCAACAAGCAAAAAGTCATCAAACTCGCCATTAGAGCTTGTTT
Source organism: Setaria italica (assembly GCF_000263155.2). Taxonomy (NCBI): domain Eukaryota; kingdom Viridiplantae; phylum Streptophyta; class Magnoliopsida; order Poales; family Poaceae; genus Setaria; species Setaria italica. Next base: position 12,366,194 of record NC_028451.1, read on the forward strand.
TTTCTGATGTGTGGGGCCTGCCCCCAATTCGGCTGGAAGGTTTAAATATTATGTTAGTTTTGTGGATGATTTCAGCAAGTTTACATGGGTTTACCTCCTCCAGTTCAAATCTGAAGTTTTTCAAAAATTCCATGATTTCCAAGCTCTTGTTGAATGTCTCTTTGATCGAAAGATTCTTGCTATCCAAACTGATTGGGGAGGTGAATATGAGAAACTAAGCTCTTTCTTTGCAAAAGTTGGGATATCTCATCTTGTATCTTGCCCCATGCGCACCAACAGAATGGGGCTGCCGAGCGCAAACATAGGGACATTGTTGAGGTAGGCTTTTCTCTTCTTGCTCATGCACATATGCCCTTGAAATACTGGGATGAGGCGTTCCTCACAGCAACCTACCTAATTAATCGTACACCTAGTCGTGTCCTCAATTACTTGACTCCATTAGAAATCCTCTTCAAAACAAAACCTGACTACTCATCTCTCAGGACCTTTGGGTGCGCATGTCAGCCAAATCTCCGTCCTTATAACAAAACAAAACTTGAGTTTCATTCCAAACAATGCACGTTCCTTGGTTATAGTAATTTGTGCAAAGGCTTCAAATGACTTGATGTTTCACAGGGCCGGTCTACATCTCTCGTGATGTTGTCTTTGATGAGAATGTTTTTCCCTTCTCAAATCTCCAATTAAATGCCGGTCCTAAACTCATATAAGAAATTCTTCTCCTTCCACCCTTGCTAAGGAGCTCTTTTACTGGGAATGATGTTGGGATACGAGGTAGGCTACACTAGCGCAAATCAAAATTTCTACCACGTAAAACCAGGAAGAGCTGCCGTATAAGGATCACAGGATTACCACTCGACACACTACTGGTGCGGAAGATGTAGATTTGCGTCGATGCAGTGAAGGCGATCAACATAGTCGTACGTAGTCGATCAACGTAGTCGTACGTAGTCGATCACGTCAACGTCCAGCAGCTCCTCAGCAGCTTTTCCACATGCAGCAAGATCTCCCTCATGCCGCGGCTCGTCGTCGGCTCGTCGTGGCTCGGCGGCGGCTCGTCGTGGCTCGTCGGCGGCTCGTCCAAGTGCTGCAGGCGCAACACCTCCAAGGTATCCACACGTGCAGGGAGGAAGTGTCGCAAGCCGGACTGCTAGATCCGCGAGTTGCAACAGGCGAGGGCGTGGGAGGCGCGGCAGGTGTGTTTCGCCAAAAAGGTGTAAACCCTAGGGCGCCCCCACCCCTCTATTTATAGAGGTTCCTAACGGGCCTCTGGGTCCGAGGCCCATTAGTACTTCTAAACCTAATCCAACTCGGATCAGATCCGAATTGGGCTTCCAACCTCTTAAGTGTGTGACCCTATGGGTTCGGATACGTATAGACATGGCCCGAGTACTCCTACTCGGCCCAATAGTCGGTAGCGGCCTCTAGCAAGACGTGCCAACTCCTATACGCACACGAAGATCATATCAGACGAACCATCACAACATAATATACATGCTATTCCCTTTGCCTCACGATATTTGGTCTAGCTTCAAGCCGACCGCTCTTTCTCGATCCTGTGATTCGGAATCCCTTTGTAGGTTAACTCTTAACCGTATGTAGCATGGCCATGCATTTTCGGATCCGATCACTCGAGGGGCCCAGAGATATCACTCTCAATCAGAGAGGGGCAAATCCCATCTTGATTGACCATGTCTCATAGCATGCTTCTTGACAAACCCGAAAGCTACCTTTATAACTACCCTGTTACGGCGTAGCGTTTGATAGCCCCTAAGTAGGTCGATCCACATCTAGAATACATGCGACAATCTCAGGTCTAAGGACAAAGCGTATATGTTGTTTAAAGAGAGAACTACTTCTTGTGTTGGGTCAGTCCTAGCACATGTCTCCACATGTGTCCACATTATTAGTTCAACATCTCCATGTCCATGACTTGTGAAACATAGTCATCAACTAATACATGTGCTAGTCTAATATTCATGTGTGTCCTCACATGAACTCCGACTAGGGACAACTTTAGAATAACCATACAAGTAAAGAGTTTCACATACAATTCACATAATTGCAAATCAATTCAAGTAGCCTTTAATGGATATTCAATGAACACAATATACAAATCATGGATACAAATGGAATATCATCATCTCTATGATTGCCTCTAGGGCATACCTCCAACAAATGAATTCATGGCTGATCATATGTCTAATTTGCATAACATTGATGAAATTTGTGTAGACACAGCAAATATGCAGGAACAGGCAGTCCCTAGCAAGCATGGCTCTTCAACTGAAGTTGATTCTCCCTTAGGATTAGCAGCGAATCCAGCTGTCAGAGTAGCTGTGGCAGAAATTCCCGCCCAATCCTGCTCGGGCCACTCGCATACTGACACGCCGTGTGCGGCACACGACACGCTGGTCCCTCCAAGCAATCGCGCGGTGCCCCCTCAACCATGCGACAACACGCGTCGCCTGGTGCCCGACTTGCCGACAATGACTGTCAGTGCTGTCTCCTCTCCCGTCACACGCCCGGCTTCGGTTTGAGGGGGGAAACACGTTGGAGCAGGCGTAGTCTTCCCCAACAACATCCCCTTTGGGATCTTCACCGAATCCGCTCGTGGGATCTTCTGCGAATCTAGTTGCGAGATCTTTTGGAGATGCTCCTCCATCAGGTACTCTAGCTTCTGAACTAGCTCCTTCGGTGCCACCTCAAGCTCACACTCGACTACAGGATGGCATTCGCAAGACCATGGTATATACTGATGGCTCAATTTGCTACAGTTGTTTTACTTCAAGTGGTGAACCACAACACATAGATAAAGCCTTGGGTAATAAAGATTGGAGGGATGCTATGAATATAGAGTATGATGCATTAATGAAAAACAAGACATGGTGACTGGTCCCACCTTTAAAGGGTCGAAATGTTATTGATTGCAAATGGGTTTATAAAATCAAGCGTAAGGTTGATGGGAGTCTAGATAGATATAGAGCTCGCCTAGTTGTGAAGGGTTTCAAGCAAAGGTATGGTGTTGATTATGAGGATACATCCAATCCAATGGTAAAGATGGCTACAATTAGAACTATTCTCTCTATTGCAATTTCAAGAGGTTGGAGTTTGAGGTAGTTAGATGTACAAAATACTTTTTTACATGCCATTCTAGAGGAGGAGGTCTACATGAGACACTCCTGGATATGAAGATAAAACCAAGCCCAATTATGTGTGTAAGCTTGGCAAAGCACTATATGGCTTGAAACAAGCCCCTCGACTGTGGTATGCAAGACTCAGCTCCAAGTTACTTGATCTCAGTTTCAGTGCTTCTAAGGCAGATACATCCTTGTTCTATTTTAATAAAGGAGGGATAGCTATTTTTGTATTGATATATGTGGATGATATAATTGTTGCAAGCTCTACTCAGAAAGATACATCAGGTCTGTTGCACAACTTAAAGCAAGACTTTGCGCTAAAAGATTTGGGAGATCTACATTTCTTCTTGGGTATTGAAGTAAACAAGGTGCGTGATGGTATTATTCTCTCCCAAGATAAATATGCTTTGGATCTTTTGAAAAGAGTGAACATGCCAGATTGTAGACCTATAAATACCCCGCTTTCAACTAGTGAGAAGCTTTTAGCCTTTGAAGGAACTCCTTTAGGTGTCAATGATTCCACACAATATAGAAGTATAGTTGGTGTTCTTCAGTACTTAACTCTCACAAGACCTGATATAGCATTCTCTATCAACAAAGTGTGTCAATTCTTACATGCTCCTACTATGGTGCATTGGGCTGCGGTTAAAAGGATTTTGAGATACATGAAACATAGCATGAAGACTGGGTTAAAAATCAGCAAGTCTAGCTCCATGTTGATCAATGGTTTCTCATATGCAGATTGGGCAGGGTCGCCAGATGACAGAAGGTCTACTGGTGGTTTTGCTATTTTCTTGGGTACAAACTTAGTTTCCTTGAGTGCTTGGAAACAAGCAGTTTCTAGATCAAGCACAAAGGCAGAGTACAAGGCAATTGCTAATGCTATTGCAGAAATCATGTGGATTCAGACATTGTTGAAAGAGATAGGTATCTCGAGTCCTCCAGCTGCAAAATTGTGGTGTGATAACATTGGAGCTAAGTATCTCTCTGCAAATTCAGTATTTCATGCTAGGACTAAACACATTGAGGTTGATTAAGAGAAAGTGTCATAGGTAATTTACTTGAAATTGATTTTGTGCCTTCAAGAGATCAAATAGCTGATGGATTTACAAAAGCATGGCGGTGCGACAGTTGGAAGGATTCAAGCACAATCTTAACCTCACTCGGTTATGATTGAGGGGGGCTATTAGATAATCAATGTAACATGTCATTCAATATGTAACGTGTCAGGGAAGTTGAGATCGTCTGGGATATCTGTTAGTAGTTGTTGTTGTAATCAGTTTGGTTTGTTGTAACTAGAAGATATCCTAGCCGGCTACACCTATCTTGCAGATATTTGATGTAAATCCACGTGAGAGGATTTTGTCTCATCTATATAAACACGCACCGCCGGTTGAGCCAAAGGTCATGGCGTTCCCATCAAGTGCTTCCGCACCTCTGAGTTTTACATGCAGAATGCCATGTGACCGCAGGGCACACACGCCCCTTCTACAGGGGCATCCAAACATATGACACATGTGCGTGAGGGAGTGTTACCATTACCCCTGCTGCTCGCGTTAGCAACGCATTCTCCAGCTTTGGCAGAGTTCTAAGTCTGGGCGCGATGAACATTGGTTACAACCTGTTCCAGGAACGCCCCTTCTTCTGTTGTATGTACTGCTGCTTGGGGTATCAACCTGAGCTTGTCTGCTTATTAACGAAGGTCCAGGTGCATCTGGTGGGTGCCATCTTCCATAGAGTTGCTAGCAGGGTCCCCCTGTCATTCATGTTGGCAGTTGACGCGGTTGGCTGAACATTGGGCACTCCCTCTGCTATAACTGATTGAATGGAAGCGTTGATGGCCATTGCTAACTCGACATCATCCACGCTGGGTGCTAACAGTTCTGAAGGTGCCAAAGATGAACTTGTAGGTGATGAATCTAGTATCGGAGTTGGATCCGTCTTGACAGCCTAAAACGAATGTTATGTACAATTATATCATTTTATCTGCGAGGAGTTAAAAATTTGCAAATCCCGCAGCTTCACATTACCAAAAACACTGAACCTCACATAGTTATTGATGTAACATAGAAGCAAATATTTGTTCAAGGTCAAGCCCTAGTTTAAGTGAACTATGTTAAACAAGCGATGAAAATATATCATCCTGATAGTAACAAGGATATATCACGATTAAACTGATGAGTACAGAAACCATTTAAGGAAGCTACCTGTGTTATGCCGTCACATGCATCATAAAACTGTTGAAGTTTCTCTTTGTCACCTTCATCAGCTGATAAAATCTCGTATCGATATTCTGTGCAGGACATTTCAATAAAATTAGAAAGGAATAACCATGCAGTAACTATCCTCACTCACTCCTCAGTATAATATTGCAACCTAACTCAAAAAGAAAAGGAATTATCAAGCATATATGTCCAATGCATGCATGGGTGCAATAAAAGTTAGTTTTTATCTCTTGTATGGTAAAAGATAAAACAATCACTCCAGCTGAAGTACCAAATAAGACAGCATTTTTTTTTGAATGATATAGCAGGAAAAATACAAAACTACAGCACTGGGAGGCCATAGGCGGGAAAAGAAAAAAAAAGGAAAGAGAAACAGCTCGACTCGCCTGGTTGGATTGGGACATCAACGCGGGTAACTACTCAACTCAAAACCACTAAATAAGACAGCATTTTTTACCTTGCCTACGTGGCAGTGGAGTGGAAGAATAAAGTTGGCAACATAGAAGCTTCCAAAACACAATGATGTACTAATACATTTTTAGCAAACTTATATCTGACACCAGAGAATAACATGATGTAAAATCTGCACAAAATGGAAATCATATCGGTAAAGCAAGTGGCCAAAAACATAAACAACCATTAAGAACTATATAATCTTTTCACAGTGGCAAAATCTGCAAACTGAAAGCTAAAAATGGTAGACACCTGTTTCTTTGTCAAAAATGGTTATGCAAGGGTCTTCCTCATCAAGATTTTTCTCAATTTGAGATTGCCATAGTTCAATTACAGCGCGTGATTTACAAGCCGGCATGTTCTGTTTAAGAAATTGAGCAAAAAGTTATAATTAGTACACCGGAGTGCAGTGTTCACTTCTACTGCTAAGAAAAGCAATGGACTACTTCAAAAAGCGACAAGGCAGCGACCTTATCTAGCTCTTCTGAAATTATATTTACTACCTAAGTTTATTTTTAGGTCATGTGCAAGAAATTAAAACCAACATAGGCCAATTTTCACTTCCTTAATGACAAAGTATGGAGAGATGCAAAAAAAAAGAGAGAGATCAGAAGTACAGGTGGTACCAGTGCAGTCTCCTCCAGGAGGAAAAAGAATGCTATGAGCATGTATTATACACAAATTCGAAATCTTTTGAAAAGTGCAATTCATCACCAACAAATCGCCAACTATTTACATTAGCTGTATAGAAGCAAGACAAAGCAGAACTAGTGTTCCTGTTATTACCTGTGATACAAGGTATATAGCTAACAGTAACTTGAGGGGCCTGGGCCTGGTAGGATTCTGCAGTTCATAGGGTAAAACCACTGCCCAACTGTGAGAAAACAAAATAAGGCTTGAGCTCGGGAAAAAGGATAGAGAGTAAGGAAAGCACATATATGTACTCCATGATATATGCATCCAAACATAAACTATATAAAATCATGTAAAGGGGAGAATTTTACATCATTCTTTTCATGAAATAACAAGGAGCATACTTCTCCCTCATCCATCCTTGAAAAAGAGAAACCCGTCCCTAAGAATAATCGAAGACCAAATAGTAAACAATCAACATGAATAAGTCGATGTGTACTGTAGCAGCAAAAAATTGGACGATAACTGAAAAAAATGGTACATCTATGGCCCGTACGAGATTCACATGGCCATTTGTCTCGCCATTTCAAGTGGAGTATTGCCGTCATCATTGTGTACAAGGATCAGCTGCAAGAAAATATGCCAGAAATTAAGATGTCCTGACACAGAAGTATCATGATACACAAGGAATGAAGCAAGGTGTCATGTAAGTACCTCCATGTGAGAGAAGCAGATTGACAACCTTTTCATGATTACGGTCGACAGCATGGTGCAATGCAGTTCCTCCAGGTGATACTGCCATTGGGAAAAAGGGAAATGTTAGCCGCTCAAATAGGCGTTTGTGAGGAAAAGATTGTCAGTAATTTGTCAGGATCACAACGGGTGTCCACATTTCTACCAACCAGAGGGTTGGAGTGATTTTGTAACAGAAAGATAGCCCTTTTGTGGATCCAAGGAGGAAAACGTAAGAAGGCACAATGGGCAAGCGGCGGAGTATTCATACATACCGTGCAGGTACGCATTCACGTTTGCTCCCAACTGAAGCAGAACCTTGGCCGCTCCGAGCAATCGAGGCCGCAAGATGGCCTTCATCAGGGGGGGTCATCCCGAGCATGTCGGTCGACTGATTTCGATCAAGCAGCAGTCGAAAGTTAGTAAATGCAGTAACTTTTTAGAGTGGATTAATTACCTCGAGGTCCGCGCCCTGCGCCCGGAGGGCCCGAATGCGCTCGATTCCGCCGTAGAACACCTCCTTGTGCAGCTGCTGATCCAGCTCCGTGAGCTCCTTGAACGACTCTGAGCCCATCCCGGCTCAAGAAAGAGGTGAGGAACTGGAGGGAGAGAAGAGAGATCTGCAGATCCCGGCGTCGCGGGGTTGGAGATTTGGCGAATTGGAGAGGAGGCCAGGAGGGTTTAGGATGGGGTGGAGAAGAACGCAAGAAAGTGAGAGGAGTGGCTTTCTGCCTGTTCCCCTCCCTCCCGCCACGTGTCGCGACCTCATTGTACCATCGTCCCAGCACAAGGAAACGCCGTCCCTTCTTTACTCAATCTCATCTCCCAACTCTCGCTCTCTATTTGGCATGATGATGAAGCAATGCATTTTTTGCTGCTCTCGTGTGACCTAGGGGTAGGGATTCGGTTAATTTCAAATCGGTTATCAAGAATTTTGGTTTTGGCAAAATGCCCACTGAATTTGCTGCCAAAAAAAACTAAAAGGGCCAAAAATCAGTTTCTGTTCGGTTAATTAGTTAAGCATAGTACATTTTATACCTCCACATGAAAACAACGAATAACACATTTGCTCATCAACACACCCATCAAGGAACGCATCAAGCCACAAAAGCAAAACAAAGGCGAATGCTTCTACTAAAGTCTCATGTAGAAATGTCAAATAAGCAAAGGCAAAATTTTCTACGTGTCACTGAAAGTGACTCCTTTTTGCTAGCAGACATGCAAAATAGAGCAGTTTGCCTTTTTGCTAGCGGACATGCAAAATAGAGCAATTTGCTGGAAGGCACTTTTGTTTGTGCCAATTTTACTGGAAGACACTTTGAGGAGAGAGAATATTTTTTTTGGACATCTAGTCCCCTACGCCGTCGCCACCGCTCTAGCTCTCCTCCCCTCAGCCACCGCCACCGCTCCGCATCTACGGCGTGCTCATCATCAAGCCCAAAGGTGGCTACCCGTATCGTTGGCCGCTGGCCGGACGCAGAAACGGGAACAGTTGGCTGAGCCGCTGTTCCGCCCAAGATCCCACGACCACCTGAGCCACTATTCCGCCCAAGGCTCGAAGCCAAGCCAAGCCAACGGGGGGTTGGTTCGTTCACCGCCCGGCGCCAGAAGCGGCAAGCAAGACGCCAAGCCCGGCGTCCCCCACCTCCTCCCTTCCCTCCTCGCCTAGAGCCAGACGGACACCGCCACCACCACCACCACGCAGCCAGCCAACCCCCGCACCATGCCCCCAAATCCCCCGCCCACGCCAAGGGAATCCCACCACCCCGCCCCCTTATGTTGCCCCGACGCCGCCGCGCCCCCCCCCCCCCGACGCCGCGGCATGGACTGCCACCGCAGCCGCGCCCCCCGCGCACATGAGGGACGACGCCGACGACCTCAGGCCCACCGCAGCCCGCAAGAGCAGGAAGAAGAATCCGCCGCCGCCGTTGCCGTCGTCAGCATCACGCGACAGGGTGGCGCGCCCGTGCGCGGACGGCGGGATGCGCATCGTGGTGTCACTGCAGGGGGTGGTGCAGGGCCAGGGCAGCCTCATGCTCGGCTCCCTCATCCCCTGCGCGCTCCCCGATCCACCGCCCCCCGGCCACCGGGCCCCGCCTGCCCCTCCGCCGCGGGGAGCGCCAACTCCACGGCCGCCTCCCCGATCCACCGCTCCCACTCGCGGGGCCTCCTCACCCCGCGCGCTGCGCTTCCCGGGCTCTCCGCCCGCGGTGCCGTCGTCCGCTCCAAGGACGAGGACTTGCTCTACTACGCCGGCCTCCGCCGCTGCACCGACAACCCATATCACGACGCGTCCAACCCCGACGGACTCATCAACCTTGGCGATACCTTGGCATCGCCGAGAACCACGTACGGAACGTGGACGAGCAGGGGCACTGGATGTCCAAAAAAATATTCTCTCTCCTCAAAGTGTCTTCCTGGTCAGTTTTAGTGTCAGTGGTCACTTTCAGTGTCCCGTAGCAAATTTTGCCATAAGCAAATGGCCTAGCTTTATTGTCTCATTCCATTGTCGCACACAAGAAATCAGTTCAGAAATCAGTTCAATCTGTTCACCTAAAACCCAAACCAATCACCGAATAGCACAAAAACTTTAACCGAACCATCACCAGCAGCCGATTTAACCGACAGTTCTTGGTTACATCGGTTTTATTAACCAGGGTTCTGGTGATATCTTGCCCACCCCTACTCTTGTCAGATGTTCAAACAATTGTGGATTTCAGCACGATGCCACGATCTGGAGAGCAGCAAAAAGTATATTTTATTTCCAGTTCTGTGTGGCTTAAATCCACAACAGAATTGTCTTACACTTATATACACACCACTGACCACCGTATAACAGCCCGAGTAGATCACATTACACGAAAGTCATAATTTACAGAGCAGTACGAACTGCATAATTCTTAGATAGAGACGTTCCCATCAAAACTTGTTGCGAGAACCATCCAGTTGCCAAGTTTCCAGGCTCACCATTTCAACTTCTCAAACAGCATAGAGGCGAACAACCTGGTTGATCGTGGCGCGGCAGATAGGGCACCCCCACTTCTTGGACTCTATGTCCTTCAAGCAGGACATGCAACCAGCCATGTGGCCGCACGGAATGCAGGCCCCTTCCACGGGGGCATCCAAACAGATAACACAGGTGCCGGAGGGAGTATTGCCGCTGCCGCTGCCGCTCGCATTAGCCTCATCTTCTCCAGGTCCCACAGATGCTGCCACAGTACCGCCTTCGGTGGTAGCAGGCATGATTACATCGACAGGAGTGGAATCTATGGATGGGTACTGAACAGGGCCGCTGTAGAAGGTTTCTTCGGCAAATGGTGGTGCAGTTGGGGTTGGAAGAGCTGGTAGTGCTTCCTGCGGAATCACAACCGGTGGGTTGGTTTGTGTTTTGCTGGGTTTCGATGAACTTTGGCTAGAGCTTGTTCCAGGCACGTTCCATCCATTGTATGTGCTGCTGCTGCTTGGAGCGTCAACCCGGGCTTGGGATTGCCCGCTCGTCTTTGATGGTGCAGGAGCTGATGGTGGTCCCCATCCATTGTGAGAATTGCTTGGAGGGATACCCCAGCCATTGGTGTTGGGAGTGGATGCATTTGGTTGAACATTGGGCACTCCCTCCGCAATAGCTGACTGAATTGAGGCATTGATAGCCATCGCTAATTCAACATCCTCCTTGGTGGGTGCAGATACTTCTGAAGGTGCCACAGATGAGTTTGCAGGTACTGGATTTGGCACTGGGAGATTTGCTGGTGGTGCTGGAGCCGTGTTGGAAACCTAAAAAGGTGACATTTAGATTATGTTATTGTTTTTTCTGTACAAACCAAAAAATTTAAAACCAGCAACTTCTGGTTCATTCAAACTATTGAGCATAGACCACAACTTCACATCATCACTATTGTTGCTATTTAGATTCTATATATAAAGAAATATTGTTAAAAGGACAGGCCTTTTAAACGAATTTAGCTAAGAAAATATAAGAAAGAATATGGTTCAGATGCATTAAGGATACACCACGAGAAGCTAAATGAGAAAGAAAAATATTCCCGTAAGTTACCTGCACCATGCCACAACATGCATGGTAAAACCTTTGAAGCTGCTGTTTGTCACCTTCGTAGGCTGGTAAGATCTTGTATCGAGTTTCTGTAAAGGACATCTCACTCTTAGAAAAGGAATGGCTACCAATTTCTCTCAGATGGACATGACAGAAATCAATCTATGTTCACAAAAGGGATTAACTGATAGTCATGAGTAAGACATGATATTGAAAAATATCAAAAGAAATGTGGAGTACCCAGATCAAGCTGCATTAAAAAAAAAACTTGGCACACCAATTAAAACAAGTAACACACTGTTATTCTTTCAGAAATAGCAAACTGAAGAACTAATCCAGTGACCAAATGGATTCATACAACAAATGAAATTTGATCAAGTTGGCTGCAGCCTTGTTATTGTTAATAATGTTGTGAAGTTTCTATTAGCATAAAGCTGAATATTACCAAATGATAAGGTAATTTTCTTGGAGTATCTTGATCCCCAATGAACACAGTATTAAAAGTTATTTTACGTTTTGCAGTACAGTTTGTTGCTCATCATCATTTTCACATATCAGGCTTCTTTCTTCTTAAAATACCGAATAGTCTAATAAAAGAACACTGGATGAGGGATTTATTGATTTAAATTTTTCTATTTTCAATCAATGATGGTAAGCCTAATTTTGCTTGTAGCTAACAGCCACGTCATAAGCTCAATAAATAGAATGGTAGCCAGGTTGTTGTGGATTTATGTAAGATACCATCCATGACCTCTAAGTGGAGCCTTAGGGATGACTAAGATAACCAGCTGCCCCTTAGAAGAGTAAAGGAGTTATCAAGCATACATGTGTCTACTGTCTACATATATGGGTGTAACAACTCATGCTATTTGATCTTCTGTGCGCAGAAGATATATGCAGTCAATGAGTTCATGACACAGCATGTCACCTAATCCAAACTCTAATTGTAATGTAATGAGTTGGTAATATTGAACCTTCAAAAACACATGGTACTTCTTTTCTAAAAAAAGGTAAAATATATCTTAAACCAGAGGTAAGCATCATGTACTCACTACAATGCAAATCATATCAACAAAGCAAGTAGCCAATAACATAATCAAGCATTCAAACATGCCAAATCTGCAAATTGAAAACTATAAGCATGGTACATACTTGTTCCTTTATCAAAAATGACAACGGAAGGGTCAGCCAGGTTAAGCTTTGGTTCCTCAATTTGCGATTTCCATAGTTTAACTACAGCACGAGGTTTAGAAGCCTGCAGTTCATTAACAAAAAAATATCACAAAACAATAATCATTTCAATAGCATGTAGCCATCAAAATTGTGCAAGGAAAAATATTGACTGCAACCAAGGAAGCACAGTGTTCACTGCTAATAGATGAAGTAAGCAAAACACAACTCTAAGAAACAAACAAAGGAAATGATTGCACATGTGCATTGTAACAACAGAAAATGGCAGCACCAGTGCTTTACTTAGTTCACTACTTTCAAAGTTGGTGCTTTACTTAGTTTGCTACTTTCAAAGTTCTCAACTTAGTTGAGGAAAGAAGAAATGACAGACGCATGAGCTTGCTCCAAATGGTCCCAGACTTTTAGGCAGGCACATCCAACAAACCGAAGGCAGCAGAGGGCAATTTCCACTTCTTCAATTACAAATGTGGAATTGCAAAAAAGCAGGGGTGAAAATGTACAGGCAGTTACAGTGCAGTTTCCTCCAAAACAGACTTGCATGAACATGTAAACAGCAGCTTTCAAATATTTTGACAGATGCTACATGCTATTTGTTCCTACAGAACTAGCCATGGGGGAAGGAACACTTTAAAGGGAAGGGAGGTCAGTAATGCCATTGCTAGCCCATGTTAATGTTAATTAAGGGCAAAAGGTAGTGTAGGAATTCAATGTCTAGGAGATACGCCAACATATCCACAACTATAAACGGTAACTTTAAAAGTAAAATCCATTCAAACTTTAAAAGTCGTACCTGTAGTTCAGGATATATAGCTAGCTCTAACTTAAGAAGCCTGGTTGGAGTCCGCACTTCACGGGGTAAAACCACAGCCCAACTGGGAAAAGAAAGTAAGCATTAGGAACTCAGAAAACATACCGTGTAATGATTCTTACACCTGTGTGCTCCATGATATGCATCCAGAAAATTACATTTTTCGTGTCATAAACTGCGGAGCAATTGCATCCAGAAAAGCAGGAGCATAATTCTCCCTCATCCATCCACAAAAAAGAGAAATCCGTCCCTACAAATAATTAAATAAGAAATAGTAAAACAATCAAAACAAATACTGTTCCATAAGCATTGTAATGCACAGTAGGAAAATTAAGTAAATAATATACCTCTATGGCCCGTACAACATTAACATGGCCCTTTTCTCTTGCCAATTCAAGGGCAGTATTGCAATCATCATTTGGTATGAAAGGATTAGCTGCAAGAATATGCATTTAGCAAAGAACTACTACAATTCATGTGGGGGGAATGAAGCATTTCATATATAGTTCATGATGTACCTCCATGCGTGAGAAGTAAATGGACAGTCTGCTCAAGTCCTTTCTTAGCAGCATGGTGCAATGCAGTCCCACAATGTGATCCTGCCAATGGAAAAAGGGGAGGATTAGAAACATAATAAGAGGAAGCCGTGAACTCTTCAATCAAGCATGCATCTGGGAGATGATTCTAATGGCCACACGTAACTATTTGAGCAACATGGAAGAATCATATCAAATGGTTAACATTTCTTTCATGCAGAGTAAAACAGATGTGTAGCAATACTGCATTACTGTGACTGCCATGCCTTTCTTGATTTGATTCCGCAGAACATATGATACTCAAAGGGTACCTAAACTGAATGCTTTTTGCTAAGCCTTCTCTTATGCTCCTGAAATGTACCCTACTTACCTATTTAATTGAGCAGTTTAGGCTCCCTACTACCTTCAAAGTTGTGCTTTTTTTACCCAACCTACACACATTTTACGCCCACATTCGTATCAAAATTAAACATTTTCTCGAGCAAGCCTTTACTTCGGCTGTTTTCCAGTACTGTGGCGTAGGAATTTCAGTGCTAAGTTCAACTAAGACAGTACAAGAAGAGAAGGCATGAGGAAAGCGTCCGTACCAGGCCGGTACGCGTTGACATTGGCTCCCAACTCGATGAGCACCTTGGCGACGCCGAGCAGATCGGGCCGCATGCAGGCGACCATCAGGGGCGTCTTCCCCTCCTTGTCAATCCACTGCAAGCACAAGAACAATTTGCCCCCAACAACAGCAGCGCAGCAGTGAGCCGGCGGATTCCCAACCGCGTAAACAGGTGGTAATAAAAGGTGTGAATTTGTTATCCTGACTGGGTTTCTGACCTCAAGGCCCGCGCCCTGCGCGCGGAGGGTCCGAATCCCGTCGACGTTGCCGTAGTTGACCTGCTGGTACAGCAGCTCCTCCTTGGACTGCTGCAGCCCCATCCCGACCCACGAAATAGCCCAATCGGAGGAGGAGGAGGGGATTCTCTCAATCAAAATCGCCCGAGCAAGTCAGCAGAGAGATCCTGCGAGTCGTGCCGTCGCGGGCGCGGGTGGGGAACCGAGGGGCTTCCGGAGTGGTGAGGCGGGCGGCGATTTGGGGGAAACCAGCCCGGAGATCCCCGCCGCGGGAGGCGAGCGGGTGGTTCCCGGGGAGGCGGAGGGGGATGGATTTGGGTGTGGGGAGGACGGGCGCTGGTGGGGGAGATTATTTAGTTCGGATTTTAATGCGCGGTGGTTCGAGGAAATGGGTGGGAAATTGAAGAAGGCGAAGCTGACAGTTTTGTTTCCCTTTTTCCTTCGTGGCGAAGGGATTCGCGGGCACGGGCTCGGGCTCCAGGGTCGGGACGCGGGATGTGACGTGACTCGGCCACGTCACCGCTGTACAAATACCAGGGGGCTCGCGGCAATCCGTGTGTAAATTATGATTATTTTGGGGCCTGGACTTGGAGAGCGGGATGAGGTGATTACGGTTGACCACAGCTCTTCCTATACTTTCCATGTAATTGTTGTAGTGCCGGAAGCATGCGCTGTTTTTACTCTTCTGAAAAGTCCGAACCAGAAGTTTCTGTTGTTAAAATCAGTTAGGTTATGTTTGGATCCCTTCATTTTAAAGGAATTGAAATCTACTTAATGGGTTGGCTAATTTATCTTGGAATGCGGTATTCCACAACTTTCCAAAGTTTAGATATAAGCCTATCTTAAATTCATGGGGTGGGAGATGGAAATTGATTCTACAGATTATGGTTATTAGAATGGAATTCAATTCTTAGAGCACACTCTTGGACTCGCTTCCCTATAGTAGAAGTGCAGCATATAAGTATCTCTCACATATCACCAATAATAATATACAACTATATTCCACATACAATTATATTTGCTTAATTAATTTGTGTGTAAATTATGATTATTAGAATGGAATTCAATTCCAATGATCCAAATAGAACCTTATAGAAATTCTAGAAGCTAGAATCAGGTCTGCATTTTCCTTTGGAGTCGCAGAGCGGTTGGAGGTCGCTAGCCGAAGAGGAGCGTAACAGCGGATCCGCCGCGCAAGAGCCGAACATAGATGGGGAGGTAACAAGAGGAGATGTTTCCAGTGGAGTGGACATATACTGATGATTTAAAAGTGGTTTCACCGTTCAAATTGACGGTGATTTCATCACACATCCTTTGCCAACTTAAATTTTCGTTCTGGAGTGGAATATAACAAATGGTTCAAATTGCATAAAACTTCGAATTTACACGAATTTAGAGGAAAAAAGAAATGTTTCGGTGCTAGAAAAAATATATAAACGATTACAAATGAATGATATAGGATGTCACCTCTGTATTTGTTTTCCTCCAAAATTGATATAGCATGTTACTTATGGAATAAGAAGGACAGTGAGAAATTCAAATCTTTTGCTCCAAAGGGCTTTCAACGAAAATTCCCAATCGGCTTAAATACTACTCCCTCTGCCCCAAATTACTGTTTATTTTGACTTTTCTAGGTGCATAGCTTTTAATATGTGTCTAGATTGATACTATGTTTAGATATATAGCAAAATTTATGTATCTAGATAAGTCAAAACCAATAGTATTTTGGAACGGAGGGAGTAGTTTTGTTCGGAACCTTGAAGGCTAGCTACTTTAGCTATTCAATTTGAGAGGATCACCTTAACTTTGGTTGCTTAGAGCTACTCTCTCACGAGCAAAGGAACTTGGGGCCACTCGTCAATAACTATACTGTTCCTATGCAATGGAGCTCCGGTTGTCTGAACGGATTCATAATTCGCTGGGAACATTTTGGACAGAACCCGGTTACTGGCTCGTGTGATCGTGTCTAGCGCTAATTTTGGGGAGAGAGGTGTGGCCGGCAGGGCAGGGCAGAGCAGAGCAGCGACGAGGCTTTCCGTTACTTTATAGAGAGAGAAACGGTAGCTGATCCAACCAAGGTACATTTGGTAGAGTGAAAGGGACAAACATGTTTCTCCCCATTGGTTCACCTCCAAATATACTCGAGTAATAACCAAGGTACATTTGGTAGAGTGAAAAGGACATAAACTGCTCATGCTTGCAAACTCATCACTGCGCTGGGAACACAATTCAGGCATTATCCATCTTACTGGAAGAAGTACGCAAGAACACAGAGATAACACGTTCAAATGCTACACCAGATTTTTTTTACTCTGAAAACGTTACACCAGTATTTGCCTACTCGAGCTGTTAGTTCCAATGCCATTCCAGTAAGCTGCTTTCCACATCCCATCATTTGAGTCGATGATTTGAACACCATTTCCACGATCAGGTTTCTGTCATCACATTTTTATTTAGTAGTGCCACAAAAGGGTGCATATCTAGGCAAATATTCCAAATTTGATAGCCAACAACAAAATATTTAGAAAAAAACATAAATGTAACCCCCCACCCCTCCCACCCCAAAACACATCTTCACAGTTTAATGGGGTTTGAGGAGACAAACATACTGAGTACTTAATAAGGTAGAGCATAGGATATAATGTCTTATTTCTTAATTCATGTGCAAAAACCGAAAACATCAAACAAAAAGGAGGGAGTATGGTAGTATGTTTCAGTGCAATCAAGAGTTTAAGGTACCATCTGTCATGTTCAAGTTCAAGAAGCACTGACCTGTCTGGCTGCATTTGTTTCAGCAAAATTATTGTGGTTGGTTCTTATGGAAGAGAAAACTTGATTACGCAGTTTCGAGCTAACAGGACATAAAGCATATCTGACTCTTATTAGATCCACGGAGATCTGGAAATTGAAAAAGATAAATCTCAATAAGCACGAGGTAGTCTAACACAGCAGGAATATTATATCTATCAAGTGGCACTGTGAGCTAAAAAAAGAAGTGAAAGAAAAAAAATATTCTTAAGCACATAAAAGTTTCACAAGTCAAACAAAAACTGCCAATAACTATTGAATTTATCATCTTATTAAGTCAGAAAGGAGAATCCACATTTTGTCTGCAATTCTACATAGCTATAATATATGAGCTAGCGACATTTTTTGCTTTTGACAAAACATTAGAAAGAGCTAGTGGCATTTGTGAAAAATGTTAAGCAACAAAAGAGTAGCCGAATAAACTTTATTTCTTTTAATATGACATTAGCTTTGCCTTTGCACGCTATAATAAATACAGCAGAGAATCAGAGTGTTAAGATCAGACGGATCTAGCTAACACTCGTTTCTCTTCACAACTCAATGAACTACGCGTGAAAGAAGACAAGTATGACTAAACTCTATGGTGCTATAATGCATTTGTTCCAAGAAACTTCTTGCCTGCAGAACACATTCACAGCGTGAGGCACAAGCTGGAAGATCTCTATGATTAAAAATCTTAATTCTTGCTTCTGACATGTTCACCATTTCCTTTATTGCGGTACCACTTAATCTAATTAGATAACCAATATGTCTTTCGTGCCAGGGCTCTAACAGGGAATTCAGATGGTTTGCCAAACATTGAGTGTGCATTCTTTTCCAGCTCCACCATTCTTCCAAATATAAGAAGTAGTGCAGCTTGCACCTTGGAGCATTGGTGTGGACTCTGCAAGAGGGGACAAAAATTGAATACATAATGAACAAACTGCACAATATGACTTCAAGAATTATAATACAAGCTACAGTTTTCAAGATTCACATAGACAAAAAAAATCCATTGCAAAATCTTTAGCAGTATCTTATCTAGCAAGCAGTTAAAATGTGGGCACTAAATGAGAGAACAGCTGCTCATGCTCAAACCTCCAACAAGATTCATGGCGCAGAGTAGTCTAAACGAGATTTGCTGGAAACCTTTAGTTTGAATATCTTCTTTGACACCTTGTGGAAAAACAAACTAAGGAATAGTGTTTTGTGCAAATTCCACCGATGCTTCTGAGCACAACCTTCCCAAATTAGGCTCAAGCACATATGAAGATACCCATGGGAGCACTGGGCCTTCTGTCTTTACAGAAGTTTCTACGCTGTCAACTGGTATGTCACCTTGAAGACAGTTAGGCAAAGCATCATGGGCCTCCATTACAGCAGTCAAATCTCGAGCTATCTGAAAATTACATAAGAATAACACACTAATTAAAACTAAATAATTCACAATTTCAACTTGTTTTAGTAAGCACAAAGCTTCAATGCCTCAGTAAATAAAAAGCTTGAAGGCCATTATATCTTATTCGAAAGAACAAAACAGATAAATATAAATTACTACTTTACATATTAGCCCAAATTTCAGATATCACTTGGATTCACTAATGTTATAGCGGTTTTTGAGTGCAAAAAGGAGTAAAGGACAGACATTTTTGATGGAATGATCTGTTAGTTGTCCTAGATCGTGATTCCTATGCAAACATTTAGAACATTTGTGTACAGGCATTTTGTATTTTTCATTGATCCGTTGTAAATGATCACCCATTTCTATTCGTTTTCAAAAATTAGTAGTTACCATTCTTCTACAATATTTTACGAAATGTGGTAAAAATGAATTTTATGTATCATATTATGCAACAGGGGCCGACTAACAGGAGAAAAAGATGTGATATGCAATATTTACCTGCTGGAAGAACTTGGTAATCTCACTCGGAAGGAAAGGTGCAAAGCTTTGCCAACTTGTTCTAGCCTTATCAGCATCTTTGTCATACGGTAGCACGTACATCATTGACCTACTGATTAAGTCAACAGGAACTACCCACGCCTTCTTGGCATCATATCCCAACTCGCAAATGAGAAAATATGTCACTTGTGGGTCTTCCATGCTAACAATAGGTAACATCAATGGCCCATGAGGAGTTGGAACAAGCTTGTCGATGCATAGCTCATTATCTCGAAGCACACGTTCATGTTTCCATTCCATACGATCTTCCACGACCAACGTCCAAAAGTTGATTTCAAAGCTATCCGGACGTGGACGATTAACGTAGCCACGTGAACATTGATGCGCCTTCATCTTGGACTATAGAGATGCTTCGGTAGGTTTTCATGCAAACATTTGTAGCAAGATGATGATCCGCAGGCAAAGGCAGGTAAGTAACTTTGAGGCGCTCTTGGGACATATCACAGAATAAAACGCCACACTGGTAGTCGATCCAACAAAGGTATGTTCCAAAAGCCAGTGCAGTCGTAGTGGACCAGCTGAACAATGCATCTGTATCCTCGCGCTTACAAAAGATTGGCAATGCAAGCAGTTCCCAACTGGAATCATAGGAGTAGTAAAGACACAACTGTGCTTCAACTTCCTCAGCTCCCGAGCCAGGAGTGACCTCGCTCCCTGCTCACACAAAGGTACCCCACCACGTAGTTCTTCTCCTGGTCGTGCAGAATACAAATTGCTTCGGCGTCCCAGAACTGAACGATGTCTGCTAGTGGATCATACAGCTGCGGGTCTTCAACGCCCTCCTCAGGATTGGGGCAGCGCGGGATCACCTTGAGCGAGGGCCTGTCGCCGGCAATGTAGACGAAAAGGTCCTGCTTGAAGAATCGAGGGAACGGCTCGCTCTCGGGGTTGGAAAGGTACTCCACAGGCACAGGCAAAGCCACGTAGATGCAGAAGAGCACGGCGTTCTTGTGGGAGGCTAGTATGCGGCAGCTGCTGTGGCAGGGCTCCGAGAGATTACCTCCTTGGACGTGAAGGTAGAAGCGGGAGATAGCTGGCGGCGCGGCGAAGCGGAAGGAGACCCGGAAGGGGTCGCCCTGGCTGGTGTGGCACAGAGGCGAGGTGGTCTCGTCCTCCTTGCAGGAGTTGAGGTCGAGCCTGGTGAAGACGTATCGATCCAGCATGATCCAGTTAGGGAGGGGGCACGCGCGGTCGCGGCTGGAGGAAGAAGAACCCGAGCCACCAGCGTCGGGGGTGACTGCGGCGGCGGCGACGGCGGCCATGGCTGCCTGCCGGCTTGGGGGGAAGAGAGGCAAGCAAGGCAGTCGACGAAACCTGCTCCTGCCTTCCTCCGCCGCTGCCAAATCGTCCAACCAGACAGACAGGCCGCCGCAGTCCCTTCAGGCCCCAATCCACCCGTGGACAGCCGCAATCCTCTCTCAAGTCTCAATCCATGCGTAGCATTTGTGTACTTTGGAAAATGGATTCAGGGATCGGAGTCGGTTCTGGGGTTTGGTTCGGAGAAGACACCGCAGCTAGCGGCGGCCGGCCGGGAGAGGCGCACAGTCTGGGTTAAATGGACTGGACCAAATTAGGGCCGACAGTCTGGCCGGCGGAGGAGCCCACCGGGCTAAGCCCAGTCCGCGGCCAAATTAGGGCCGGACTTGGCGCTGGGTTAAATGGACTGGACCATACCTTCTCAGGCTCCAGCCCACAAACTAGCAACAAACAGCCCTTAACAACAGTAGGCCGTTCCGTGTGAAAGCTTGACGGTTGAAATCTTTGTTTCCAAAGGCTTTTTGTATGATTTTTTTTCAATCAGGGTTGAATCCTTAAATATCCTCTAATTTTCCTTACCTCAAAATGGTGTCCCGAAGGTCTTCCTGCAAATTTCTCAAAAAAAAAAAGATCTTCCTACAAAACTGGAGGAAACTACTGGAGTCTGGACAAACAAACATAGAGAGTACTTCTCAACATTTCATGGAAGCATCGTCCTCATATCTGAAGAATCATTCCAATATTTATAAAAAATGTCAGAAAGAGCAGCAACTTAGGAGCAGAAACTTAGATCCAAAACTGGTTTTCCAAGAAAAAGAAAAGGAAGACTCCAACCTGATGTTTCTCTCATTGAAAATTCAATTCATGGAAGCAAACTTCCACTACAGTTCAAAGAAAGTAGTACTACAATAGCTGGAAATGAAATCCGCTCTCATTCATTTAAATGGGGAAATGTTGGATGGTTTCGGAGCAAATAAAACCGTACTGCTTGTTTTAAACTACTTCAACAAGATCTTAAAGTTTCAAAAGGTTTGAATCCTTTGGAGAAAAGGTTCTGTATGGTTCTTCAGAATAAATTACCAAACCATAGAGTTCTTACCAAACTTCTTCGAAATGACTTGTTTTAAATGGATTTTCAAGGATTTCTGTTATGGAGTCTAACCTCACGGAAGAACTTCCAACGTTATAAATAGCTGTTGCTGCTGCTCCAAGACACTATTTTGGAGTCTGAACAGTTGAACAGCTATGTTGTGCCGGCAATACAACTAAATTATGATATCAGAGAACGCATCACTTTTGGAAGCGTTGAGATGTATTATACTGAAAATTTTACAGATTGAACTCTGAATGTGGTATCGTGCAGTCAAAATTATGACTACATGCCTTACAAGAGTAACAAAACATATTATACTGGTAAAAAAAATGATTTTACAGTATGAACTCAGTGTGATGACGTGCAGTCAAAATTATGGCCACACACGGTACAAGAATAACAAAACAATCAGAACATTAAGCATCTTATATTTTGGAACTATTTCGTACACATAATTGCAGTACTAAATTACTTGAAGCCATTCAGATTTCCGAACCAGAAGATTTACACCGCTTCAGCGTTTTTCACTGCAGGCTTAGGAGGAGGGCATGCCAATCCCCATGCCGTAATTTGCTCCTTGGAGAATCCGCGCCTTCAGGTGGCTGAAAGAGGTTCATTTGAAAGTTCATGAGCCAGACAAACTCATAATAACTACAAGTTTAGGAGTTCCTTAAATGATTAGTGAAAACAATTGAACAAATAACTGAATACTGATAAGAAACAAAATGAGATGGGAGGTGGGTTTGTAGCTGTTGCCTCCATCCATTACCTAGGGTGTATTTTCGTGCGAAAAAGATTTCATAAATGGATTCTGACCTATAATTTCACTAATACCATATTGCCAATTGCTAAAAATTCAACAATATATTACAAGCACTTCAAAAATAGAAAGCTAATGATACAACTTTGTACACTAAACTTGCATATAATCTGACTGATTTGTTTGTCAAAATTTGTTATGTTTGAGTATATCTTAAATCAAAACACACCTTATAATGGATGCACGAGTAACTATCAAGCAGCTACTTAAGGTGCAGAAAATTATTATGGTTGATTTTCTGACAGAAAAGGAGGATTGATTTTACTTCAGAGGAATGATAAGATGTTGACAGAAATGGTGTAGATGAAATGTTAGCAGTCTATTTGTTAGAGATGGGCAACCAGCAAGAAAATGTAGTGGTTTACTAAATTGCTATGATTGGAATAACCAGATAGAAGCTTTGCTCAAATATGTGCATGACTGGAAGACACTGCCTGTATTTCAACACCCCAGTTGTAAGGGAACATCCCATGTCACATTCAGGTCATAAACAATTAGTTGACCTCAGGGCAGTTGCAACTGGAGAAGAAATTTTCAGCTAAATATGATGCACTCAAAAACAAAATTCAACCTCAAGATTGAAAGTCAATGATTAAATTGGCCTCCAAGAGATATAAATCTGCGTTCCTGCACATAATCATTTTTGTTTCAACAGCCTAGCATTGCAACTGGGTGAGCCTTAGAATTTCAAAGTCAATCTAAGAACAATTTAGTCACTGCTGGTATCTTTCATTGGGCAAAACTACACGAATGTGCTAGGGAAAACATTGGCCTAGTTAGAGGCTTATAGATTGCACTTATAAGTCCCAAGCAGTGTTTCTTTTTCCCTAACCTTCATTAAGTTCATTTTCTTTTTGGATTTTCTCTCCTTTTCAATGCACCAAACATTTCAAAACTAAAGTCTAAGGAGAATAGTCCCCTGCACCCATGAAGATTTCAATTTAGATTGGACTGAACAGAACTAGAACATGTCCCAATAACTGGGGTTGTAACAATGGACTAACTGCTTGGCACACATAGAACACCATATAAACATGGCATGCGAGAAACATACCTATAGATGTACAAATAACAGACCGACGAAAGTCCAGACTTACTAGGCTCAGCGGTTTATGTTCCCCTTCTAACTTTAGGAACTTGCAGATTCAGAGCTTAACTAAAATCTGGTTCTAACAAGTCTGGAATCTTATTGGAACAGACAGGATTAGAGGTAATGTAGGTACCTCTCGAAGACGTCAGTGGCGAAGCGCGAACCGTTGAAGCAGATGAACCAGAGCAGGATCAGCACCAATATGTCTGCTACAGTTAAGGATGCACATTCCAAGAACTAGATAAACAAATGGCATACAGGACATTGTAGCAATTAGCAAACAAAACCCAGTCTTACAGTACTTGCTGCAATTAACCAAATCAACAATCGTCCGCAACCAATGGGAAGAAATGCCGGGAATCCCGACGAAATCAAGCAACGCCTGGGCGATTCGGAGATGGGATTTTTCTCCCCATGAACGAATTGGACCAGTACCTAACCGAAATCTAATTTTTTTTGGTGAAACGGAAACACCCAAGCGTGGATCTAACAAAAACCCAATGCGAAGATAGTTTTGAGCGCAGAAAGGATGAAATTCACAAAGAGAATGGCTCAGAAACTGAATTCGGATCGAGCAGCAGTCGAAGGATACTGAATAGGCACCGCTCCCACCAATCGAGCATGTAGAGGCCCATGGTGACGTTGTAGAGGTGGATCTTCTTGCCCACCCAGCTCATCTCGCCCGCCATCGCCTCTGCGGCAGTCTTCCTCCTCGGGGGGCGCGAACCTTTCTGAATCGGGGGCGCGCGTGCTCCTCTGTTTCTAGCTGAGGTCTGAATTCTCAACTCTGAATCGATGGTGCTCTATTGGGGGATACAGAGGTTGTCGTTTATATAGGATGAACTAGAAGAGGAATGTGCGCTGAACCCCCTGGAAGATACCATTATTTGATTATTATGTCATTTGTACTAAGATTATTGGTTCATGAACGTATTCCACCAAGACACCGGTACAATTTGTGTCTAAACATGTCGAATCATGTATGATAAATATAATTATTTTCTCTTGGTACTTTCCAAAAAGTAAAAAACCCAAAAGGATCAGTATAATTTTTTTTTCTTGAACTTCTCTAGAATTCGCCATGCCCGACTTCTCGATTTCCAAATGCTCCACGGAGTGTTTTTTTTTTTACTTCAGTTGCATCATAGTTCTATTTTTAGATTAAGGAGCATCATAGTTTTATGCAAGTCTGAATCCCCAAAGACAACAATGCGAGTTCACAGGGGTGTACCTGCAATTACATGAATCTTCAGTCCTGGGAGCAAAAGAAAGCGAAAGCCGTGTGCCTTGTTTAGTCCCTGCCTTGTTTTACTGGACCGATTCCTTCTCGTTTTAGGCCCAGCCACTCAAAGTTTGAAGTCAGCACCAGCCGGGTCCAGTTTGGCCGCCGAGTGCAGCAGGCCAGCGTGGACTATTCCTCTAGTACACTACGGCAGTCCAGCACGACATGTTCCGGGGCCCGCAAGAGAGGCACTGACACTGAAATGTGGCCCCATACTCTATTTTAGAATTTCTTTCTCTACACAAAAGGTGCAGTTGTTCTAGTGGGAGCCGGTCAATTTTGTTCTTCCTGTCGTGTGAAGAAGCCATGGTGTATTCTTCTGTCGTGGCAGCAGACTGCCAGGCTCTGCAGAGACCCAGACCCCTTTATTTTGACATGAATTCTTCCAAATCACAAGACAGACCTTTGTGTGCAGCTCTTCACCATTTTTTGTAACTTCACTAAGTTTCAGTGAGACGAATCGATGTAGGGCTGGACAGATTCTAAGATGATCGTCACCACTCATCTACCACCTCATACGTCGGATCAGATGAATCGTCTACCTGGATCGATCAATCTCATCATCTCTCTTCAGGTTTGTGACGCCTGTCAGCGCTTTTCTTTCTTCTTTATAAGTCTATTGCTGTGTCCTTGTTTCCTCCAGTTTTAACGAAACATGACCACATGTCCCAGATCAGCAACGCGTTAAATTTGAATTGTGGAATTAGGATCCAAATTTTCAAGGTTTAGCTTAAATCTGAAAAAAGATTAATGCTGAATAAGAGAACCGCCCTTTTTGGAACACCACACTAAGGGAAGACGTTTGCTTCTTTCTCGCCCTCTGACGGAACAGGCCAAAACACATGGATTTTCTCTAGCCCATAACTCTAATGGGCTACGGCCAGGCCTTGGTCCAACAGCCCAGAACAAAACTAATCCAGCCCCATTATTTGTGGTTGCTTTCCCATATATAGAACCCTTCAAATAATTGAAAGTAAACCTTATAAAAATTTCTAGTTTTGTGGTACTAATCTAGACAATAATGTAAATTAGTGAAGATATAGCAGCACTAATACTTTCTCAAATATTCTCACTCAAGCACTACATGTACATCCACGCTTGCATTAAGAGAGCATGTTTAAGCATAACACAACAATCCTGTTTGGGAGTTGGAGGCAATTCTTAACATTTTACAAATAACCGTTTATCATAACAATTCTCACACCGCTATTCTTCATATGCATGGTTTTTCGTAGCAACAACCAAATGTTATTCAGGACAAGGCCACCATCGAGTGGTTTCTTGCTCCTAGCTCCACGCTACTCTTGAGATGGCTGAAACATGGAAGAGATGTTGTTATGTAATGGTATACTCTTTTGTGGTTGAGTCAGAACAGTGCACTAAATTATGGAATGATGCGGGCGAGAAAAGAAGATGTAAGTGTATAATACCTGCGTATTATGTATAGATCAAAGGGAAATTAAGGAGAAGGAGAAAGGAGCTTACTTGTCAAATGCCTGCCACATAGATTTAGTTGTATTGTAGCAGAACAACCACAGGAGAATCAAGACAATGCTGTCTATTGTAAGTTAAGGACAAGCACCAGTACACCATCAGGAAAATGATTCCAACAATTAATCAGAAGCCAAAAGGCAAGATTACTTTAATGTGTACTAGCATATACCCACGTTTTGAATAGGGATCAGGGCTCAGGGGCAGGGCCGGTGTGTGTGGCAGCTCATGTGTGTATGGCGGCTGCAGGCCGGTCAGTTTGGTCAAATTTCTGAATCCAGCCTAGCTACTCACCAACCTAACCTGGAGCATGCTAAATTGCCAGGCACATGAGCAAAGCAATAAGGTGACCTGAGCCACCTGTACTTACTGTGATGGCAGCTCAGGTACAAATGTTTACTTGGGATATCATCTTTATGAGACTTAACCATCAGTGAACAAACCTAGATTCTTTAATTTGGACCTCTTCTTAAACTTTGGAGTGGAATTTGGCCCCAAATCAAGGAGACCAGCAGCGTAACCAAATGCTAATTCCTTTGTTTTCTGAAGAAAGAACAAATTGAACTTGGTTGTTTCATTCATGCTGACTGATGGAGATGCGAAACATGCAGAACTTGGGACAAAAAGATGGGAAGGGGGATCAGAGAAATTGATGAGGCAGGAAACGAAGGATACTGAAGAGGTATCTCTCCCACCAATCCATGACGTAGAGGCCAACGGTGACGTTGTACAGGAACAGTTTCCTGCTGATCCAGCTCATCTCTTCTCCTCCCCTTTGCCTCTTGGTTCCCGCCATTGGTTCCAAGCGAGCGAGAGATGACGCTGCTAGCTGTTCGCTTGGAACTTGTCTGGATTATTTATGCAGTAGTAGCGCAGGGAAGACGAAAGAGGGCTTGCCATTGGTATTTATACAAGGGAAGAGGGACGGAGAAAGTGGTCGGTTTTTTCTTGGTGGCACGTCCACTCACACTTGGATTGCGCCACCACCAGCTGACTGACTGACTGACAGACCCATGCATGCCAAATCCAAAGCTGAATTGATTGCAATTACCTGAGCCGACTGGCACGTCGCCTCCAGTGACAAGTTACAATTTGATAGTAGCATTTGGTGAAGGTTCATCCGGACACTAAATTCTGAAGCTAATCTGCGCAATAAATCTGATCGATGCATGGCCACACGGCCGGCCTGTTGAGGTCAACTAATCCCGGCGATGGAGCCAGCTCACAAGTCAGCGGGGAGGCAACAACCTGATCAGGTCGCTGTTCGATCCCTTGTATATTCTGGAGAAATTGGAGCCACAACACAAATGTTCCGTTCCGTGCAACACAATTGCCGGCTTCCCCCTCGTTTGACGCATTCGTCCGTGCACTGCCCGGCCCATTAATGCCGATCACGACACGATGCGATCCCTCGATGGCGTCGACGTCGACAAGCCGCCGCCGCCGCCGCCGCTCAAGTCAGCGTGACGGAGTGGTTGAGCTCTGTCGGTCTCAGTCATTAGAGTTGCTTCGAGATTATGTATGTTCAATTTATCCATCACTGCTAGCCGGATGGCCATCTTATTACCATCACTAGTTGAGATCACCACACAGTATTCTAGACCAAGCATCACCACACAGTGGGTCAGCGTCTTGGGCTTTTCTGGTGGTACCATGCATCCTTTTCTTTAATTTGGCCAGCCACAGGAAAAAGGTGGACCCCAAGTGGACTCAGCCCAGCCTAACCTGCACCGTTTCTCCTGCACGATGATTGCTGTACGTGGAGGTTGTACTGCAGCCGAGCCGGACCAAATTTTGACACTTGAAAACATGTGGTTTTTAAGTTTCAAAAAAAAACATGTGGTTTTAGAGTTTTTATGAAACTCCAAACAATGGTTTTGCAATTTTGACACTCCAGATATTCATTCTGTTGCTTGATTTCTTGGCATTCTAACCTTATCACACATATTCCATGTTCTTTAATTAAGCTGCGTAGGCTACCTAAAATGCCAATCTTGCCCCTGGGCCTGAGCTATATTTAACATACCGCATTCATATTTACTCGCCTCGACAACATTATTAGATGATATATTTCTACATTAGGCACATGCATAGTTCACGCACATCTCAACCACATGTTGTATGATAATTAGCACGCATAATTCATAATTAAACTTAGCAACAACTCATTGCATTTGGACAAAAATAAGTTAACTCGATGGGTCGGGATTTAGGAAGAAAGAAAGAGGGAGAAAGAGAGAAAGATAGAGGCAAGGGCACTGTCGCCATTTTATATAAAAAAATAACAAACAAAAGAAGATACATTAGAAGTGGTGGAGAATGTCAAGAAAGAAAGTAAAAATAATGTTTGGAGTGTCAAAACTGCGGAGTCATATGTCCGGCGGCATCTCCTCACCTGTGCCAAGTCCCAGCACACGAGGAGATATTCATCGACGTGTCCTCATCATCGCCGGTGAACCTGTGGAGAAACACCAAGCAACCAGAACCTATTGTGGCTACAGCAGCTGCACAAACTCATCTCGACAACCCCTCAGCCTGTTTGCCTTGGCAGAGTAAACGTCTTGCAGAGAAGCACAGGGGCAAAGCTGTGTATGGCTCAACAATTGGGAATGGCACAGCCTCCACAGGTTGCAGTGCAGCTGCCTAGTATTGCATACGCTACCTCTCTGTCCTCTCTTCTCAGGCGGTTTATCCAATGTGTTCTCTTCTCTTGTTTTAAAATACAGTTGAGTCCCTTGTTCAAAAACAGCGGGCTTTCCTCTGGACTGGGGAAGCTAAGTGCAAAGGAGGTCAATGTAAGGTGGCTTGGGAGTATTGCTGCCTTCCCAAATGCAAAGGTGGCCTAGGCATCCCTGATATTGCAAAAAAGAATACTAGTTTGTTAAAAAAGTTCTTGTTCAAATTTCACTGAGCTCCCTCCTTCCCATGGATCGATTGGCTACGTTCGCAATATGGCTGGAATGATGACCGAGAACAAATATCACACCCATTTGGAAGGATATCTATGCTCAGCTTCCTTCTTTCCGAGCTGAAACGAAAGTTGTCATTGTTAACGGCAAGATAACTGGATTTATGGTGTGGTTCTCATCCCCTGGCGGACACCTTTCCTGCTCTTTTTAGTCACGTTACCAGGCCCAATGCTTCTGTTGCCTGGGTTTTATCCACACAGGAACTCCAGCTCTCCCTGCGTCCACGGCTCACCAATGCGCGCTGCCCGCTGCTACTCGGGAATTTAGTCTGACCAGCACATCTCAATGAACAACTCTCTGACGAAAGGGTGTTTCGACACAATGGAAAATCTCCGACTACAAAAGAGCATTACATTCTGAGTTTCAGCTCACAAGAAGATGACGGCTTTATTTGCTACTGAAACCTGGCACAACTTCTCACCACACAAGTGCAAATTCTTCTTATGGCTCCTTCATCGACGACGGCTGAGCACCAATGCCCGTCTCAACTATTGTAATACGAGGCCTGATGATCTGTGCCCTTTCAGCTCCGAACAAGAAGGCTGCTCGCACCTATTTATCTCATGCCCGCGAACCAAAAGCTTTTGGGCCTCTCTTAGCATAGACTTTAGTGTAATGACACGTGCACGACATTGAGCAACTGTGGATTGCCAATCCTTTTCTGGAACCAAATCAGAGGATGAGAACGACAGTGTTAACTTGTGTTCTCTGGAATATTTGCAAGTGTAGAAATGCAAAGGTCTTTAGAGGTGAAGACGAAACCAATGCCCAGATCTCCAGGCGCTTCTACGACGATCTCCGCCTCTGGTCCCATAGATGCTTTTCTTCATCAGCTAAGGTTGGAGTGGAGTAGTTTCTTTTCTTAGAATAGGGTAGTGTTTGCTTGTTTCCTTCTTTAATCCTTTCTCTGTTCAGCTTCCTGCATGAACATCCTGTATCTGACCCATCTACTTTGTAAATTGTTTCCGATAAGATTTAATAAAATTCAGGCAGCCTAAGGGTTGCCGTTGTTTCCCTCAAAAAAAAAAACTATTGCATACGCGACAAATTTTTTGCATATCGCCTTAAGCGGTTAAGCCTGACGGCCCACGCGTGCTTATCCTCTGGGCCTGCTGGAAGGCCCGCGCGCTTGGTCATTTGAGATGAAATAGATACGTGAATTGCCAGGAGGATGCAGCTGCACATCCGGATTAAGCGTTTGCATGTTTTTTTTTTTAACTTCTGGGAGCCAGATCATAGTGTACCAGAAGGCCAAAATGATGAGTTCTAAAGGCATAAATAGAGATTTCCTTTGGCAAGCAGAATGAAATTCTGCACACTTGTTCTTGACTTCATGTTTGCTCCTCCTTGGCTTCTTACATTCAACAAGCAGCCGATAAACAGCCAAAACAATCAAAGAGATAGTGGTTGACAATCTGAAATATTCATCATTCAGCAACAATAGAAGGAAAAAGAGTAGAAACTTATCTTACAGGGACAGATCCAGTGCTGCACATTGCCATTCAATGTTCCAAACAGCACCACAACAAGGAAAAAAGCTCACAAACAACAAATATAATATAAAGACATCACTCATAATCCATCACAGGTCTTAACGGTCCTGGTCCACAAATAAAATAGGTCACAAGTTGCATTGCTGACTTCTCTTACAAGTCAGGGAGTCACATCTCACAAAAGACAGCAGACAACACACAAGGTAATAAATTTGGTTCCTGGCACGAGAAATTAAAGATAACTAGAGTAGATAACTTGGCAGCATGATTCCCACTGTTCCTGATGGCACGAAGGCATTGGTGTTTAGAATTTCATCTCCATCATCCTAGTTCTCACCGCACCATCCATGTCCATGTCATCTCCAGCTGGAGCTGCTTCTTCAGATTGCTGTGTGTTTGCTGTTGCAGACTTGCAGCTTCTTCCTTTAGAGTTGGTTCACTGGAATTGTAGTCTGTCTGTTTTTTATAGGTTTATTAGATATTTTTAAAGTCAAACTTCATAACTCTTGCATAGTCAAATTATATGTATCCTTAGTGCATTAAAATTATATGAATAGACTTACTTTCAAATACCTTTTTAATATGCATAGATTTTCTAGCAGTTATATATTGCAAGAGAAATTGGTGGTCAGAGATCTTTTACACTTTCAAATACTCTTGTATATTGAAGCTAACACGGTATGAATTTTTCCTAGTCTCAAAGAAACAAGTTGCTGTTAGCAAACACGGGTATGCTACTCACTAGCACACAAAAATATAACCGTGTAAACAGTATCACTTGCGAGTAGATGATCATAGATTATACCTTTGCTCGTTGCACGTTGCAGCGGAAGTCTTAATGAAGCGTGAGTGGTCGATCCGATCGACGTCGAGGAAGTAGTCGTACAGTCCGACGAAGTGCGCAACCAAGCGACACCTCTACGGCAGTCCACACGTACGGGATGGGATAATGAGCCGGAGCGTGCTAGCACTCCACGGCACGTACTCGGAGATCCCCGCGATCAACCTTTGATCTGGGAGGGAGGACTGCAGCAGCGCACCAAGCAGGTGCATGTGGCGGCGGCAGCGCAACAGGGAGGCTTGCGGCAGGGTGCAAAAATCCACTTAGGGTTAATTACCTGATTAGGATTTATAACCCTTGCATAATGGACCAGCACATCCTTATTAGGCCAGGCTCTCTTGTGCATCTCCAACAGTGGATATGTTACTGCACTGCTGTTTCTCATCCCATATCACGCTTCAGATCGACCCAAAATAATAATACACTGTTATTGGCAGTCATCATGAATATATGCATCTAAGCGGGCTAAAAAAGGTTGCATCTAGATCTCCAGACTAAACCTGTTAAACTATGCCTGTATGGCTGTATCAGTCAATCATCTATGCTTGCAGCCCCGACAGTGCTGGTGACGAGCGCGCCGGCCGGTCATCTGGAGCTCGCCGTCGCTGACTGTGCAGCGTAAGGATCCATCCAGGATCCGTGCTCCGCGGCGGCGTGCTCCCACCTCCTGATGAATATCTGCATCTCCCTGATCGACCGACCGACCGCAGCCTGCCCTGCCGACGGCGTGGCACTAGTAGAGAACTGACTTTCGATGCGCCCCCTTTTGTCCTGGTTTAAAGTAGGCTCGGGAGAAAAGGGAGTGCGCCACGGTAGGCACAAATGGAGGGGAGATTTACTCCCAGTTGGTATTTGCAACCGGAATTAAAAGCCCCCCATTTAGTCCCGGTGTAACGGCTAGTTCCGGGGTATCGGTGGCGTGACTCTTTTGTTCCGGTTAGAGGCTCCAGCCGGGATAAAAAATTTACTCCCGGTTGGAGCCTCCAACCGGGAGTAAATTTTCAACCAGGACAAAAGGTGTTCCTTTTGTCTCGGTTAGACGTTTTAACCGGGATAAAAACTCAACACCATTATATACCAAGACAGAGGCCTTTCTTCCTCCTGCAGCCCGAGCCAGTCCATCACAAAGACAGAGAGTTCAGCTTCACCTACTCTCCGGTGGTGCTGAAGCAAGGGAGGTGCTGGCTGAATTTTTTTCCCTCATTTTTGCGGGAATTTCACTCAGCCAACACCAGTGTTGTGAAGGTTTGCTACTTCATCCTCGTGTTACGCTTTGATTTATGCTTTGGAGATAGAAATTTTATTTGCTAGAATGTGATGAAGTAGAAAATGGAGAGTTATTTTGAGCTAGAATGTGAGGGAGATTGATGTGTTATATATAGTATGTATTCTTGCAGTGGTTTAAGAATGATGCTACCTTATCTAGATGGTTTATCTTATCAAATTCAATATGGTTTTTCAAATCCATACTTGTTGAACTTGCACACCGTGTTCATCTCGGTGAGAATGTTCTCCACCGAGCAGCAACGTATGTCAAGAAGGAGGTTCGATTCTATGAGAAAGAGTGGATACGGACATCGTGACCGTGTCCCCTTTTCTGTAGAATCGAACCTATTTCATGACGTAGTGCGGTGCCGCCCAGTTAAGAACATGCTCGCCAGATGATCATGGTCTTCAAGTTCAACAAGTTCATCAGGCATACCGTGGTCATCTCGGTAAGCATGTTCTCCGTGGAGCAGCAACGGACGTCAAGGAGGAGGTTCGATTTTATGAGAAAGAGCGGCAACAGACATCGTGGAATACTGTGTCCCTGTTCTCGTAAAATCAACCTCTTCCATGATGAAGTACGGTGCCGCCCAATTGAGAACATGCTCACCGAGATGATCACAGTCTTCAAGTTCAACAAGTTCTGTAGTGCTAAGGTAAGAATTTTTGTACATAGATGGCTTCTGCTACTGGAGGAAGTGGCGATGGTGGGGGCGATCGTCGTTCCTCTTTCGGCAAGGGGAAAATCATAGTTGGCCCTCAGGATAAGCCGAAGAAAATAAGCACGTAGGACAAAGCAATGCTTCGTTATTTGCAGAAACGTCATGAAGAAGCTGTTGCCGCGGGTCAGGAACCTCCTTTTGGTGGTCGTTATGCTCCACCCTCAGTCCCGGGTGTTTCATGTCCACTTAGTACTACCGTTTTAGGCGGCACAAATAAACCACAGGATGAGGCTGGGTCAGCGGAACCTTCGTCTTCATCGCCCAAGGATGCTTAAAGTCCTCCTAGATAATAACCAGTGGATGGCTTGTTGTATTGTATCATGTTGTTTGAATCTTTAATTTAAATATGTGTATTTGTATCTATATCTAAACTTTCAGCATTATTTGCACTACAACGTTTGACATGCTTTCAATCGTGAATCAATTTTCAAGTGTAATCAATTTTCACGCGTAATCCATTTTCAAGTGTAATCAATTTTCACGCATAATCCATTTTCATGCGTAATACGTTGCAGATGGATTGACAATGGATGTATAATGCAGACAGACAGAGCAAGGTGTTTATTGATGGCTTGCATTATTTTCTCGAAGTGGCCAAAGCGAACAAGTCAGAGAATGGGTTCGTATGTTGTCCATGCTTCCAATGCAATAACAAGAAGGACTATTCAAAGGATTCCTGGGGGACTATTCACAGCCACTTGTTTAGATACGGTTTCACGCCTAACTAATTGGTTTGGACCAAGCACGGTGAAAGAGGGGTTGTAATGGAAGACGACAAGGAGGAGGAGGAGGATGACAGCATTCCGGACTGGGTTGCTGGCCAAGCTTTTGCAGATACTACAATGAGGAAGGCTGATGAAGATGAGTTTGTAGAAAACGGCCCCTACTAATGACCTTGGTCAGGTGCTACGAGATGCACACAGAGATTGCAAAACTGAGAAGGAAGCAGTAAAGTTGCAGCGCATGATAGATGATCACCACAAATTATTGTATCTAGATTGCCAGTATGGCCATAAAAAACTAGGTACGACACTAGAATTTGTGCAATGGAAGGCAAAAAATGGTGTGTCTGATAAGGCATTTCAGGGGATGTTGAACATTGTCAAGAAGATTCTTCCCTAGAATAATGATTTACTGTCCACAACATATGAAGCTAAACAGATTATTTGCCCTCTCGGATTGGATGTTCAGAAGATACACGCATGCCCTAATGAGTGTATACTCTATCGTGGTGATGAATACGAGAAAATGGATGCTTGTCTTGTCTGCGAAGCGCTGTGGTATAAGATCAGGCGAGATGATACTGGTGATGTCGAGGGGCAGTCTTCCAAGAAGAGAGTTCCCGCGAAGGTGATGTGGTATTTCCCTATAATACCATGCTTGAAGCGCTTGTTCAGGAACAAGGCGAATGATAAGTTGATGCGATGGCACAAAGAAGAACGTATGGAAGAAGGGATGCTGAGACACCCAACAAATGGGGTCCAGTGGAGATCAATTGATAGAGCATTCCTGGACTTTGAAAGTGAAGCAAGGAACATAAGGTTTGGTTTAAGTACTGATGGATTCAATCCATTCGGTGAGTTGAGTAGTGGCCATAATACTTGGCCTGTGACCCTATGTATGTTCAACCTTCCTCCTTGGCTGTGCATGAAGCGACAGTTAATTATGATGTCGGCGCTTATCCAAGGCTGAAAACAACCCGGCAATGACATTGACGTGTACCTAAGACTGTTGGTTGATGACCTTTTACAGCTCTGGAAGGAAGAAGGTTTACGTGTGTGGGATGAGGATAGACAAGAGATCTTTCATCTATGAGCATTGTTGTTCGTAACCATCAATGATTGGCCTGCACTGAGTAACCTTTCGGGACAGACAAATAAGGGATATCGGGTCTGCACCCACTGTTTAGACGACACAGACATCATGTATTTGAAGCACTGTAAGAAGGTCGTCTATATGGGTCATCGTTGATTTCTCCTAGCTCACCACCAATTAAGAAAGAGCGGGATGCATTTCAAAGGGGCGCCAGACCATCGTAAAAAACCTGCACACCGTAATGGAAAGTGTGTTTTCGAGATGATAAAGGATGTAAATGTAGTCTTTAGAAAGAGTCGTGGTAGCCAACCTATTCCGAACGACGATAATGGACGTGCACCAATGTGGAAGAAAAAGTCAATATTTTGAGAGCTACCTTATTGGGAAATCCTAGAGGTTCGCAACGCAATAGACGCGATGCACCTGACGAAGAATCTTTGCCTGAACGTGCTAGGATTCATGGGTGTTTATGGGACCTCGAAAGATACATTGGAAGCACGATAGGACCTGGAAGCCATGGGGCAATGAGATGACCTACATCCGGAAAAGAGAGATAATGGACAACACTGCTTACGTCCTGCCAGTTACACTCTCAGCAAGGAAGAGAAGGATACCATGTTTGAATGCTTGAATAATATGAAGGTCCCGTCTGGGTATTCCTTGAATATAAAGGGAATAATAAATATGAAACAAAAGAAGTTTACAAATCTCAAGGCCCATGACTGCCACATGTTGATGACCCAGTTGCTTCCGGTTGCACTGAGGGGTGTTCTACCAGAAAATGTCCGGTTGCCGCTCGTAAAGCTATGCGCGTTTCTCAATAGGATTTCGCAAAAGGCAATCGATCCATCCAAGGTATCAAAGCTATAGAATGATGTGGTGCAATATCTTGTCAGTTTTGAGTTGATATTTCCACCATCCTTCTTCAATCTTATGACACACTTACTGGTTTACCTAGTAAAAGAGATTGGTATTCTCGGACCTGTATAGCTGCACAATATGTGGCCTTTCGAGAGGTTCATGGCAGTCCTAAAAAACTATGTTCTTAATCGTGCCCGTCCAGAAGGAAGCATCGCCAAGGGATATGGAACAGAGGAGGTGATCGAGTTTTGTGTTGATTTTATTGACTCAATTGACTCGATTGGGGTTCCAACTTCACGCCACGAGGGGAGGCTCCGAGGAATGGGCACCCTTGGAAGGAAATCAAGTTTGAGCAATGATACTGATTTGTTCGACAAGGCACACTACACTATTCTACAACAGTCATCTTTTGTGTCTCCGTATATCGAGCAGCACAGGCAGATGATAGTTTCCAAAAACCCGACGAAATCCGATGCTTGGCTTACACGTCATCACATGGAAACTTTTCCCTCCTGGTTGCACCAACAACTTATGGGTAACTCTGAGATTTACCCACAGCTCGCTTGGTTAGCCAGGGGACCTGCTAGCACAATCGTGAAATTTCAAGACTATGAGATAAATGGTTATACATTTTACACGAGAGTCCAGGACCAGAAAAGCACGAACCAGAATAGTTGTGTCCGCATAGATGCCATAGATAGAAGTAATAGCAAGGAGTCGTATTATGGTTTCATACAGGAGATATGGGAACTCGAATACGGACTACTGTACATCCCTCTATTTCTTTGCAATTGGGTGAAGCTAACTGCCGTAACCAAAGATCACTACGGAATGACAATAGTAGATCTGAGGAAGACTGGATACAGTGATGAACCATTCGTACTTGCCAATGATGTGCATCAGGTTTTCTATGTGAAGGACATGTCTAGCAAACCCAAGAGAAATCCAGAAGAGACGTGGGAGCCAAAGTGCCACATAATTCTTCTAGGTAAAAGAAAAATCATGGGAGTCGAGGATAAAACAGACCAATCAGATGATTATGACCAGTTTGATGGCATGCCTCCATTCGCAGTTGAAGTTGACCCAAGCATCCTGCTATCCAAAGAAGAGGCTCCGTACTTACGCCGCGATCATGATCAAGGAACTTTCGTGAAGAAGAAATTTTACAACGTTGTATTGTAATGCGCTAAATTTACATGACCTTTGTGTAGTACTTGATACAATTTTTAATTTAACCTATGGATGATTTCATGTGTTCTTAAATTTTTTGAGGTGGAGATTTATTAGATAAACATGAACAATGTTAACCACATATACATACATGGATTTTTTTTGCGCGTTGAAATTATTTAATTGAATAATTTCTTGATCATAGCGATGTAGTAAAATAATTATTTTAGAGGCTAAACGAACTGGTATGGAATTAATGACTAATTCACACTATTTGTCAGTATACTTGCTAATTAAATATATTTTTGTATGTTCAAAATATGTGAAGTTTTTTGTTTTTGCATCCTGAAATGCAGTGAAAACATAAATAAAATTCTTTTCCAAAAAACAGGTAGGAGATGAAAGTGTGGGAAAAGACCCTTTTGTCCCGGGTGCCAATAGAAATCGGGACAAAAGGATCTTTTATCCCTGTTGCCAAAAGCAACTGGGATCAAAGGCCATCCCTTTTGTCTCGGGTGCCAACACCAACCGGGACAAAAGACCTCCCTTTTATCCCGGTTGACAACTTTAACCAGGATAAAAGGGTAGTTTTCGTTTCCCGCCGGGGACGTACCCTTTTATCCCGGTTCCAGTTAGCAACCGGGATAAAAGGGGGGACCCTTTTGTCCTGGTTGGTGTTGGCACCCGGGACAAAAGGGCCTTTAGTCCTGGGTTCAATTACGGATCAGGATAAAAGGGAAGGGGGATAAAACCCCTCTTCTACCCCCACCCCACGCCAGTTACGACACTTAGCTAAATTTTCACCGCCGCCAAGATCCCGCGCCCTCCCGCCTGCTCCGTCGCCGCCCATCCGCCTCCCTCGCCGGCCGCCGTCATCCTCGTCGCCCATCGCCCCGACCATCGTCGTCCTGCCGCCTGACCGCCTCGCCCGCGCCTGGACCGCCTCCTCCTCCATCGCCCTGACCCGCCTCCGATCGTCCTCCGTCGCGCCCCCTCGACCTCGTCGCCGCCGGCCGCCTCCATCGTGTGGCCTCGTCGCCGCCTCCGTCAACGCCACATCCTCTGTTGCCGCCGTGCCCTCGTCCGTCGCGGCGGCTCGTCGCCGCCTCTGTCGCGCGCGCCACCGCCATCCCTCGTCACCGGCCGCCTCCGCCCGTTGTTGCTGCGGCCACCTCGCTCCGTCCCCACCTTCGCCGTCCCACCACCCCGGCTACCGCTGTCTTGCCGCCCCGGCCACCTCGTCGCCCAGCTAGGCACCGTGCAAGGTCCGCCGGCACTGGCGCCGGGAATGAACGGCTCTTGCTTGCGTCAGCAAGGGCCTTTTTTAATTTTTAGTTAGAAAATGAATAGATATTAGTAGATTAGTTAGAAAATCAATAGATATTTGTAGATTAGTTAGAAAATCAGTTGATAAATTTTGTAGAAATTCATTCAAATTATTAGGAATTAGTAGTAATTTTGTAGAAATTCCAATAAATATGTAGAAATTAGTAGAAATTTGGTAGAAATTCTTACAAAGTACTACTAATTTGTTGAAATTTGTATAAACATTCCGGACTTTGTGGGATTCATGTTATTGTAAAATTATTAGGCATTAGTAGAAATTTTGTAGAAATTCCAATAAATATGTAGAAATTAGTAGAAATTTTGGTAAAAATTCTTACAAAGTACTACTAATTTGTTGAAATTTGTATAAACATTCCAGACTTTGTGGGATTCATGTTATTGTATGATTTCATGTATATACCCTTACGTACATGTAACTAAGGTGATTTCATGTACGTTTCATTTCGTGTGAGGTTCCTATTTCATGATCCAGTTCTATGATTCATGACTGTCATGTATGATTCCATGTATGTTTCAATCAGTAGTTGAAATGGCAGACGACGAGACCGCAAGGTATCTCATGGAACATATTATTGCTGGTGATGGTAGTGGCGACAACCTTCCAATATCGTACCCCGATGAAGAGGGCACTCAGGCGGACATGTTCCTCAACATGTCCGGCGATGGGAATGAAGAGCCTGAGCCCCAGCAACACCTTGCCGTGGCGGAAGGTTCCGGCGAGTTAATTTCTATTGTTTGACGCCAACGTTTATACTACATACTAATTAATGAATCTTGAACTGTTAGCCCTCTCGACCGACGAAAGGGTAGAAGACCCGAGGTCGTACAAAGGTGATGACAAGCCTCCCTTCCATCACCTTTGTGCTTCAAATACATGCTGTCTATGTCATCTAAACAGTGGGTGCAGGCCCGATATCCCTTATTTGTCTGTCCCGAAAGGTTACTCAGTGCAGGCCAATCATTGATGGTTACCAATAACAATGCTCGTAGATTAAAGATCTCTTGTCTATCCTCATCCCACACACGTAAACCTTTTTCCTTCCAGAGCTATAAAAGGTCATCAACCAACGGTCTTAGGTACACGTCAATGTCGTTGCTGGGTTGTTTTGGGCCTTGGATAAGCGCCGACATCATAATGAACTTCCGCTTCATGCACAGCCAAGGAGGAAGGTTGAACATACATAGGGTCACAGGCCAAGTACTATGGCCACTACTCAACTCACCGAATGGATTGAATCCATTAGTACTTAAACCAAACCTTATGTTCCTTGCTTCACTTTCAAAGTCCGGGAATACTCTATCAATTGATCTCCACTTGGCCCCATCTACGGGGTGTCTCAGCATCTCATCTTCCATACGTTCTTCTTTGTGCCATCGCATCAACTTAGCATTTGCCTTGTTCCTGAACAAGCGCTTCAAGCGTGGTATTATAGGGAAATACCACATCATCTTCGTGGGAACTCTCTTCTTGGTAGACTTCCCCTCGACATCACCAGAATCATCTCACCTGATCTTATACCGCAGCGCTTCGCAGATGGGACAAGCATCCATTTTCTTGTATTCATCATCACGATAGAGGATAGAGTCATTAGGGCATGCGTGTATCTTCTGAACATCCAATCCGAGAGGGCAAATAATCTGTTTAGCTTCGTATGGTATGGACGGTAATTCATTATTATCGGGAAGAATCTTCTTGACAATGTTCAACATCCTCTGAAATGCCTTATCGGACACACCATTTTTTGCCTTCCATTGCACAAATTCTAGTGTCGTACCTAGTTTTTTATGACCCCGTTGGCAATCTGGGTACAACAATTTTTGGTGATCATCTATCATGCACTGCAACTTTGCTGCTTCCTTCTCAGTTTCGCAATCTCTGTGTGCATCTTGTAGCACCTGACCAAGGTCATCAGTAGGGCCATTTTCTACAAACTAATCTTTATCAGCCTCGCCCATTGTACTATCTGCAAAAGCTTAGCCTGCAACCCAGTCCGGAATGTTGTCATCCTCCTCCTCCTCCTCGCCGTCTTCCATTACATCCCCTCTTTCACCGTGCTTGGTCCAAACCAAATAGTTAGGCATGAAACCGTATATAAACAAGTGACTGTGAATAGTCCCCCAGGAATCCTTTGAATAGTCCTTCTTGTTATTGCATTGGAAGCATGGACAACATACGAACCCATTCTCTGGCTTGTTCTCTTTGGCCACTTCGAGAAAATAATGCAAGCCATCAATGAACACCTTGCTCCGTCTGTCTGCATTATACATCCATTGCCGGTCCAACTGCATCGTATTACGCATGAAAATGGATTACACTTGAAAATGGATTACACGTGAAAATTGATTACACTTGAAAATGGATTACGCGTGAAAGTTGATTACACTTGAAAATGGATTACGCGTGAAAATTGATTACACTTGAAAATTGATTCACGATTGAAAGCATGTCAAACGTTGTAGTGCAAATAATGCTGAAAGTTTAGATATAGATACAAATACACATATTTAAATTAAAGATTCAAACAACATGATACAATACAACAAGCCATCCACTGGTTATTATCTAGGAGGACTTTAAGCATCCTTGGGCGATGAAGACGAAGGTTCCGCTGACCCAGCCTCATCCTGTGGTTTATTTGTGCCGCCTAAAACGGTAGTACTAAGTGGACATGAAACACCCGGGACTGAGGGTGGAGCATAACGACCACCAAAAGGAGGTTCCTGACCCGCGGCAACAGCTTCTTCATGACGTTTCTGCAAATAACGAAGCATTGCTTTGTCCTACGTGCTTATTTTCTTCGGCTTATCCTGAGGGCCAACTATGATTTTCCCCTTGCCGAAAGAGGAACGACGATCGCCCC
Organism: Setaria italica; assembly: GCF_000263155.2. NCBI lineage: Eukaryota > Viridiplantae > Streptophyta > Magnoliopsida > Poales > Poaceae > Setaria > Setaria italica. The sequence continues at coordinate 12,407,925 of NC_028451.1, forward strand.
CACCATCGCCACTTCCTCCAGTAGCTAAAGCTATATATGTACAAAAATTCTTACCTTAGCACTACAGAACTTGTTGAACTTGAAGACCGTGATCATCTCGGTGAGCATGTTCTCAACTGGGCGGCACCGTACTTCGTCATGGAAGAGGTTCGATTTTACGAGAAAGGGGACACAATCTTCCATGATGTCTGTTGCCGGTCTTTCTCGTAAAATCAAACCTCCTCCTTGACGTCCGTTGCTGCTCCACGGAGAACATGAATACCAAGTTGACCACGGTATGCCTGCAGAACTTGTTGAACTTGAAGACCGTGATCATCTGGTGAGCATGTTCTCAACTGGGCGGCACCGCACTTCGTCATGAAAGAGGTTCAATTCTACGGAAAAGGGGACACAATCACGATGTCCGTATCCACTCTTTCTCGTAGAATCGAACGTCCTTCTTGAGATACGTTGCTGCTTGGCGGAGAACATTCTCACCGAGATGAACACGGCATGGAAGTTCAACAAGTATGGATTTGAGAAACCATATTGAATTTGATAAGATAAACCGTCTAGACAAGATAGCATCATTCTTAAACCACTGCAAGAATACATACTATATATGACACATCAATCTCCCTCACATTCTAGCTCAAAATAACTCTCCATTTTGTACTTCATCACATTCTAGCAAATAAACTTTCCATCTCCAAAGCATAAATCAAAGCGTAACACGAGGATGAAGTAGCAAACCTTCACAACACTTGTGTTGGCTGAGTGAAATTCCTACGAAAATGAGGGAAAAAAATTCGGGCAGCACCTCCCTTGCTTCGGCACCACCGGAGAGTAGGTGAAGCTGAGCTCTCTGTCTTTGTGGTGGACTGGCTCGGGCTGGAGGAGGAAGAAAGGCCTCTGTCTAGGTATTTAATGGGGTTGAGTTTTTATCCCGGTTAAAACCTCCAGCCAAGACAAAAAGGAACACCTTTTGTCCCGGTTGAAAGTTTACTCCCGGTTGGAGGCTCCAACCAGGAGTAAACCTTTTGTCCCGGTTAGAGCCTCCAACCGGGACAAAAGGGTCATGCCACCGACACCCCGGAACTAGCCATTACAACCGGGACTAAAGGGGGGCCTTTAATCCCGGTTGCAAATACCAACCGGGAGTAAATCTCCCCTCCATTTTTCCCTACCGTGGCGCACCCCGTTTTCTCTAGAGCCTACTTTAAACTAGGACAAAAGGGGGCACATCGAAAGTCAGTTCTCTACTAGTGCTCCGAACGACGTCGAGGTACTGAACGGGGTCGAAGGCATCGACCTCGATGTCCTTATCCCAGACGAAGATGTAGTTGTACTCCGCCACCACGTCCAGTTGCAGGAACCGCTTGGCGAACCACCACTTGGTCTGGCCCTTGGCGGACATGTGCACCGCGCGCTCCGACCACTCCATGTTGCCCCACTGCTCCACCGCGCCGTCGTAGTGGAAGAGCATGATGGTGAAGTCGTCGGCGTGGAACTTGGAGACGAGCTTGTCGACCACCTCCTTGTTCTTGATCCCCACGGGGATCACCAGGAGGCTCTTGGGCTTCGCCGCGGCTTGGTGCTTCCGCCCGGGGTCTCCGACCAACGAGGACTCCATCTCCAGGTTGATCATGTCGTGCGCGAGGCCCCTCGGCAGCAGCGGCTCTCCGTCTTGGTTCGCGCCGCCGCTGTTGCTGGTGGGTTCTTTCTTCGGTTGGACGGCCTTGACGGTGAGCATTTTGCGCGAAAGCAGCCTCGTCGCCCGATGGTTCACAAGGACGACGTGCTATTGCCGTTTTGATGTAGCGTCTCGACAGCGCCGGCGACGAGGGGCAGCACGAGGAAGATGAGCGCCACCGCTGGCGCGGCGATGCTGCGCACGGAGATGCGATTGCCTATGGCTACGGTGTTGCGGGTGAGTGATGGGATCGATCCTCGGAATGGATGTTGCTGCTGTTTCATGGCAGATGGTTCGTTGTTTTATAGCCACATGGAGCCGACTAGTCGACTACGAATCGGCGATTTCGTTTGTAACCGAGTTGGAACAAAATTATCTGCGGCGGTGCCGCACCATGGCTGGTGTGCGACACCGCCCAGGATTCGGACGCGTGTCCCGTTGCCCCAATCCAGAGCAGGCTCGCCCGTCATTTTTGTCGAGCCGAATAGGCCGTAGAGTCCGCGTGAGGAGAGCTAACGAGCTGCCTCTTTTCTGTGCCCGCATGATGAGAGCTGAGCCCTGGACAATCAGAGATCCACACGCTGTCCCGCGGTTGCGCAGAGATCGACACGTCATCCCACGAGACCCCACCCTAGACACCGGCCGTGGCACCCTGCCCCGACCCCACCCTAGACACCGGCCGTGGCACCCCGCCCCCACATTGCACGCCGGTGTTCCGGCGCCGGTGGTACCGGCTCGAGCTTCCAGGCCCCGCGCAGCTTCCAGCCCCACACGACACTTGCAGATAATTTTCTTCCGCAGATTAAGGCCCCTCTGTCAAAAACAGATTGAGCCGATGGAGGATTCTACCGCCGAACAAATCAAGTGTAGCTTCTGGGAATATGGTCCAAACAATTCTACCATCAATTCCCACAACCAACACAGACACCATCGCCGTGATTTCTTCAACCCTCGCAGTCGAGGCACCAGCTGAGATCACAGTTCGTTGTGCTTCACCATTGAGATCATCGTCGAGCCCCACCATTGAGCCGGTCACTGTTGCGTCCATGCTCCCAGAGGTGACGGTGATGCCACTAAATTCAACCATATCAACTTTAGGGATGCTAGAAGATGTGGCACCTCAAGATCTGGTAGTTCAAAAGTAACAAAATGGAGTCTTGACATATTTTTTCAATATTACAGTTTTATATTTTAATTACTATTTCATTGGACTGCAAGAGGATAGTAATCATGACCAATCTGCAGCTGTACCTCAAGTTGGTATGTCTTTCAAATTAGAGGATGATGCATATGATATGTACAATGCATATGCCAGGACTATTGGTTTTAGTACAAGAAAGAGCACTACAAGGCATAGACCAGATGGAAGTATATATCAGAAGCACATAGTTTGCAGCAATCAAGGACAATGAGGTAAGCATTCATCACATGAGACTTCAAAAGAAAATGCTACTACAAGGACAAATTGCAATGCTCAGGTTCAGTTTAGTATAAGTCAAGAGGGCATTTGGACATTTCAAAAGGTTGTATTTGAGCACAATCACTATCTTGCTAGCCCAAATAAGGTAAACAAGCTGAGGTCTCAAAGAAATATTACAGAGGTAGATAAACAACTAATTGCTCATATACGAGGAGCTGGAATACAACCAGCGAAAGTGTATGAATTTTTTAAGAAGTGGTACGGAGGAGTTGAGAATGTACCTTTCTCGCAAATGGATTGCAATAATTTGATTGGTCATGAGCGGAAGAAGTACTTACCATCCAATGATGCACAAGCACTACTAGAATATTTGAGGAATAAATAGTTAGAGGATCCTACATTTTTTTAATGCCATACAAGTAGATGAGGAAGATGGTCGGATAGCCAATTTCTTTTGGGCAGATGGTCAAGCTATCATGGATTATGCGTGTTTTGGTGATGCATTGTCATTGACACAACATTTCAAACCAACAAATTTGAGATGCCTTTTGCACCACTTCTTGGAACCAACCATCACAAGCAAACAATTATATTTGGGGCTGCACTATTATATAATGAAACCATTGAATTATTTGTTTGGCTCTTTAAAACATTCATAATAGCAATGTCCAACAAGCATCCTAGCACAATTTTCACAGATCAGTGTGCTGCCATGTCTGCTGCAATTAGAATTGTATTCCCTAACACAAGGCATCATCTTTTTTCGTGGCATATTTTCCAAAATGCTGCTAAACATCTTAGTCATGTAATTGAGGACCATCCCAGTTTTTTCAGAATTTAAGAAATGTGTCTACCAAGAGAGTTCTGTGGCATACTTTGACGAGTTATGGCATGAATTGTTGATCAAATATAAACTTGAGAAGAACTCATAGTTGAATAACCTATATGCGTTGCGGGCGCACTAAGCTGCTGTCTTCTGTGACTCTTTTACTGCCAATATGACCTCAACCCAAAGAGTGAAGGTATGAATAATATTTTCAAGAAAAAGTTTCGAAGAAGACTCTGCCTTTCTGAGCTCATAGAAGAATGCAATAAATGTGCTACTGGACTCGTGAGAACGAGTTGGATGCGGACTCTAAATCACGATCCACTAACCCAATTCTTTATATGCTGCATTTAGCAATGTTGAAGACTGCAGCCCAATCATATACAAGGAAGCTTTATTCGGATTTTGAGGAGCAATTTAAAGGTTACGCCTACCAAATTTCAAGATGAAGTAATAATTATCTTTAACTCTGAGGATATGACCATATCATGTTCCTGCAGAAAGTATGAATGCATTGGTATGTATCACATTTCAAATTAATACTACTTCATAGTATATATTGCTCAAATCCGTGTATATTACAGGTATTTTGTGCAAGCATGCTATCCGAGTCTTTACTATCAATGAGGTTTTTATCTTGCCATCTCAGTATATACTAAATAGATGGACAAGGTATGCAAAAAGAGAGTTTTATTGTGAGAAGAGACAAATAATTGAAAATGAAACTTCAAAAGCACAAGCAGCACGTATCGCTCGAAAGGCGACATCTATTGCATTGAAGTGCTCAGTTTCAAAAGAGCTTCTTCATGACTTGGAGAGAAAAATTGATCAATTGGACTTGGAAGCAGATATTATACTGAGCCAAGAACTTGGAAAATCTTGTGGAGTTTCCCAAAGTTGTAATGAATATGATACAAACATATTAAAAGGTAAAGTATCTATTAGAGTTCCTGAGGTGATAAAAGGTGAAAAAAAAGAAGATGTAAGAAAGGGAAGAAGAAGGAAACTAAGAAAACAGGTACTGGCACCAATTAAAGCATGTATTTTACCATCTCATATTTATAGCTAGTAATGTTTTTATATATCTGCATTATACCGGAAAAGGTCAAAAGGATGCCACACACAATAGGGACATCGCACAACATCCAAAAGAATTGATTGTAAGATAGAGAACGAAGTTCTATTTATCTCTTGAATGATCCATTTACAAACATGTCCTGAACAATTTTTTTTCTTTGCAGGGTTCTTCTGATGCAAGCAGTGGAGCTGATATTGCACCACCAGACTTCTCGACCAATACATATAGTGAATTTTTGGCTATGGTTGCTCCTTCAAACCAAGGAGCAATGCTCCTTCAACACAGAGAGGATATATAGTTCCTCCTTCAGTCCAAGGATTATATATGGTTTCTCCAGTCTAAGCAGGATATTTAATTCCTCCTTCAATCCAAAGAGGATATATGGTTCCTCCTTCAGTTCAAGGAGGATTTACAAGTCTTTTAGCTGACCTTCATCAAGATGCATCTGCTGTCCGAAAATTACATTTTGATGAAGTGTCAAATCGGGCAACATTTGAGTAGTAGTCATGCTTTCATAATTTTTGTAGCCACCATAAGACTATAATGTTCCAATTACTATTTCGATGATTCTGAACTTTTCACTAAGTTAGTAGCACAAACAATTTTATCTACTCAATTGTCCTTTTCACTACGCCATTTTATTGCTGCTTATCCAAAATTGATATATGAATACAGAAATACAGTCTGCATACTTTTTTCCTGTTCGGCTCAGTGGGCAAGATGAAAAGTGCAAGCTGGAAGGGTTGGTCAGGCAGCAGCTCTCAAGTTTCATATACCAGATGAAAAGCGAAGCTCTCAAGGCAGCAGCTCTCCTCATGCGGGCACAGAAAGGAGGCGTTTGTCGGCTCGTCTGTTCGGCTCGTCAGCTCTCCTCACGTGGACTCTACGGCCTGTTTGGCTCGACAAAAACGATGGGCGAGCCTGCTCTAGATTGGGGCAGCAGGACACACATCCGAAACCTGGGCGGTGTCGCACGCCAGGGACGGTGCGGCACCGCCGCAGATAATTTTGTTCCACTCGAGCTTGGTTCCGACTCGGCGGCGAGAATCGGAGTCGCCTGGCAAGTGTGGAGTCCGCTCCGACGCTGCAAATTTTACTACAATTTAATTGGAGAATAAAAATAAAATTAAATGCTGGTCCAATTTTCTGAACCAAATTTTCAAAGACCGCACAACCACCTGAGGGTGCGCCAGACTTTGCCACAACTTTGGTATAACAACTGAAACAACTAAAGGTGCTACACTATTCTACACTATTACTCGCTCGGAAACTGAGCTAACTTAGCCTAGCACAACCAGCAACTCCAGCAAAACCTGTACTAAGACTTGTACTAAAAAAATAGGGACCGATAGCAAATAAATTGCACACCAGCAAGGTTCCTACTCGAGTCCCTAGAGTAGTGAGGACCCTAGATTGCCTCCTCCTGCCACTTCTCCAATGGGTGCCAAGGGAGGCTCCTACTTTTCTGTTTGGTCGGTTGCCCACCCACGCGCGTACAAAAACCTCCACCTTGCTCATCACCCTCTTGCGACCTCCGCCGCATCGATCCGCCAGTCCGCTTGGTGGTTATGCCAGCCGTGACGCTAGAGGCCATGCCGGATTTGCCACCGTCCGCCGTCCACATTCCTTCTAGCTAGACCACGACACAAGCAGTCATCCATGTGCAATGGGGAAGAAACCCATGGGTCATACCGGGCCTACACAATTGTTCGCAGCAAGGAGCGCCAGATCTCGATGGAGAAGAAGAAACTTGATTTTCACCGATTTCCCCCGTGAACTTGATTTTCCCTGCTGGAGTACCGCCACCCGACCACTCGCCGAATGGTCAGGAGCCCTCTTCTGGTTAATGCCTGGTCCATGAGCCCCTTGTCAGTGGGCGTCACCCGAGCGCGGTTTAGCGGTGAGGTGGTACGACCCTGCTGTTGGTGTTTTATATCCGGCAACCTACCGAGGGGTATCCCGAGGTAGTAGATTGGTTGGTGGGGGATCGTCGGACCTGTAACTCGAAGGTAAAAGCAAGGACACAAAACACAAATTTGTACAGGTTCGGGCCGCCGGAGTAGCGTAATACCCTACGTCCCATTTGGGATGTTGTATATTACGCCCTAGCTTGGGTATTGTTTGGTGTTGAGGATTTGATCCTCTGTTGTGGTTATATGAGGTCTTCGCCTACCGATCTAGGGACCCTTGCCCTCCTTTATATACTCTAGGGGTGGGATTACTAGTCGGTTACAAGGATGAGTCATAGTAGGATTACATAGCATGAGTACTACTAGGATTACAGAGGAATCCTAGTAGGAGTCCGTCTTCTTCCTTCCTTACAGGTACTGGGGATCTATCCCCGACAAGCCCCCGAGCGCTTCATAGTCAAATGCAGCAACCTTCGAGTAGTTTTCAAATCCTCGTCGAGTAGTTTTGGTGCTCTTCGAGTACTTTCTCTAGCTGAATCTTCAAAGTTCGTCAAAGCTGCCATGAGGCTATGGTGTGCTCAAGCTCTTGATTGTTTTGATTTTGTAATCTTCATCTTTGGAATGTGATATGGAGGGCGGTGGAAGTCGCACTCCATATGGAGTAGTGTGGTGGAACCGCTCAAATTAACTTAGCTAAAGCACAATTAAGTTGCCTAACATGCGATCATGTACTTTAATCAAGTTAACTCGGTAGTCCGTCGGATTTCATCCGATAAACCACTTCACAGGACCGAGAAAGCATAGATCACACGAAAGTGAGTGGTTACAGAGATTACAATAGATCATCCAAATTAAACAAGCAAGATTATTACAACATTGAGTTTGAAATTCAAACATAGTTGCAGAGTTTAAACAGCGAAAATAAACAAACGGAAGCTAACGCCGTTGTCAGACATCATGACGAAGCTGATCATGACATCAATGATCCCGGTCCTCACCATCCGAGGAGGGATCCCACTCGACCGTCCACCCAGGAGGAAGCTGGAGGGGCCAAGTGCCATTTGCAGCAAGCTTAGAGGCGTCAACATCACCTGAAAGAGATATGCCACAACAAGGCTGAGCGACTACGCTAAACAAGACTTAACCGACTGGTGGTACTAATCCACCAACACCTAGACATGCAAGCTTTTTGGCTCTGGGGTTTGCTTTTACCAAAAGCGACTAGAGTAGGTCCTTACTTTCAATATTTTAGCTACAAGTTCTAAGTTCATTTACCCGTCTAAGTTAGCAACTATATTAAACAAGCATAGTTTCCAAACAATTTATGACAAGCATTAATATTAATATCATCATCAAATCCATTCTTACTTAGTCTAGCATAGTGATCAAGTAGTCCCAATCTGTGAGAGGCAGATGAATCGATTCGAATTTCTTAACGACGCATGGTGAACCTAATCTCACAACATCCGCGCACCGCGAAGGGTCGCTTCATTTGTCAGCTGTCCCCATCAATTTCCAGACCTGTGTCGGGCCCCTTTCCTTGGTACAAGGCTCCATAGACCCGGCCTCTACCGTCCTATGAAAGCACTTGTCACCACATGCGGCCGCAAGGGAACTCCGTTCCAGAGACAGTGGAATGAACAACTCACATCCTGGTACAATCAGGTACTAGGCTTCCCCATCCCATACTAGGTATGAGATTAGTACTTTCAAACACTTGATCATGAACACTAACACATTTAGACCTTAGTCCAAATTCGTGTAGATAGACGGGGCAATCCACTGACCACCAAAATAGTTCGCAGAGCCCGACCCCGTCCATCGTCCTTATGGTTGTAACAAAAGGATAACAAACAACTCCTATAATTTGCGAGTGATAGTCAATCACTCGACTTCTACCGAGTCCTATTAAGCATTGCAACTACTCGGCCTGTCATACTAGAGTTCCAAACAAAGGGGTACTATGTTCATGCATCTATGGTTTCAATCAAATCCTAGAAACGTAAATGCACAATCATAGCAACCAATATATATTGCAAGTAGTTAAAGATAGGAGTTTTATGCTCCGGGGCTTGCCTTCACGTGGGAAGGTAGCGAACAGGTCTTCGGCGTGCTCAGGCTCGGCTCCGGTGGGCTGCAGCTCAGCTACGGCTCCTTCTTCTGGCGTCGGGTGAAGCTCGTAAGTTCCGTCTGCGAGGTTCAGCTCTACATATATTTTGCTGATTTAAAAAGATAAGACGTGGCAAACTTTCGGACTAGCCCCTAGGTCTAGGTTTTAACACTAAGGCCCCTGAAGAAACCTTTCCCAATCACAATTGGGTCCTCGACGGCGCACGGCGGCAGCAGGCAAAATCCCGATGATGCGCTGGTGGCCTAGGGATGTTGAGTGGCCGGGAGGGCTTACGGGCTCACCTTGGGCCGGTTTGAAGCAGTTGGGGTTGATGGGAAGGCTTGGTCGGGGCGGAACGGCGGAAGGGCGGGAAGCTTCGGGTGGCGGTGAAGTCCGGCAGTGTTCCGGTGGTGGTGGTGCTTTTCGCGGGCAACAAGCAAGCTCTAGAGCTGCGCGAGAGTGTGGCGAAGCGGCTGGTGGTGTCTGCAAGGCACTGGGTTGAGTGGAAGAGGAATCTCCATGGTGGGTTCGGGCGGTGGCGTGTGAGCGCGGAGCAGAGGAGCTTGCGGCGATGGAGCTTTTGCGAGCGGTGAGGGTCTGGATGGGGTTAGCTGGAGCGGAGAGAGAGACGAAGGGGAGCGCGGTAGCGCCAGTGGGGTTTTTATAGGTGCTGGGGACTCGTGGCTGGCCGGTGGGCCAGAGAAGAGCGGGCGTGTGATGTTGCGACCATTAATGGTGACGACGCCATTGGCGGACAGAGGGGAAGGAGAGGCGCGGCAGGTGAGGTGACAGGGCGAGCGAAGCGATGCAAGCGTGCGCGGGATGAGCGGCTTTGCCGGTGCATGCTACTGGCGAGGCGGGGGAGGAGTTGTCGTGACCTGTGTGATGGTTGGCGGAGGCGGCAACGTTGCGTGGCGTGAGTGGGCAACATGACTGGCGATCTTGACGGGACGGCCGGGAGGCATTGGGACGCGGTAGGAGATCCTGGTGAGGCGGATTGCGTGCGGGAGGCGAGGCAGCACCGGGCGCGGCAGCAGCCGGCTTCGGCCACGGAGTGGTCGGGGCGGTGGTGGGGCTACGGGCAGAGCTCCAGGCGCTGCCGGCGAGATGAGACAGGGCAGAGAGGTGGCAAGGCGACGTCACTCGCGACTGGGGAACGGGGCGCGTCGACCCATCCTATCGCAGTCGGCGACTGGGCGAGGCGGCGTTGCCGGTGAGGCCAAGCCATGCGGTGACGGCACTCTGGGCGCGCGGCACACGTGCTCTGGCGTGCCCTGGGCCAACGGATTTGTGGGATCCCTTCGCCGGGCCTGTCTTCAAGCGCCTAGATCTCCCGATTCTCGAACCGCACCACATTAACTCCCTTTACAAAAGTTGTAGTACACAGACCAAATTCCAACTTTTGTAATTGTACCGAGTTCAAAATCGTGGTAGATTCAGAGATTCAAAACTCCAAAGTTTGGAGGAATGCCGGTTTCCGAGACTTAGAGAATAACGGCGACTTGGTTGGTTTTCAGGGTGTTTAGCTGACTTGAGCTGCAGTTTTGAAAAGCTTCAGAGGCGAATTGGACCAGGGTCCAATTAACAAAGTTGTGTTAGAAACATAGTTCTCAAACTCTTATAAAGGATTTTTTTGATGTTCTATTCAACTATTGAGAGATAAACCCGCACTAAGGTGCCAGGTCGGGCTGATTTCTAGACTTAGCCTGGATTGCCGAAGAGGCTGGGTTGACCAAAATAGGTGACTTTGACCGGGATTTTGAAGGCTTTCGGGATAGATTTAGAACTAACTCCTTAAAGAAAACTTTTTAAAGTCCCAAAGCTATAAAACTTTGGTATAGAGCATAGCTTGAGTTCATATTAGAAATTTCAAAATAGAGAGCCCCAAAGTTTGGGCTTCGCCCGTTTTAAAACAAATTAACACAGATTTGTACTTTAGGTTTTTGAAGGGCTTCTGCTCAGATCCAAACAAAACACCAAAAATAAAAGTTGTTGGGAAACTTGAGTTCTACAAGTCTTAATTAGACAGATTTTTAAGTTCTTAAGCAAAAATTCAAGTTACTTTTTGGGCATCGTTTAAGCTTGTGAGGGGCAAAAGTGTACTTTCACTTGCCTATCTTATTGTCAAAGTTCTTCTTTAAGAACTAATGACTTGTTTAAGATTTAAACATAGCTTAATTAAGCTGGGTTGTTACAACCTACCCCCCTTAAAAGGAATCTCGTCCCAAGATTCGAGTGTAAGGACAACTAGTGTGGTTTGTGTGTCTTACCGCCTTGGTCAAAAAGAAAACCGCGGAAGTGCTTATTCAAGTATTCCTCTGTTTCCCATATCACTTCATCTTCCATGTGGTTACTCCACTAAATTTTATACATCTTCACCACTTGCCGTCGGGTGTACCTTTTCTTTACGATCGAGGACTTTGGCAGGATACTCCGCATAGGATAGATTGGGCTCAACTTCGAGTTGTTCCTGCTCCAGAATTTCGGTCGGGACTCAAACACATTTCTTCAGTTGAGAGACATGGAAGACGTCATGAATAGCTGAGAGCTGTTTGGGAGGTTTGATTCGGTATGCAATGGGTCCGCATATCTCCACAATCTCATAGGGACCAATGTAATGGGGAGCCAATTTCCCTTTTACCCCAAACCGTTGTACCCCTTTAGTCGGGGAGACTCGGAGGTATACATGATCACCAATATCAAACTGCAAGAGTCTGCTCCTTTTGTCGGAGTAACTTTTCTAGCATGATTGAGCGGCCTTGAGATGTGCCTGAATCACTTTTACTTGCTCTTGGGCTTCAATCACTAGATCGGGTCCATAGGTCCTTCTTTCTCCCGCTTGTGACCAACTAAATGGTGTTCGGCACCTTCGGCCATACAAGGCTTCGAATGGTGCCATTTTCAAGCTTGACTGGTAGCTATTGTTGTAAGAAAACTCTGCTAATGGCAAGCATTTGTCCCAATTTTTGTCAAAGTGTATGACGCAAGAACGCAGCATGTCTTCTAGAATTTGATTTACCTTTTCGGTTTGACCATCGGTCTGAGGGTGGTAAGTGGAACTACGAATTAGCTTGGTGCCAAGCGACGACTGTGGTTGTTCCCAAAAGCGTGCCACAAACTGAGCACCTCGATCAGAGATGATCATCTTCGTAATACCATGTAAGGAAACAATACGGTCAAGATATAACTCTGCATATTTTTGGGTTGTATAGGTAGTGTGAACGGGAAGGAAGTGCGCCGTCTTAGTGAGGCGGTCCATTATAACTCAAATGGAATCATGGCGCTGAGAGGTAACGGGTAATCCCACAATGAAATCCATGCTGATATCCTCCCATTTCCAAGATGGAATAGGTAGCGGTTGCAAGGTACCTGCTACCTTCAAGTGGCTGACCTTGACATGCTAACACGTGTCGCACTCCGAGACATAGCGCACAATTTCTGGCTTCATTCCACTCTACCAAAATGTTTGACGGAGGTCATAATACATCTTATTGCTACCAGGATGAATCGAGAACTTGGAGAGATGTGCTTCATCCAGGATTTGCTTCCTAAGATCAGGGTTAGATGGAACAACGAGTCGGTTCTCATAGTACACTATTCCCTTCTCATCTTGTCGGAAATGCTTATACCCCTCACCTCTCTGTGCAACTTTCTCCTTAATTAGCTTTATTTCCTCATCTTCTAATTGTGCCAGCCCAATTTGGTCCTCTAAGGTAGATTCAATGGAAACATGACCTAGGGTGCCATGGGGAATAATTTCCAAACTGAGTTTTCTCATCTCATGACATATGGTTTCTATGAAGTTGGTTGCCGACAAACAATTGCAATGGGCCTTGCGGCTGAGAGCATCCGCTACTACGTTGGCTTTGCCAGGGTGATAATGCACTTCCAAATCATAATCCTTGATTAGTTCTAACCATCTTCTTTGGTGCATATTGAGGTCCGCTTGAGTAAAGATGTATTTGAGACTCTTGTGATCAGTGTAGATATTGCAGTGCATGCCCATCAGATAGTATCTCCGTATTTTTAGAGCATGGATCACTGCTGCCAATTGAAGATCATGTGTAGGATAGTTCAGTTCATAAGGCCGTTACACTCGTGAGGCATAGGCAATGACTTGGTTGTCCTACATAAGAACACTTCCAAGTCCAGTGCCGGAGGCGTTACAATACACGTCGAACGGCTTAGTAGTGTCAGGCTGAGCTAAGACTGGGGCAGAGGTTAAGAATCTTCTCAGGGTGTGGAAGGCTTCTTCACATTTATCACTCCATATGAATTTGACTCCTTTCTTTAATAACTCAGTCATAGGCTTAGCTATTTTTGAGAAATCCGGGATGAATCGCCAATAGTAGCCTGCTAGACCAAGAAAGCTTCAGATTTGATGAATTGAAGTGGGCGAGTTCCAGTCCATGACCTCTTGCACTTTGCTGGAGTCGACTGCTGTGCCATCTCGAGAAATAGTGTGTCCCAAGAATTTAACACTCTCCAACTAGAACTCGCACTTGGAGAATTTGGCATATAGCTGATGATCCCTTAAGCGCTGAAGAACCACATGAAGATGCTCGACATGTTCTTCTTCATTCTTCGAGTACACCAGGATATCGTCAATGAATACCACGACGAACTTATCCAACTCGGGCATGAACACCGAATTCATGAGGTACATGAAATAAGCGGGTGCATTAGTGAGCCCAAAAGATATAACTACGTACTCATAGAGTCCATACCGTGTAGAGAAGGCAGTTTTGGGAATATCACACGGTCGGATCTTGATTTGATGATAACCAGAGCGAAGATCTATCTTTGAGAATACTCTAGCTCCCGCTAATTGATCAAACAACACATCAATGTGGGGAAGAGGGTACTTATTTTTGATAGTAACTGCATTGAGAGGTCGGTAGTCCACCCTCATGCGTAGACTCTCATCCTTCTTCTTCATGAATAGTGCTGGGAAACCCCATGGTGAAGTATTGGGGCAAATAAATCCCTTTTTCAAGAGTTCATGCAGTTGGGTTTTCAGATCTGCTAGCTCGGTGGGTGGCATCCGATAGGATCTTTTTGATATAGGTGCTGTGCCTGGCTGTAGCTCAATAGCAAACTCAATATCCCTATCTAGTGGCATGCTGAGCAGGTTATCCGAAAATACATCAGGGTACTCACAGACAATAGGAATATTCTCTAGCTGGGTTTCCATCACAGGAAAGGCACAAGGATTTACGCACTCTGGGTGGGACAAGTGTAAGGTAGAGCTGCCGTGTAGGGGTGAGTTTATGTGGACAGCTCGAGCAGAGATATCTAGTATCACCTGATGTCGGGTCATCCAGTGTATACCCAAGATGATGTCTATCCCCTCTAGGTCAAGAATGATGAGGTTTTCCTTAAATAGAATTTTGCCTAACTTGATAGGTACAAGATGATTTAGTCTGTCTGAAGCTATTTTCCCACCCGGGGTTGAGATCATATACGACCCTTTTGTGTGACCAACACTCAACTCACATCTCTCACCAGTCTTATTCCCAATGAAACTATGAGATGCTTCCGAATCAAACAAAATAAGAATAGGTTGATTATGAACAAGGAATGTACCCGTCATCACTGGCGCACCTTCCGAGAGTTCTGCCAGACTGGTGAAGTTTAGTCTCCCCTGTCAGACCTGCACCTTGGGCTTCTTTCCCTTGTTGGCCATGGTATTACTCTGACCGGGGTGCTGATTCTTGTTTCTAGGGCAGTCCTTGGCAAAGTGCCCCACGTTACCACAGGTGAAGCAGCGGTTATCATTCGTAGGGCGCGGCGGCGGTGGAAGGCTGGGCCGAGGCACCTGCGGCTGGAAACTAGGGAAACGAGGTGCTTCCTGTGGTGGAGGGTGAGCAACCCATCTCCCAGGCTGTGCTAGCCGGCGAGGTGCTGAAGGGCGAACCATTCTGAACTTCCGAGCAGGCGGGTTAGGTGATATCATGGGAGCTTTCCACTTCAGGTCGGCCTTGAGGGCCTTCATGCAGTCTTTTTGGGAAATGGCCAGATTCACCAGCTCGTTGTAGGTATCCACCTTGATGGGGTTCAATCTTTCCTTGAGCTCGAGACTCAAACCCCTGCGGAACCTATCCCGCTTCTTCTCATCCGTATCCGCGTGATAGCCGGCATAGCAGCATAGGTCGTTGAAGGCCTGCACATACTGCAGGACGTCATGGCTTCCCTGGGTGAGAGCCGGGAACTCATTGAGCTTACGCTCTAGCAAGACCTCCGGGATATGGTGGCCCGTGAAGGCAGTCTTGAACTCGTCCCAGTCGATGATGTGATCAGCCAGCAGCATAGCGTGGTAGTGGACCCACCAAAGGCGGGCAGAACCACGCAGCTGCTGGCCTGCGAACTGGGCCTTAATCGGGTCCGGGCATGGGGTGGTGAGGAGCTCAAACTTGGATTCAATCGTATGAATCCAAGCGTCAGCATCCAGCGGATCCTCCAACTTGTGGAAGATCGGGGGCTGCGTGCCTAGGAAATCCTTGTATCGAGCAACCTGGGGCTGTGGGGGACCTCATCCTCCCTGCGGTGGTGGCTGCTGCTATTATTGCTGCCCCTGGACCAAGTGTCGCAGGAGTTCAGTTTGGGCAGCCAGGACATCCGCGAGCGACGGCGGAAGGGGCGGTGGTTGGGGTGGGACTTCGTTATCCCTGTCACCGATTGGGAGTGATGCCAAATGCGTGTTGCGCACCATCTGCAAGAGTGTACCTTCCCATTAGTCACATAGTCTGAAAGCTTGCTTAATCACAAGGAACAAACATCATGTGCAGAATTATAAGCATCCATCTTGCAAATAGTGAGAAAGATAACAATATCATTGTGGCGGATCCACTTCGGATTAGCTTGATTAAACACGGTTAAGTCGCCTAACATGCGACACCCATGCCTTAGCCAAGTTAACACGAAGTGCCATCGGATTTCATCCGATTTAACCACTTGAACAGGACCGAGTTAGCAAACTCACACGAAGGTGAGTGGTTCCAGAGAATACAACAAGTCCACTGATTTAAACAACTTAACCATTTAGTTCGGCCATAAAACCAATCATCAGAGTTTTACAAGGTTCAAAAGAAAACCACAGAAGGCAAAACAGCAAGCGGAAGCTACTTCGTCGGGGTCGGACATCCCTGGTGAGGCCAGCCAGGACGTCAGTGATCCCTCTCCTCGCCGTCCGAGGAGGGATCCTACTCAACCGTCCAACCCGGAGGGAGTTGGGGCGGCCAAGTGCCAACAGAAGAAGACTCGGGAGCAGCAACTTCACCTGAAAAAGAAAAGCCACAACAAGGCTGAGCTACTAAGCTCAACAAGACTTAACCGACAGGGAGCGCGCTAAACTACCTCTTCTAGACATGCAAGGCTTTTTGGCTGAGGGGTTTGTTTGCTAAAAGCGCTAGATGTAACCCTACTTTCAAGTTTTAGCTGCGGTTCTAAGTTCATTATCCGGTCTAAGTTTGCAACCTATTCTAAGCAATCATAGAACCAACCAAAGGTATAGGTATATCATCAACAAAACCATGTCATCATCAGATTCCTTATTTACTCAGGGTGACATAGCGATCAAGCAGTCTCAAACTGTGAGAGGCAGACGAATCGATTCGAGTTTCTTAACCATGCATGGCGAACCTAATCTCACGACATCCGCGCACCACGAGGGCCGCTTCCTGTGTTGGTCGTCCCCATCAATTCCCAGGCGCGTGTTAGGTCCAAACTTCCCTTGGCATGCAATGTTCCACAGTCCCGACCTCTGCCGTACTGTGACCGCACTTGCACCCACATGATGCATCATGGGAACCTCGTTCCAGGGACAGCAGGGGTATAAGCCACGCCCTAGTTCAATCAAGTACTAGGCTTCCCCATCCCATACTAGGTATGAGATTAGTACCTTCAAACACTTGATCACGAACACCACCACTGTCGGGCCTTAGCAAGTTTCATAAACAGACGGGGCGATCAACCGACCACCAAAGAGTTACCCAAAAACCCTGCCCCGTCCATCGTCCTTACAGTTGTAATAGAAGAGAACTCAACCAACTCCTATAAACTCGCGAGTGACAGGAAATCACTCGGCTTTTACCGCTTCCTACTTGAGCAAGGCATCTACTCGGTCCAACAGCTAGTGTTCAGATCAAGGGAGTTAGGTTATGCGTCTATGGTTCCAAACAACTCCTATACGTAAATGCACAAGCATGTTTAAAGAAGGCATGCGCAAGTTTGGCAAAACATAGGGGATTCATGCATCCGGGGCTTGCCTTCGAGCAAAGAGGAAGGGAACTGCTCGACTTCTGGGGCAGCTTCGACTTCTGGGGGTAGGAGCTCAGCTACACCGTCGTCTTCTGGCGCCGGGTGCAGCTCGTAGTAGCCGTCGACGAGATGTAGCTCTACACGAATGCAATGCATTGGTTAGCATATACGGTTATTTCAACAGCAACACTTGCAAGTCTGAGCCCAGAAACTTGCGACAAGTTACAGGAGGGTGGGGAGGTTTAAAGGAGTTGATGGAGGTCAAGAGGTAAGGGTCGGAGGGGAAAGAACTTATGATCTGACCCTTAATCTAGAGGGTTTGATGTACTGGGGTCCTCAGACTCAACGCTGAAAGGTCCCCAAGTTTTGCACATACACCCTCGGTTCAAAGAAAAAGATACAGCCGAGGCCTCCGGCGAGGCGGAGAAGGGTCGGCGGAACAGACAGGGTCGGGCGAGACGGAACCGGGGTCGGGCGGAGCGAACAAGGGTCGGAAGCCTACCTTCGTCTTACAGAGGAGGCTTGGGCGGAAGAACTAAGGGCTTGGGACGGCGGTGAGAAAGTCCGGCGGCGGCGGTGCTTCTTGTGGAGCACAAGCAAGCTCTTGGGTAGCACGGAAAGCAGTAGCTGGCGGATCGGGGAAAGCGGTGGTGCTTGAGCAGAGAGGAGAGTTCCTGAGACTTAGGTGGTGGCGCTGTGAGCTCGAACAGGGAGCAAGAGAGATGGCAGCTAGGGCAAAGGAAACTCCGGTGGGACTTCTGCATTCCCTTTTATAGCGGCGCGGAAGAGAGAAGGGGGAGCGGCGTGAATGCTGGGAAAGAAGCGATGGAGTGCTCTACCTGGGTGGCGATTGAGTGACAAGGGTGGTGGAGCAGGACTTCGGGGATGATGCTGGCGGTCATTGGGCACTAGCGTCAGGGCGGCGCAGGCGCGGGTTTGCCGGTGGTTGAGATTTGGCGGAGGCGGGCATCGTCGTGCGGTGGATCTGATGGAAGTGACCGGGAAAACGACGCTAGGAACGAGGGCGCACAGGTGAGAAGACAGGCGGCGGCGGGCGTGTGGGCAAGCGCGGAGCAACACATTGTCGGGGCGGCTTCTGACAGGGCGGGAAAAAGGAGCTGTCGCTGCCGCGGTCTGGGTTGGCGGAGGAGGAATCGTCGTGTAGCGAAGACCGGGCAGCGCGACTATGGCGAGGTGATGGAAAAGACGGGCGGCATCGGGCTCTGCGGCCGGGATCTGGCGATGTGATGATGGGCGCGGGCGGCGAGGTGCTGCAGAAAGGGTAGCAGGGGAGCTTCCGCCGCGATTAGGGAAGGGGGCACGAGAATCCATCTGGTCGCGGGCCGGAGATGAGGCGGAGCGGCGGGCATCGGAGGAGTTGAGCCACGCGGCTGGGGAAAACTGAAGCGGGCATGCAACTCGAGTGCGCCTATCGCGGGAGATCTAGGGGAAAAGATCTCATGGGCCCACCGGTCAGTTTCGGTGGTCCACTGCTCGAACTGGAGGGCAATGCTGCGGAATGGCTTAGGAAGATCCGACGGTGGGTTGGGGGTCGGCGGGGTCGGAACTGGGGAGACCACGACAAGGTGTCGGATCGCAGGGGTCGGGAGAGCTGGAGGTCGAACTCTTAGGCTTGGAAAAACTAAGACAGGTGATCAGGGGCTCGGATTAAGATTGACGCGAAGGATTTTTGTCCGAGGCCGTTACAGCCTACCCCCCTTAAAAAGAATCTCGCCCCGAGATTCGGATGTAGAAGTAACCAGTGGGGGTGTATAGCCTTTACCTCCTTGGCTGGAAAGAAAACCGGGGAAGTGCTTGTTCAAGTACTCTTCTATTTCCCACGTTGCTTCATCCTCCGAGTGGTTCCTCCAGAGGATCTTGTACATTTTGACCATTTGGCGCCGGGTATGCCTTTCTTTCTGGTCAAGGACCTTGGCCGGATACTCTGCATAGGTCAGGTCAGGCTCGATTTGGAGCTGTCCTTGTTCCAAGATCTCGGTTGGGACTTGGACACATTTCTTCAGCTGAGACACATGGAAAACGTCGTGTATGGCTGATAGCTGTTCTGGGAGTTGGATCCGATAGGCCACGGGTCCACAAATCTCCACAACTTCATACAGGCCAATGTAACGGGGAGCCAATTTCCCTTTTATTCCAAACCGTTGCACTCCCTTGGTTGGGGAAACTCGTAGATACACATGATCACCAATATCATACTGTAGGGGCCTTCTTTGCCTATTGAAATAACTTTTCTGTCGAGATTGGGCAGCCTTGAGATTTGCTTGAATTACCCTTACTTGCTCTTCGGCTTCTACCACTAAGTTAGGGCCATAGATCTGTCTTTCTCTAGTTTGTGACCAATTCAAAGGTGTCCGACATCTCCAGCCATATAAGGCTTCAAACGGTGCCATCTTCAAACTAGCCTGGTAGCTGTTGTTGTAGGAGAATTCTGCCAAGGGCAAGCACTTGTCCCAATTTTTGTCATAATGGATGACACAAGCTCTCAACATGTCTTCAAGGATCTGATTGACTCTTTCAGTTTGACCATCGGTTTGAGGATGATAGGTTGAGCTACGGATGAGCTTGGTGCCCATTGATGCTTGTAGCTATTCCCAAAAGCGTGCTATAAACTGAACTCCTCGATCAGAAATGATCGTCCTAGGCACACCGTGTAGGGAAATAATGTAGTCAAGATACAACTCCGCATACTTCTTGGCCGTGTAAGTGGTGTGGACAGGAAGGAAGTGGGCAAACTTGGTCAGGCGGTCCACTATAACCCAGATGGACTCATGTCGCTGTGATGTAAGGGGCAGTCCAACTATGAAGTCCATGCTGATGTCTTCCCATTTTCAAGAGGGAATAGGTAGGGGCTGCAGGGTACCTGCTGCCTTTAGATGGCTGTCTTTGACACGTTGACAGGTGTCACATTCTGAAACATACCGGACAATTTCTGGCTTCATTCCGCTCCACCAGAAGGTTTGACGGAGATCATGGTACATCTTATTGCTGCCAGGATGGATTGAGAACTTGGAGAGATGAGATTCATCTAGGATCTGCTTCTTAAGGTTGGAGTCGGATGGTACCACAAGCCGGTTTCCATAATACACCTTCCCAGTCTCATCCTGTCGAAAATGCTTATACCCTTCATCCTTCAATGAAATCTTCATTTTGATTCGTCTCACTTCCGCATCCTCTAGCTGTGCTGACCTTATCTGGTCTTTCAAAACAGACTCAAGAGCTATGTGGCTGAGGGTTCCATGGGGAACAATTTCCAGACTAAGTTTTCACATCTCGTGACGCAAAGTCTCGGTGAGGATTGTTGCCGACAAGCAGTTGCAAAAGGTCTTGCGACTCAGAGCATCGGCCACCACATTGGCCTTGTCGGGGTGATAGTGTACTTCCAAATCATAATCCTTTATCAACTCCAGCCATCTTCTTTGGCACATGTTAAGGTCGGCTTGGGTGAAGATATACTTGAGGCTCTTGTGGTCGGTGTAGATGTTGCAGCGGGTGCCCATCAGATAAGGTCGCCATATCTTTAAGGCATGAATCACTGTGGCCAACTCAAGATCATGGGTCGGGTAGTTCAGCTCATGAGGTCGTAATGCTCGTGAGGCATAGGCAATGACTCGGTTGTCTTGCATAAGAACACACCCAAGTCCAGTGCCAGAGGCGTCACAGTACACGTCAAACGACCTAGAGGGGTCGGGTTGAGCCAAAACTGGGGCTGTGGTCAGCAAGTGCTTTAGGGTCTTGAAGGCTTCTTCACACTTGTCGTTCCACACAAATCTGACCTCTTTCTTCAACAACTCTGTCATCGTCTTAGCTATCTTGGAGAAATCCGGTATGAAACGCCGATAGTAGCCTGCCAGTCCAAGGAAACTTCGGATCTGGTGCACTGAGGCAGGAGGCTTCCAGTCTATGACTTCCTGTACCTTGCTGGGGTCGACGGCTATGCCATTCTTAGAGATAGTATGTCCCAAGAACTTGACACTATCCAACCAGAACTCACACTTGGAGAATTTGGCATAGAGCCGATGGTCTCTCAGCCGTTGGAGAACTATGCGAAGATGGTTGGCATGTTCTTCTTCGCTCTTTGAGTATACCAAGATATCATCAATGAACACCACTACAAACTTGTCCAACTCGGGCATGAATACCGAGTTCATGAGGTACATGAAGTATGCAGGTGCATTGGTGAGTCCAAAAGACATGACCAGGTACTCGTAGAGTCCATATCTTGTGGAGAAGGCAGTCATAGGGATGTCACAGGGCCGGACCTTGATTTGGTGATAACCTGAACGAAGATCGATTTTGGAGAACACTCTAGCCCCCGCTAACTGATCAAACAAGACTTCAATGCGGGGGAGTGGGTATTTGTTCTTGATTGTCACCGCATTGAGAGGTCGATAGTCTACACACATGCGTAGACTGCCATCCTTCTTCTTCACAAACAGGGCCGGGCAACCCCAGGGTGATGCACTGGGTCGGATGAAACCCTTTTCCAATAGATCATGCAACTGGGTCTTCAACTCGGCCAACTCAGCTGGTGGCATCCGATAGGGTCTCTTGGATATCGGAGCGGTGCCGGGGATCAACTCTATGGAAAACTCCACATCTCTATTGGGCGGCATGCCGGGCAAGTCCTCTGGGAACACATCCGGGCAAGTCCTCTGGGAACACATCCGGGCAAGTCCTCTGGGAACACATCCGGGCAAGTCCTCTGGCAAGTCCTCTGGGAACACATCCAGGGAGGCTTTCTAGCCGGGCTTTCGATAGAGGGTACACACAAGGAAGTGCGGACTTAGGAAGTTTCAAGTGTAGGGTAGAACTGCTATGAAAGGGTGAGTTGATGTGGAGAGTTTGGGCAGCTGTATCTAGAACCACTTGGTGTCTGGTCATCCAATCCATCCCGAGGATGATATCTATTCCTTCCAGGTCAAGGATGATAAGATTTTCCTTAAAAAGAGTTTGGCCTAGCTGGAGAGGTACAAGAGTAACGATCTGATCCGAGGCTATCTTCCCTCCCGGAGTGGCGATCACATATGATCCTTTAGTGTGACCAACACTCAGCTCACATCTTTCTCTAGTCTTACTCCCGATGAAGCTATGAGAGGCTCCCGAATCAAACAAAACAACAACAGCTTGATTTAAGACAAAGAAGGTACCCGTCATCACTGGCGCACCTTCGGGGAGTTCGGTCAAGCTGTTGTAGTTGAGCCGTCCTTGTCGAACTTGCACCTTGGGCCTTCTTCCTCCGTTCGCCATGGGGTTCTGGCCAGGCTGCTGATTTCTGTTCCTGGGGCAGTCCTTAGCAAAATGCCCTTCATTGCCGCAGGTGAAGCAGCGGTTACTAGTTGCAGGGCGCGGTGGTGGTGGTGGGGTCGGTCGGGGCGCCTGTGGTTGGAAGCCAGGAAAACGAGGAGATGTCGCGGGCGGGGGTCGGGCAACCCATCTTCCCGACTGCTGGGGTTGGCTGGGCGATTGTGGAGGAACCATCCTGAACCTTCGAGTTGGCTGGCTTGGAAATGCCACGGGGGCCTTCCTCTTCTGGTCGGCTTTGAGAGCCTGCATGCAATCCTCTTGCGAGATGTCCAAGTTGACCAACTCGTTGTAGGTATCCACCTTGATGGGGTTCAACCTCTCTCTGAGCTCCAAACTTAGTCCTCGGCGGAATTTGTCCCACTTCTTCTCGTCTGTGTCCGCATGATAGCCGGCATAACGGCACAAGTCATTGAAAGCTTGGGCGTAGTGCAGGACATATCGGTTTCCCTGGGTAAGAGCCAGGAACTCGTTGAGCTTGCGCTCCAGGAGACCTTCCGGAATGTGATGCGCTCTGAACGCGGTCTTGAACTCGTTCCAGCTGACAACATGGTCGGCCGGCAACATAGCATGGTAGTGGTCCCACCAGAGCCGGGCGGAACCACGCAGCTGTTGAGCTGCAAACCGGGCCTTGTTATGGTCGGGGCACGGGGCGGTGAGAACCTCGAACTTGGATTCAATCGTACGAACCCAGGCGTCGGCGTCGAGCGGGTCTTGTGTCTTCTAGAACAAAGGCGGCTGCGTCCCCAAAAAGTCTTCATACCGAGCAACATGAGGTTGCTGCTGAGCCCTTCCACCATGGGGCGGCTGCTGTTGTTGCCCTTGTACCAGATGTCTCAGCAGCTCGGTCTGAGCCGCTAAGATTGCCTCTAGTGGAGACGGGGGTGGGGGTGGGGGAAGATCTTGTCTTTGCTCGCTGCTGCCGGGCACAGAACCAGATCTAGTGCGATGCGCCATCTGCAAGAGTTAACGTTCCATTAAATTCATAATCTTAGAAGTACTCCAACAGATGGGAACGCATAAGTTAAATTCTCCGATGCAACTCTTGCTGATAATGCAACACATGTCCTCATAAGGGAGATACACTCTTCTCATTGTCATGTTAGTTAGCGTGTATCTTAGCCTTGTACTCGACTTTGGGCGAACCATACCTAGACTCCTGGAATTCCCTTACATCTGAACTTAAGCCAAGGGGTTGGGCTAGGCGATCATCCCGAGAAAAGGGGTCGGCAACGATCCACACCAAAAAGGGGTCGGGCGAGGAGGAGAACTGCCTCGAAGGGTCGGGCGCATCCGTTCTCGCGAACCGGGGTCGGCCAAACTTGAACAGACCCACAGAAAACAACGTGTGTGGCCACAGCACAACTCACTTCGTCTAACATTCCAACATTTTGTAAAGAGTTAAAGGTCAGACTCAGGATTTGATCTCATTGGGATCCTTTTTACAGAGGTGTTCTAAACACAAGGAGTACTCGACTCAAGGCTAACCTATTACAGGACTTTCCAAAATTTAGGCTGCCGAGGAGTACAACAAAAGAATGGGTTCCCTGCAACTCTCCATCTACAAAGGAACACTATGAGTAGGAGAAGGGGCGTCGTCCTCTTCAATGTCCATATTGGACGCTTCCTCAACCTCCTCGGGGTCCTCTTGAGCTTCTAGTTGCATCTGGAGGGCGTGCATATCATCGAGCTCGGCGTGATGCTTGTCCAGATGAGCATTGGCAACCGCTATCTCCATTTCCACTTCCATCTTTTCCTCCGATAGCTCGATCATGCCGTCCACCAAGTCGGCTACTTCTCTTTCGAGCTCAGAGATTCTGTCCTGCATGTCATGGATCTGAACGCCTCGTTGGATGAGCTGGTATGTTTGGCCTACCAGGTCTCTTCTAGCGGCCTGGAGGTGTCCTTGGGCATCCACAGCGGTCCAAGCAAGAATAGTCATGGCTCGTCCTTGGAGTTCGATCAGCCGATAGAGGGCTGACATACACCGGATGTTGGTGGAGATGGTGACCATAGAGTAGGTGGTGGCTAGCACCTCGATATTGCTGACGCGGTCGAGCCACTTCGGGTCCAACCGGTTCCTGGCAGGGAACAGGCCTATGGGGTCTAGGGTGACCTCCAGTGGGTGCAGCTGACAGAACTGAGTAAGGAGCTGAAGAGCGGCGGACTCCCAGGTGTCTTCCGGGGCAAGACCGTATGCAGAGATCCCAAACGAGTGCCAGTCGAGCCGCACAGGAGGAGGTGGTACTACTGCTTGTACGTTGCATGTTTGGACGCCTCGCTCCAGGTACAATCGTCCCGCATACAACGGTGGGGACTGGTACCCGAACCATTTCAAGGTATCTCACCAGATCGCGGGAAAGCCCTCGAAGTGTAGACACGTCGAATGGAAGGTGTCATCCGCTCCATACAGGACATGTCCGGGGGCGGCCATCTGGAACCAAGAACCAAAACCACGTGAGATGGACTCTAAAGGTCAGGGGTCGTACAGAGAAAGCATCCAGATTTTTAACCGAAAATAAGATGGAGGAACTAGAAATCCTTAGAACCGAAGAAGAGCTTTTCCGAGCAAGATTGCTTTTGAGGAGGGTGACTTTACAGATTCTTAAGCTTATGTCGCATCCACGGCCTACCTCGTTCTCAACCAAAACAACTGCCAAGACTTGGTCTTACGCGGTTAGTGCCGGTGGCAAGGCAACCAGTACGTCTCTCCCTATAATAGCTAGTCGGTTCTAGCAACGTCTCCTAAGCGAACGCGGTTAGTGTACCTGCAGAAAAACACCACCACACGAACCTTTCGTGCCAGCACCCACGTAAGCGTTCCCAAACATTACCGCTCACTATAGGAACAACACCCATGCGTTCAAGGCTGCATGGACAGCTTCAACCATGGAAATAGGTTCCCTTTGAATGGAACCGTATAACCCTTCGCATACTCGTGATGCGGAATCAGCGCACGTATTATAGACGTGGTGAACAACCGTGCTGCTAGGCTCGTTGGAATCGAACCGTACCAACCTTCGTATGGATTACATACGGAACCTACGCACGTATGATAGACGTGGGCGAAACAACCGCGATGATAGGGTCCTTTGAATAGAACTCCCTATCAACCCTCGCATACTCGTGATGCGGAACTCAGCACACGTATGATAAACGTGGCGAAGTGCTGGAAGGGTTAGCAAGATAACCAAATAAATATTAGCCACCTAAAACAACCCCAAAATCCCCTAGGGCCTCTCGCACTAAAGTCATCCTTAACGATCGTACGAGACAGTTTTCAAAGAGTTTCTTGCAACTTTTATCTTTTCAAAGAAGTGTGTTAGGCCTTGTTGTGTTCTCTGTATTGCTAAACCGGCTCTGGTACCAGCTGTGGCGGATCCACTTCGGATTAGCTTGATTAAACACGGTTAAGTCGCCTAACATGCGACACCCATGCCTTAGCCAAGTTAACACGAAGTGCCGTCGGATTTGATCCGATTTAACAACTTGAACAGGACCGAGTTAGCAAACTCACACGAAGGTGAGTGGTTCCAGAGAATAAAACAAGTCCACTGAGTTAAACAACTTAACCATTTAGTTCGGCCATAAAACCAATCATCAGAGTTTTACAAGGTTCAAAAGAAAACCACAGAAGGTAAAATAGCAAGCGGAAGCTACTGCGTCGGGGTCGGACATCCCTGGTGAGGCCAGCCAGGACGTCAGTGATCCCTCTCCTCGTCGTCCGAGGAGGGATCCCACTCAACCGTCCAACCCGGAGGGAGTTGGGGCGGCCAAGTGCCAACAAAAGAAGACTCGGGAGCAGCAACTTCACCTGAAAAAGAAAAGCCACAACAAGGCTGAGCTACTAAGCTCAACAAGACTTAACCGACAGGGAGCGCGCTAAACTAACTCTTCTAGACATGCAAGGCTTTTTGGCTGAGGGGTTTGTTTGCCAAAAGCGCTAGATGTAACCCTACTTTCAAGTTTTAGCTCCGGTTCTAAGTTCATTATCCGGTCTAAGTTTGCAACCTATTCTAAGCAATCATAGAACCAACCAAAGGTATAGGTATATCATCAACAAAACCATGTCATCATCAGATTCCTTATTTACTCAGGGTGACATAGCGATCAAGCAGTCTCAAACTGTTAGAGGCAGACGAATCGATTCGAGTTTCTTAACCATGCATGGCGAACCTAATCTCACGACATCCGCGCACCACGAGGGCCGCTTCCTGTGTTGGTCGTCCCCATCAATTCCCAGGCGCGTGTTAGGTCCAAACTTCCCTTGGCATGCAATGCTCCACAGTCCCGACCTCTGCCGTACTGTGACCGCACTTGCACCCACATGATGCATCATGGGAACCTCGTTCCAGGGACAGCAGGGGTATAAGCCACGCCCTAGTTCAATCAAGTACTAGGCTTCCCCATCCCATACTAGGTATGAGATTAGTACCTTCAAACACTTGATCACGAACACCACCACTGTCGGGCCTTAGCAAGTTTCATAAACAGACGGGGCGATCAACCGACCACCAAAGAGTTACCCAAAAACCCTGCCCCGTCCATCGTCCTTACAGTTGTAACAGAAGAGAACTCAACCAACTCCTATAAACTCGCGAGTGACAGGAAATCACTCGGCTTTTACCGCTTCCTACTTGAGCAAGGCATCTATTCGGTCCAACAGCTAGTGTTCAGATCAAGGGAGCTAGGTTATGCGTCTATGGTTCCAAACAACTCCTATACGTAAATGCACAAGCATGTTTAAAGAAGGCATGTGCAAGTTTGGCAAAACATAGGGGATTCATGCATCCGGGGCTTGCCTTCGAGCAAAGAGGAAGGGAACTGCTCGACTTCTAGGGCAGCTTCGACTTCTGGGGGCAGGAGCTCAGCTACATCATCGTCTTCTGGCGCCGGGTGCAGCTCGTAGTAGCCGTCGGCGAGACGTAGCTCTACACGAATGCAATGCATTGGTTAGCATATACGGTTATTTCAACAGCAACACTTGCAAGTCTGAGCCCAGAAACTTGCGACAAGTTATAGGAGGGTGGGGAGGTTTAAAGGAGTTGATGGAGGTCAAGAGGTAAGGGTCGGAGGGGAAAGAACTTATGATCTGACCCTTAATCTAGAGGGTTTGATGTACTGGGGTCCTCAGACTCAACGCTGAAAGGTCCCCAAGTTTTGCACATACACCCTCGGTTCAAAGAAAAAGATACAGCCGAGGCCTCCGGCGAGGCGGAGAAGGGTCGGCGGAACAGACAGGGTCGGGCGAGACGGAACCGGGGTCGGGCGGAGCGAACAAGGGTCGGCAGCCTACCTTCATCTTACAGAGGAGGCTTGGGTGGAAGAACTAAGGGCTTGGGACAGCGGCGAGAAAGTCCGGCGGCGGCGGTGCTTCTTGTGGATCACAAGCAAGCTCTTGGGTAGCACGGAAAGCAGTAGCTGGCGGATCGGGGAAAGCGGTGGTGCTTGAGCAGAGAGGAGAGTTCCTCAGACTTAGGTGGTGGCGCTGTGAGCTCGAACAGGGAGCAAGAGAGATGGCAGGTAGGGCAAAGGAAACTCCGACGGGACTTCTGCATTCCCTTTTATAGCGGCGCGGAAGAGAGAAGGGGGAGCGGCGTGAATGCCGGGGAAGAAGCGATGGAGTGCTTTGCCCGGGCGGTGATTGAGCGACGAGGGCGGTGGAGCAAGACTTCGGGGATGACGCCGGCAGTCATTGGGCACTGGCGTCAGGGCGGCGCAGGCACGGGTTTGCCGGTGGTTGAGATTTGGCGGAGGCGGGCGTCGTCATGCGGTGGATCTGATGGAAGTGACTGGGAAAATGGTGCTAGGAACGAGGGCGCACAGGTGAGAAGACAGGCGGCGGCGGGCGCGCGGGCGAGCGTGGAGCAACAGATTGTCGGGGCAGCTTCTGACAAGGCGGGAAAAAGGAACTGTCGCTGCCGCGGTCTAGGTTGGCGGAGGAGGAATCGTCGTGTAGCGAAGACCGGGCAGCGCGACTGTGGCGAGGTGACGGAAAAGACGGGCGGCATCGGGCTCTGCGGCCGGGATGTGGCGATGTGATGATGGGCGCGGGCGGCAAGGTGCTGTAGAAAGGGTAGCAGGGGAGCTTCCACCGCGATTGGGGAAGGGGGTGCGAGAATCCATCTGGTCGCGGGCCGGAGATGAGGCGGAGCGGCGGGCGTCGGAGGAGTTGAGCCACGCGGTTGGGGAAAACTGAAGCGGGCATGCAACTCGAGTGCGCCTGTCACGGGAGATCTGGGGGAAAAGATCTCGTGGGCCCACCGGTCAGTTTTGGTGGTCCACTGCTCAAACTGGAGGGCGATGCTGCGGAATGGCTTAGGAAGATCCGACGGTGGGTTTGTGGCGGAACCACCTCGGATTAGCTTGATTAAGCAGAGTTAAGCCGCCTAACATGCGACACTCTTGCCTAACCCGTGCTAACACGAAGTGCCGTCGGATTTCCTCCGATTTAACCACTTAAACAGGATCGAGTTTAGCAAGCCCACACGAAGGTGAGCGGTTACAGAGAATACAACAAGTCCACCGAGTTGAACAAGTTTTACCCATTTAGTTCGGCCACAAAATCCAACACCAGAGTTTTACAAGATTTCAAGAAAACAACAGAGAAACACTAGCGGAAGACTTCGTCGGGGTCGGATGTCCGGGCGAGGCCAGCCAGAACATCACTGAGTCCTCTCCTCGCCGTCTGAGGAGGGATCCCACTCGACCGTCCAGCCTGGCGGGAGCTGGGGCGGCCAAGCACCAACCAGAGAGGGGTCGGACGCAGCAACTTCACCTGAAAAACAGGAGCCACAACAAGGCTGAGCTACTAAGCTCAACAAGACTTAACCGATAGGAGTAAGGGCTACTCCTCCTTCTAGACATGCAAGGCTTCTTGGCTGAGGGGTTTGTTTGCCAAAAGCACTAAGTAAAACCTATTTCAGTTTTTAGCTCAGGTTCTATGTTCATTTACCAGTCTAGGTTGTGCGACCTGTTCTAAGCATTCATAGAACCAAACAAGACGTGAAGATAGAACAACAAACATTGCCATCATCAGATTCCTCATTTACTCATGGTGACATAGCGATCAAGCAATCTCAAACTGTGAGAGGCAAACGAATCGATTCGAGTTCTTTAACCATGCATGGTGAACCTAGCCTCACGACATCCGCGCACCCGGAGGTCGCTTCCTGTGTCGGCCTTCCCCATCGATCCCCTAACCCGTGTCGGGCCCATTTCCTTTGGTGCAAGGTTCCACAGACCTGGCCTCTGCCGTCCTGTGACCACACATTGCCACCACGTGCGACAACCAGCAGGGGAAACTCCGTTCCAAGAACAATGGGGCGACCGCTCACGTCTAGGTTCAATCCGGTACTAGGCTTCCTCATCCCATACTAAGTATGAGGCTAGTACTTTCAAACACTTGATCACGAACACCACCACTGTCGGGCCTTAGCAAGATTTCATAGACACACGGGGTGACCATCCGACCACCAAAGAGTTGCCCAAAACCCTGCCCCGTCCATCGTCCTTATAGTTATAACAGGAGAGTAAACATGCAACTCCTATAACTCGCGAGTGACAGGAAATCACTCGGCTTTTACCGTTTTCCAAGTTAAGCAATGCAGCTACTCGGTCCAACAGCTAGTGCTCAGATCACTGGGATAACTATGTTATGCATCTAGGGTTTCACACAACTCCTATACATAAATGCACGAGCATGTTACAGAAGGCATGCGCAAGTCTGGTAAAACACATAGGACTTTTATGCAACTGGGGCTTGCCTTCAAGCAAGGAGGACGGAAACTGCTCGACTTCGGGGGCAACTTCGGCTTCGGAGGGCAGGAGCTCGGCTACAGCTTCTTCTTCTGGCGCTGGGTGAAGCTCGTAGAAACCGTCGGCGAGGTGCAGCTCTACACGAATGCAATGCAAGGGTTAGCTTAGACGGTTAGTTCAACAGCAACACTGGCTCGCCTGAGCCCAGAAACTTGCGACAAAGAGCAGGAGGTGATGGTGGTTCGAGAGCTGATGATGATCAAAAGGTAAGGGTAGGAAGGAACTAGTGGTCTGATCCTTGAACTAGAGGATGTGATAACTGGGGGAGTCCTTAGACGCAAGCGCTGAAGGGTTCCCAAGTTTTACACATACACCATCGAGTTGAAGAAAAAGATCACAGCCAAGCCCTCGGGCGAGGCGGATAAGGGTAGGCGGAACAGACAGGGTCGGGCGAGACGGAACTGGGGTCGGGCGGATAGGAGGGGTCGGGCGAGGCGGACTGGGGTCGGCAACTCACCTTCTTCCTGAAAGGAAAACGTGGGGTCGGGAAGGAGCAGACTTGGGCGGAGGGACTAAAGCTTCGAGCAAGGGCTAAAACTGGCAATGCTCCGGCGGCGGCGCCGCTTCTTGCGGATCACAAGAGAGCTTCTACGCAGCACGGAGGAGCAAGATGCTGGTGACTTGGAGAAAACTGAGGGAGAACTGAGCAAAGAACTCCTCAAGAGCTGGGCGGGTGGCGCTAGGAGCTTGAGCAGGGAGCTAGAGAAGGCTAAGGGCAACAAGAGCGGAGGGAACTCCGGCGACGGGGGCATTCCTTTTATAGCTGCTGGAGTAGAGGAACGGAAACGGCACGGAGAGAGAGAAGGGGAGCGGCGTGAAGGCCGGGGAGAAGCAATGGAGTGCTCTGCCGGGGCGGCGATTGAGCAAAGAGGGCGGTGGTGCAGAACTCCGGGGGTGACGCCAGCGATCATTGCGTTCTGCCGTCAGGGCGGCGTAGGGGCGGGTAGACTGGTGGTTGAGATTTGGTGGAAAGCGGGCGTCGCCGTGCGGAAGAGGTGATAGAAGCGACCGGTTTAACGACGCTAGAATCGAGGGCGCACAGGTGAGAAGACAGGCGGACGCGGGCGCGGGGGAGAGCGCGGAACAACAGATTGTCAGGCGGCTTCTGACAGAGCGGGGAAAGCAACTGTCGCGGCCGCGGTCGGGGTTGGCGGTGGAGGAATCGTCGTGTAGCGGCGACCGGGCGGCGCAACTGTGGCTGAAGGGACGGAAAAGACGGGCGACATCGGGTTCTAGGGCCGGGATCTGGTGGTGTGATGATGGGCGCGGGAGACGAGGCCTTGCAGAAAGGGGTGCAGAGGGCTTCCGCTGCTATTGGGGAAAGGGGGCGTGGGAACCCACTCGGTTGCTTGCCAGAGACAAAACTGAGCGGCGGCGTCGGAGAAGACGAGCCACGTGGCAGGAAGACTCTGAGGCGGCCATGCAACTCGAGTGCGGCTGGCGCGGGGGATCTGGAAAAGATCTCGCGGGTCTACCGGTGGATAGATCGGACGGGTGAGAAAGATTAGCAGAATCCGACGGTGGGCTGAGCTCGCCGGGGTCGGGAGAGGAGCGAAGCGGGAAGGGGTCGGATCTCAGGGGTCGGGACCGGCGGAAAACTAGGCACTTAGGTGCGGTCAAGCAAAACAACTGACTAAGGTTAAGGGCTGAGATCAAGACTAACTGGAAAGGCTTAGGGGTCAGTCGTTACAGCCTACCCCTCTTAAAAAGAATCTCGTCCCAAGATTCAAAGATCAAAAAGGGGGGTGTGCTGTTCTTACCTCCTTGATGGGACAGAAAACCTGGGAACTGCTTGTTCAGATATTCGTCCGTTTCCCATGTTGCTTCATCCTCGGTGTGGTGTCTCCAAAGGATCTTGTACATCTTTACCACTTGGCGTCGGGTGTGCCTTTCCTTTTGGTCAAGGACTCGATCTGGGTACTCGGCGTAGGTCAGGTCGGGCTCTACTTGAAGCTGTCCTTGCTCTATGATTTCTGCTGGAACTCGGACACACTTCTTTAGTTGAGACACATGAAAAACATCATGTATGGCTGATAGCTGCTCTGGGAGTTGGATCCTGTAAGCAACGGGTCCACATATCTCCACAATCTCATAAGGGCCAACATAGCGGGGAGCTAACTTGCCTTTTATTCCAAACCGTTGCACTCCTTTGGTCGGGGAAACTCGAAGATACACATGATCACCAAGGTCGAACTGCAGGGGTCTTCTCCGCTGGTCGGAGTAACTCTTCTGTCGAGATTGGGCGGCCTTGAGATGTGCTTGAATTACCTTCACTTGCTCTTCGGCTTCTGCCACTAAGTCAGGGCCATAGACCTGTCTCTCCCCTGGTTGGGACCAGCTCAAGGGTGTCCTGCATCTCCGGCCGTACAGGGCCTCAAACGGTGCCATCTTCAAACTGGCCTGATAGCTGTTATTGTAGGAGAATTCTGCTAAGGGCAGACACTTGTCCCAGTTTTTATCATAGTGGATAACACAGGCTCTTAACATATCTTCAAGAATCTAGTTGACTCTCTCGGTTTGGCCATCGGTTTGGGGATGATACGTTGAGCTTCGGATGAGCTTGGTGCCCATGGATGTTTGTAATTGTTCCCAAAAACGGGCCACAAACTGAACTCCTCGATCAGAGATGATGGTCTTGGGTACACCATGTAGGGAAACTATACGGTCGAGGTACAACTCTGCATATTGCTTGACTGTGTAGGTGGTGCGAACAGGAAGGAAATGTGCCGTCTTGGTCAGACGGTCCACTATAACCCAGATGGAATCATACCGTTGAGTTGTAAGGGGTAATCCAACTATGAAGTCCATGCTGATGTCTTCCCATTTCCAAGAGGGAATAGGTAGCGGCTGCAAGGTTCCTGCTACCTTCAAATGACTGGCCTTGACACGTTGACAGGTGTCACATTCTGAAACATAACGAGCTATCTCTGGTTTCATTCCACTCCACCAAAAGGTTTGACGAAGATCATGGTACATCTTATTGCTGCCAGGATGGATCGAGAATTTGGAGAGATGAGCTTCATTTAGGATTTGCTTCCTTAACTTGGGGTCGGCGGGCACTACTAGTCGGTTTCCGTAGTACACACCTCCCGTTTTGTCCTGACGGAATTGCTTATATCCTTCATCCTTTACTGAGATCTTACTGATGATCCGTTTTATTTCTTCATCCTTAGCTTGTGCTGACCAAATTTGGTCCTCCAAAACTGAGTCAAGGATGATGTGACCAAGGGTTCCCTGAGGAATAATCTCCAAACTTAGTTTTCCCATCTCGTGACACAGGGTTTTGGTGAAGGCTATTGACAACAAGTAGTTGCAATGGGGTTTGCGGCTGAGGGCATCGGCTACCACATTGGCTTTGCCAGGATGATAGTGCACTTCCAACTCATAATCCTTTGTCAACTCCAGCCATCTTCTCTGATGCATGTTGAGGTCGGCTTGAGTGAAGATGTACTTGAGGCTCTTGTGGTCGGTGTAGATGTTGCAGTGAGCTCCTATTAGGTAGTGCCTCCATATCTTCAAGGCATGTATCACTGCTGCTAACTCAAGGTCATGTGTCGGGTAGCTTAGCTCACGAGGTCGTAACGCACGTGAGGCATAGGCAATTACTCGGCTGTCTTGCATAAGAACACATCCGAGTCCAGTGGCAGAGGCGTCACAGTATACGTCATACGGCCTAGAGGGGTCGGGTTGAGCCAAAACTGGGGCGGTGGTCAGCAAGTGCTTTAGGGTCTTGAAAGCTTCTTCACACTTGGTGTCCCACACAAACTTGACCTCTTTCTTCAGCAACTCGGTCATCGGCTTAGCTATCTTGGAGAAATCCGGTATGAAACGCCGATAGTAACCTGCAAGTCCAAGGAAACTCCTGATCTGGTGTACTGAGGTAGGAGACTTCCACTCCATGACTTCTTGTACCTTGCTGGGATCCACGGCGATACCGTCCTTGGAGATAGTGTGTCCCAGAAACTTGACACTATCCAACCAAAACTCACACTTGGAGAACTTAGCATAGAGCTGGTGATCTCTCAGCCGTTGGAGAACTATATGAAGATGGTCGGCATGCTCTTCCTCGTCCTTCGAGTACACTAGGATATCATCAATGAACACCACTACAAACTTGTCCAGCTCGGGCATAAACACCGAGTTCATAAGGTACATGAAATAGGCGGGTGCATTGGTGAGTCCAAAGGACATGACTAGGTACTCGTACAGTCCATATCTAGTAGAGAAAGCTGTCTTGGGTATGTCGCAAGGTCGAATCTTTATTTGGTGATAACCAGAACGAAGATCGATCTTAGAGAACACTTTTGCTCCGGCTAACTGATCGAACAAGACATCAATGCGTGGCAATGGGTACTTGTTCTTGACCGTCACAACATTGAGGGGTCGGTAATCCACACACATGCGTAGACTGCCATCTTTCTTCTTCACAAACAGGGCGGGGCAACCCCAAGATGATGTACTGGGTCGAATGAAACCTTTTTCCAACAGATCATGCAACTGGGTCTTCAACACGGCTAACTCGGCGGGTGGCATCCGATAGGGTCTCTTAGATATCGGGGCTGTGCCAGGAATCAACTCTATGGAAAACTCCACTTCTCTGTCAGGTGGCATACCCGGCAAATTTTCTGGAAACACATCAGGGTACTCACAGATAACAGGGAGGTCTTCTAGACGGGCTCCCAAGAGAGGGTAAGCACAAGGAGTCGAAGGCTCAGGATGGGTCAAGGATGGGTAGAACTGCCATGAAAGGGTGAGCTGATGTAAAGAGATCGGGCCGATGTATCTAAAACAACATGATGTCGGGCCATCCAGTCCATACCAAGGATGACATCTATGCCTTCTAGGTCAAGGATGATAAGGTTTTCCTTGAAGAGGGTGGGGCCAGAAACTCGTTGAGCTTACGCTCTAGGAGACCTTCGGGAATGTGATGCGCCTTGAACGCCGTTGTGACATCCTGGCCCAAGGCTTAATAGGATTGATAGAATACTCATACCAACAAGTTGCAACTTCTTTTCCGGAAGCTCATTCTCTAAGAACTCCGAGGTTAAGCGTGCTTGGCCCAGAGCAATTTCGGGATGGGTGACCAACCGGGAAGTTCTTCCCGGGTGCGCACGAGTGAGGACAAAGTGCGCAGAAAAGACTTGTGTTGGTCTGTGCCACTTAAACAGGATCGAGTTTAGCAAGCCCACACGAAGGTGAGTGGTTACAGAGAATACAACAAGTCCACTGAGTTAAACAAGTTTTACCCATTTTTGTTCAACCATAAAATCCAACATCAGAGTTTTACAAAGCTCAAGGAAAACGACAGAGAAACACTAGCGGAAGACTTCGTCGGGGTCGGATGTCTGGGCGACGCCAACCAGAACATCACTGAGTCCTCTCCTCACCGTCCGAGGAGGGGTCCCACTCGACCGTCCAGCCTGGCGGGAGCTGGGGCGGCCAAGCACCAACCAGAGAGGGGTCGGACGTGGCAACTTCACCTGAAAACAGAAGCCACAACAAGGCTGAGCTACTAAGCTCAACAAGACTTAACCGAAGGGAGTAAAGACTACTCCTCCTTCTAGTCATGCAAGCTTTTTGGCTGAGGGGTTTGTTTGCCAAAAGCACTAGTAACCTTAATTCAAGTTTTAGCTCCGGTTCTAGGTTCATTTACCAATCTAGGTTGTGCAACCTATTCTAAGCAATCATAGAGCCAAAATCAAGATGGGTAGATATAACAACAACATTGCCATCATCAGATTCCTCATTTACTCAGGGTGACATAGCGATCAAGCAATCTCAAGCTGTGAGAGGCAGACGAATCGATTCGAGTTCTTTAACCATGCATGGTGAACCTAGCCTCACGACATCTGCGCACCCGGAGGTCGCTTCCTGTGTCAGCCTTCCCCATCAATCCCCTAACCCGTGTCGGGCCCATTTCCTTTGGTGCAAGGTTCCACAGACCCGGCCTCTGCCGTTCTGTGACCACGCTTGCCACCACGTGCGAGAACCAGCAGGGGAAACTCCGTTCCAAGAACAATGGGGCGACCGCTCACGTCTAGGTTCAATCCGGTACTAGGCTTCCTCATCCCATACTAAGTATGAGGCTAGTACTTTCAAACACTTGATCACGAACACCACCACTATCGGGCCTTAGCAAGGTTTCATAGACAGACGGGGTGACCATCCGACCACCAAAAAGTTACCAACCCTGCCTCATCCATCGTCCTTATAGTTGTAACAGGAGAGTAAATCATGCAACTCCTACAACTCGCGAGTGACAGGAGATCACTCGGCTTTTACCGTCTCCTATTTAAGCAATGCAGCTACTCGGTCCAACAGCTAGTGTTCAGATCATGGGAATAAGTAAGTCATGCATCTAGGGTTTCACACAACTCCTATACGTAAATGCACAAGCATGTCACAGAAGACATGCGCAAGTCTGGTAAAACACATAGGACTTTCATGCAACCGGGGCTTGCCTTCAAGCAAGGGGGACGGAAACTGCTCGACTTCAGGGGCGACTTCGGCTTCCGCGGGCAGGAACTCGGCTACCGCTTCTTCTTCGGGCGCCGGGTGCAACTCGTAGAAGCCGTCGGCGAGGTGCAGCTCTACACGAATGCAATGCAAGGGTTAGCTTAGACGGTTATTTCAACAGCAACACTGGCTCGCCTGAGCCCAGAAACTTGCGACAAAGAGCAGGAGGTTATGGTGGTTCGAGAGAGCTGATGATGATTAAAAGGTAAGGGTAGGAAGGAACTAGTGGTCTGATCCTTGAACTAGAGGATGTGAGAACTAGGGGTCCTTAGACGCAAGCGCTGAAGGGTTCCCACTTTTTACACATACACCCTCGAGTTGAAGAAAAGATCATAGCCAAGCCCTCGGGCGAGGCGGATAAGGGTCGGCGGAACAGACAGGGTCGGACGAGACGGAACTGGGGTCGGGCGGATAGGAGGGGTCGGGCGAGGCGGACTTAGGGTCGGCAACTCACCTTCTTCCTGAAAGGAAAGCTTGGGGTCGGGAAGAAGCGAACTTGGGCGGAAGGTCTAAAGCTTCGACAAGGGCTGAGACTGGGAAAGCTACGGCGGCGGCGGTGCTTCTTGCAGATCACAAGAGAGCTTTTACGCAGCACGAAGGAGCAAGCTGCAGGGTGACTTGGAGGAACTGAGAAGGAACTGGGAGAAGAACTCCTCAAGAACTGGGTGGGTGGCGCTAGGAGCTTGAGCAGGGAGCTAAAGAAAGCTAAAGGCAACAAGGGCGGAGGGAAACTCCGGCGACGGGGGCATTCCTTTTATAGCTGCTGGAGCAGGGAAAAGGAAACGGCGCGGAGAGAGAGAGAAGGGGAGCGGCGCGAAGGTCGGGGAGAAGCAATGGAGTGCTCTGCCGTGGAGGCGATTGAGCAAACAGGGCGGTGCTGCAGAACTCCGGGGGTGACGCCAGCGATCATTGCGCTCTACCGTCAGGGCGGCGTAGGCGCGGGTAGACCGGTGGTTGGGATTTGGCGGAAAGCGGGCGTCGTCATGCGGAAGAGGTGATAGAAGCGACCGGTTAAACGACGTTAGAATCGAGGGTGCACAGGTGAGAAGACAGGCGGACGCGGGCGCGGGGGAGAGCGCGGAACAACAGATTGTTGGGCGGCTTCTGACAGAGCGGGGAAAGGAACTGTCGCGGCCGTGGTCGGGGTTGGCGGTGGAGGAATCGTCGTGTAGCGACGACCGGGCGGCGCAACTGTGGCTGAAGGGACGGAAAAGACGGGCGACATCGGGCTCTAGGGCCGGGATCTGGTGGCGTGATGATGGGCGCGGGAGACGAGGCTCTGCAGAAAGGGGTGCAGAGGGCTTCCGCTGCCATTGGGGAAAAGGGGGCGCGGGAACCCACTCTGTTGCTTGCCAGAGACAAAACTGGGCGATGGCGTCGGAGAAGACGAGCCACGCGGCAGGAAGACTCTGAGGCGGCCATGCAACTTGAGTGCGGCTGTCGCGGAGGATCTGGAAAAGATCTCACGGGTCCACCGGTGGATAGATCGGACGAGTGAGGAAGATCAGCAGGATCCGACGGTGAGCCGAACTCGCCGGGGTCGGAAGAGGAACGAAGCGGGAAGGGGTCGGATCCAGGGGTCGGGACTGGCGGAAGACTGAGCACTCAGGCACGGTTAAGCAAGACAGATAACTAAGGTCAAGGGCTCCAATCAAGATTAACTGGGAAGGTTTAGGGGTCGGTCATTACAGCCTACCCCTCTTAAAAAGAATCTCGTCCCGAGATTCAAAGATCAAAGGGTGTGCTGTTCTTACCTCCTTGATGGGACAGAAAACCTGAGAAACGCTTGTTCAGATATTCGTCCGTTTCCCATGTTGCTTCATCTTCGGTGTGGTTTCTCCAAAGGATCTTGTACATCTTTACCACTTGGCGTCGGGTGTGCCTTTCCTTTTGGTCAAGAACTCGATCTGGGTACTCGGCGTAGGTCAGGTCGGGCTCTACTGGAAGCTGTTCTTGCTCTACGATCTCTGTTGGAACTCGGACACATTTCTTCAATTGAGACACATGGAAAACATCATGTATGGCTGATAGCTAGTCTGGGAGTTGGATCCGGTAAGCAACGGGTCCACATCTCTCCAAAATCTCATAAGGGCCAACATAGCGGGGAGCTAACTTGCCTTTTATTCCAAACCGTTGCACTCCTTTGGTTGGGGAGACTCGAAGGTACACATGATCACCAAGGTCGAACTGCAGGGGTCTTCTCCTCTGGTCGGAGTAGCTCTTCTGTCGGGATTGGGCAACCTTGAGATTTGCTTGAATTACCTTCACTTGCTCTTCGGCTTTTGCCACTAAGTCAGGGCCATAAACCTGTCTCTCTCCCGGTTGGGACCAGTTCAAGGGTGTCCTGCATCTCCGGCCGTACAGGGCCTCAAACGGTGCCATCTTCAAACTGGCCTGATAGCTGTTATCGTAGGAGAACTCTGCTAAGGGCAGGCACTTGTCCCAACTTTTGTCATAGTGGATAACACAGGCTCTTAACATATCTTCAAGAATCTAGTTGACTCTCTCGGTTTGGCCATCGGTTTGGGGATGATACGTTGAGCTTCGGATGAGCTTGGTGCCCATGGATGTTTGTAATTGTTCCCAAAAACGGGCCACAAACTGAACTCCTCGATCAGAGATGATGGTCTTGGGTACACCATGTAGGGAAACAATACGGTCGAGGTACAACTCTGCATATTGCTTGACTGTGTAGGTGGTACGAACAGGAAAGAAATGTGCTGTCTGTTGGGATATGAGGTAGGCTACGCTAGCGCAAATCAAAATTTCTACCGCGTATAACCAGGAAGAACTGCCGTATAAGGATCACGGGATTACCACTCGACGCACTACTGGTGCGGAAGATGTAGATATGCGTCGGTGCAGAGAAGACGATCACGTAGTCGTACGTAGTCGATCAACGTAGTCGTACGTAGTCGATCACGTCCAGCAGCTCCTCAGCAGCTCGTCCACGTGCACAGCAAGATCGCCTCCGGTGCCGCGGCTCGTCGTCGGCTCGTCGATGGCTCGTCCAAGTGCTGCAGGCGCAACACCTCCAAGGTATCCACACGTGCAGGGAGGAAGCGTCACAAGCCGGACTGCTAGATCCGCGAGTTGCAACAGGCGAGGGCGTGGGAGGCGCGGCAAGTGTGTTCAGCCAAAAGGTGTGAAACCCTAGGGCGCCCCCACCCCTCTATTTATAGGGGTTCCTGATGGGCCTCTGGATCCGAGGCCCATTAGTACTCCTAAACCTAATCCAACTCGGATCAGATCCGAATTGGGCTTCCAGCCCCTTAAGTGTGTGACCCTATGGGTTCGGATACGTATAGACATGGCCCGAGTACTCCTACTCGGCCCAATAGTCGGTAGCGGCCTCTAGCAAGACGTGCCAACTCCTATACGCATACGAAGATCATATCAGACGAACCATCACAACATAATATACATGCTATTCCCTTTGCCTCACGATATTTGGTCTAGCTTCAAGCCGACCGCTCTTTCTCGATCCTGTGATTCGGAATCCCTTTGTAGGTTAACTCTTAACCGTACGTAGCATGGCCATGCATTTTCGGATCCGATCACTCGAGGGGCCCAGAGATATCACTCTCAATCAGAGAGGGGCAAATCCCATCTTGATTGACCATGTCTCATAGCATGCTTCTTGACAAACCCGAAAGCTACCTTTATAACTACCCTGTTACGGTGTAGCGTTTGATAGCCCCTAAGTAGGTCAATCCACATCTAGAATACATGCGACAATCTCAGGTCTAAGGACAAAGCGTATATGTTGTTTAAAGAGAGAACTACTTCTCGTGTTGGGTCAGTCCTAACACATGTCTCCACATGTGTCCACATTATTAGTTCAACATCTCCATGTCCATGACTTGTGAAACATAGTCATCAACTAATACATGTGCTAGTCTAATATTCATGTGTGTCCTCACATGAACTCCGACTAGGGACAACTTTAGAATAACCATATAAGTAAAGAGTTTCACATACAATTCACATAATTGCAAATCAATTCAAGTAGCCTTTAATGGATATTCAATGAACACAATATACAAATCATGGATACAAATGGAATATCATCATCTCTATGATTGCCTCTAGGGCATACCTCCAACACTGTCTTGGTCAGATGGTCCACTATAACCCAGATGGAATCATACCGTTGAGTTGTAAGGGGTAACCCAACTATGAATTCCATGCTAATGTCTTCCCATTTCCAAGAGGGAATAGGTAGCGGCTGCAAGGTTCCTGCTACCTTCAAATGA
This sequence comes from Setaria italica, assembly GCF_000263155.2. Lineage (NCBI taxonomy): Eukaryota > Viridiplantae > Streptophyta > Magnoliopsida > Poales > Poaceae > Setaria > Setaria italica. The sequence goes on from NC_028451.1 coordinate 12,449,112, forward strand.
CTGGCCTTGACACGTTGGCAGGTGTCACATTCTGAAACATAACGAGCTATCCCTGGTTTCATTCCACTCCACCAAAAGGTTTGACGGAGATCATGGTACATCTTGTTGCTGCCAGGATGGATTGAGAACTTGGAAAGATGAGCTTCATCTAGGATCTGCTTCCTCAACTCGGGGTCGGCAGGCACTACTAGTTGGTTTCCATAATACACACCTCCCATTTGGTCTTGACGGAAATGCTTATATCCTTCATCCTTTACTGAGATCTTACTGAGGATCCGTTTTATTTCTTCATCCTTAGCTTGTGCTGACCGAACTCGGTCCTCCAAAACTGAGCCAAGGATGATGTGATCAAGGGTTCCATGGGGAACAATTTCCACACTTAGTTTTCCCATCTCGTGACACAAAGTGTTGGTGAAGGCTGTTGACAACAAGTAGTTGCAATGGGGTTTGCGACTGAGGGCATCGGCTACCACATTGGCCTTGCCAGGGTGATAGTGCACTTCCAACTCATAATCCTTTATCAACTCCAGCCATCTTCTCTGACGCATGTTGAGGTCGGCTTGCGTGAAGATGTACTTGAGGCTCTTGTGGTCGGTGTAGATGTTGCAGTGAGCTCCCATTAGGTAGTGCCTCCATATCTTCAAGGCATGTATCACTGCTGCCAACTCAAGGTCGGGTCAGGTAGTTTAGCTCATGAGGTCGTAATGCACGTGAGGCATAGGCAATGACTCGGCTGTCTTGCATAAGAACACATCCGAGTCCAGTGCCAGAGGCGTCACAGTATACGTCATACGGCCTACAGGGGTCGGGTTGAGCCAAAACTGGGGCGGTGGTTAGCAAGTGTTTCAGGGTCTTGAAAGCTTCTTCACACTTGGTGTCCCACGCAAACTTGACTTCTTTCTTCAGCAACTCGGTCATCGGCTTAGCTATCTTGGAGAAATCCGGTATAAAACGCCGATAGTAACCTGCCAGTCCAAGGAAACTCCTGATTTGGTGTACTGAGGTAGGAGACTTCCATTCCATGACTTCTTGCACCTTACTGGGGTCCACGGCGATACCGTCCTTGGAGATAGTGTGTCCCAAAAACTTGACACTATCTAACCAAAACTCACACTTGGAGAACTTTGCATAGAGCTGGTGATCTCTCAGTCGTTGGAGAACTATATGAAGATGGTTGGCATGCTCTTCCTCGTTCTTTGAGTATACTAGGATATCGTCAATGAACACCACTACAAACTTGTCTAGCTCGGGCATAAACACCGAGTTCATAAGGTACATGAAGTAAGCGGGTGCATTGGTGAGTCCAAAGGACATGACTAGGTACTCGTACAGTCCGTATCTGGTAGAGAAAGACGTCTTGCGTATGTTGCAAGGTCGAATCTTTATTTGGTGATAACTAGAACGAAGATCGATCTTGGAGAACACTTTTGCTCCGACTAACTGATCGAACAAGACATCAATACGTGGCAGTGGGTACTTGTTCTTGACTGTTACCGCATTGAGGGGTCGATAATCCACACACATCCGTAAACTGCCGTCTTTCTTCTTCACAAACAGGGCGGGGCAACCCCAAGATGATGTACTGGGTCGAATGAAGCCCTTTTCCAACAGATCATGCAACTGGGTCTTCAACACGGCTAACTCAGCGTGTGGCATCCGATAGGGCCTCTTAGATATCGGGGCTGTGCCAGGAACCAACTCTATGGAAAACTCAACTTCTCTATTAGGTGGCATACCCGGCAAATCTTCTGGAAACACATCAGGGTACTCACAGATAACAGGGAGGTCTTCTAGACGGGCTCCCAAGAGAGGGTAGGCACAAGGAGTCGGAGACTCAGGATGGGTCAAGGATAGGGTAGAACTGCCATGAGGGGGTGAGCTGATGTAAAGAGATCGGGCTGAGGTATCTAGGACAACATGATGTCGGGCCATCCAATCCATGCCAAGGATAACATCTAGGCCTTCAAGGTCAAGGATGATAAGGTTTTCCTTGAAGAGGGTGGGACCTAGCTGGAGAGGTACAAGAATAACGACCTGATCCGACGTTATCCTCCCTCCAGGAGTGGCAATCACATAGGGTTCCTTAGTGTGACCGACACTTAGCCCACATCTTTCTCTTGCCTTACTCCCGATAAAGCTATGAGAGGCTCCCGAATCAAACAACACAACAACAGCTTGATTTAAAACAAGGAAGGTACCCGTCATTACTGGCGCACCTTCGGGGAGGTCGGTCAAGCTGGTGTAGTTGAGTCGGCCTTGTCGGACTTGCACCTTGGGCCTTCGTCCTCTGGCTGCCATGGAGTTCTGACCTTGCTACTGATTCTTGTTCCTGGGGCAGTCCCTTGCAAAATGTCCCTCATTGCCGCAGGTAAAACATCTGTTACTGGCTACCGGGCGAGGTGGCGTTGGCAGGGTTGGCCGGGGTACTTGCGGTTGGAAGCCTGGGAAACGAGGCATTGTTGCCGGCGGGGGTCGGGCAATCCATTTCCCTGACTGCTGGGGTCGGCCAGGGGTTTGTGGAGGGATCATCCGGAACCTTCGGGTTGGCGGACTCGGAAATGCCACAGAGGCTTTCCTCTTCTGGTCGGACTTGAGAGCTTGCATGCAGTCCTCCTGAGAGATGGCCAGGTTGACCAACTCGTTATAGGTGCCCACCCTGATGGGGTTTAGCCTTTCCCTGAGCTCCAAGCTTAGTCCTCGGCGGAATCTGTCCCACTTCTTCTCATCGGTGTCCGCATGATAGCCAGCATAACGGCATAGGTCATTGAACGCTTGGGCGTAGTGCAGTACATCCCGAGTTCCTTGGGTGAGGGCCAGAAACTCGTTGAGCTTGCGCTCCAGGAGACCTTCGGGAATGTGATGCGCCTTAAACGCCATCTTGAACTCGTTCCAACTGACCACGTGGCCATCAGGCAGCATGGCATGGTAGTGGTCCCACCAAAGCCGTGCGGAACCACGCAGCTGCTGAGCTGCGAACCGCGCCTTGTTGTTGTCGGGGCATGGAGCGGTGAGGAGCTCGAACTTGGATTCGATCGTACAAACCCATGCATCAGCGTCGAGCGGTTCTTGTGTCTTTTGGAACAGCGGGGGCTGCGTCCCCAGAAAGTCCTCATATCTTGCGATATGCGGCGGCGGCTGTGCCCTTCCACCATGCGGCGGTTGTTGTCCTTGCACCAGATGCCTTAGCAGCTCGGTTTGGGTTGCTAGGATTGCCTC
>NC_028451.1:12452427-12541338 GCF_000263155.2 Setaria italica
CCACTGGGCACAGATCCAGACCTGGTGCGGTGCGCCATCTGCAAGAGTTAACGCCCCATCAATTTCATAACCTTAGGTGTACTCCAACAAATGGAACGTATGAATTAAATCCCTTAATGCGACTCTTGCCCATGGTGCATCACACGTCCTCATAGAGGAAGCACATTCCTCCCATTCTCAGCATAGATAACCTCTACTTGTTCTGGTACCCCACTTCAGGCACACATACCACATACAGACTCCTAGGATCTGATCCTCTCTAACCAAGGGGTCGGACACGGTCCGTACTCAAAAAGGGTCGGACGAGGCGGAAACTGCCTCAAGGGTCGGCGCACTCGGTTTCACAAGCCGGGGTCGGCTCAAGAACAGGCTCCCCGAAAACAGCATAGGGCTACGGCGCAACTTACTCAACCCTAGCATCCACACCATAAGAAAAGGATAAAACTATGCACCGGGTCGACTTTATACACAGCGATGTTTCAACACAGGGAGTACTCAACTCAAGGCTAACCTATTACAGCTTTTCCAAAAACTAGGCTGCCGAGGAGTACTACAAAAAGAAAGAAGGTTCCCTGAGAACCCTTAAGCTACCACTGGACACTATGAGTCGGAGAAGGGGCGCCATCTTCTTCTATGTCCATGCTGGACGCTCCCTCGTCTTCCTCAGGGTCCTCCTGAGCTTCAAGCTGCATGTTGAGGGCATGCATATCTTCAAGCTCAGCTTGGTGCTCCTCCAGGTGGGCATTGGCGACGGCCAACTCCATTTCCACCTCCATCTTCTCCTCCGAGAGCTCTATCATGCCGTCCACGAGGTCGGCAACTTCTCCTTCTAGCTCGGAGATCCGATCTTGCATATCGTGGATCTGGATACCACGCTGGATCAGCTGGTAGGTTTGGCCTACCAGGTCTCTTCTTGCTGCCTGGAGGTAACCGTGGGTATCTGCAGCCGTCCGGGCGAAGAGAGTCATGGCTCTTCCTTGGAGCTCTATCAACCGGTAGAGAGCAGCCATGCACCGGACGTTGGTGGAGATGGTGACCATGGCGCAGGTGGTGGCCAACACCTCGATGTTTCCGACGCGGTCAAGCCAGGCCGGGTCCAGCCGACTCCTGACGGGGAAGAGACCGATCGGGTCTAGCGTGATCTCCACAGGGTGCAACTGACAGAACTGGGTGAGCAACTGTAGGGCGGCGGATTCCCATGTATCTTCCGGAGCAAGACCATAGGCTATTATGCCCAGAGAGGGCCAGTCGGGCCGTGCAAGGGGAGGTGGTACCAACGCTTGCACCTGGCACGTCTGAATGCCCTGTTCCATATACAGCCGTCCAGCATACAGGGGCGGGGACTGATACCCAAACCACCTCAGCGTATCCCACAAAATCGCGGGAAACCCCTCGAAATGCAGGCACGTTGACTGGAAGGTACCGTCCGCTCCAAAAACCACATGTCCGGGAACAGCCATCTGGAACCAAGAAAACCGAAACCACGTGAGATAACTCCGAGGATCAGGGGTCGGATAGAGAAACAGAAGGGCTTAACCGAGAGCAACTAAGAGAATCTAGAAATCCTTAGATCCAAAAGAACTCTTTCGAACAGGGTTGCTATTGAGAAGGAAACATTACAGATTTTAGGTATGACGCATGCACCGCCTACCGTACTCTTAACCAAAAACAACTGCCCGAACTTTGGGTCTTACGCGGTCAGCGCCGGTGACAAGGCAACCATACGTCTCTCCCTATATTAACTAGTCGGTTCTAGCAACGTCTTAATGAGCGCGGTTAGCAACCTGCAGAAAACACCACACACGAACCTTTCATGCCAGCACCCACGAAAGCGTCCCCAAACATTACCGCTCACTATAGGAACGGCACCCATGCGTTTAAGGCTGCATGGACAGCACTCAACCGTGGAAATAGGTCCCTTCCGAATAGAACCATATAACCCTTCGCATACTCGTGATGCGGCATCGGCACACGTATGACAAACGTGGCGAAACAACCGTGCCGATAGGTTCATTGGAATCGAACCGTATCAACCTTTGTATGGAACACATACGGAACCTGCGCACGTATAAGAGACGTGGGCGAAAACAACCATGAAGATAGGGTCCCTTGAATGGAGCTCCCTATCAACCCTCGCATGCTCGCGATGCGGAACTCGGCACACGTATGATAGACGTGGCACAGTGCTGGAGGAGTTAGCAACATAACCAAGCACTTATTAGTCACCTACAACAACCCCAAAACCCCTAGGGCCTCTCGCACTAAGTCATCCTTAACGATCGTACGAGATTTTTCAAAAGTTTCTTGCAACTTTTATATTTTCAAAGAAGTGTTTAGGGCTCATTGGGTTCTCTGATATGCTAAACACGGCTCTGATACCAGCTGTGGCGTCCCGCCCCCCGGGCCGGGCCCGCTTACACCTGGCAGCTCTCTAGAATATCAAGAATTCCCTCACAGCCGTCTTGAACTCATTCCAGCTGACCACGTGGCCAGCCGGCAGCATGGCATGGTAGTGGTCCCACCAAAGCCGTGCGGATGCACGCAGCTGCTGAGCTGCAAACCGTGCCTTGTTGTTGTCGGGGCATGGAGCGGTGAGGAGCTCGAACTTGGATTCGATCGTACGAACCCATGCATCAGCGTCGAGCGGTTCTTGTGTCTTTTGGAACAGCGGGGGCTGTGTCCCCAAAAAGTCCTCATACCGCGCGATATGCGGCTGCTGCTGTGCTCTTCCACCCTGTGGCTGTTGCTGTTGTCCCTGCACCAGATGCCTTAGCAGCTCGGTTTGAGTTGCTAGGATTGCCTCCAATGGCGATGGGGGCGGGGGCAGGGGAAGATCCTGTCGCTGATTACTACCACTGGGCACAGAACTAGACCTAGTGCGGTGCACCATCTGCAAGAGTTAACGCCCCATTAATTTCATAACCTTAGGTGTACTCCAACAAATGGAACGTATGAATTAAATCCCTTAATGCGACTCTTGCCAATGGTGCATCACACGTCCTCATAGAGGAAGCACATTCCTCCCATTCTCGGCATAGGTAACCTCTATTTGACCTGGTACTCCACTTTAGGCAACACATGCCACACACAGACTCCCGTGATCAGATCCACTCAGGCCAAGGGGTCGGACACGGTCCGTACTTGAAAAGGGTCAGACGAGGCGGAGACTGCCCCAAAGGTCGGCGCACTCTGGCTCGCAAACTAGGGTCGGCCACTGAACAGGCTCCCCGAAAACAGCATAGGGTTACGGCGCAACTTACTCCACCCTAGCATTCACACCATACGAAGAGGAGAAAACTATGCACCGGGGTTAACTTCATACACAACGATGTTTCAACACAGGGAGTACTCAACTCAAGGCTAACCTATTACAGCTTTTCCAAAATCTAGGCTGCCGAGGAGTACAACAAAAAGAAAGAAGGTTCCCTGAGAACCCTTAAGCTACCAATGGACACTATGAGTCGGAGAAGGGGCGCCATCTTCTTTTATGTCCATGTTGGACGCTCCCTCATCTTCCTCAGGGTCCTCCTGAGCTTCGAGCTGCATGTTGAGGGCATGCATGTCCTCGAGCTCGGCTTGATGCTCCTCCAGGTGGGCATTGGCGACTGCTAGCTCCATTTCCACCTCCATCTTTTCCTCCGAGAGCTCTATCATGCCGTCCACGAGGTCGGCGACTTCTCCTTCTAGCTCGGAGATCCGATCTTGCATATTGTGGATCTGGATACCACGCTGGATCAGCTGGTAGGTTTGACCTACCATGTCTCTTCTTGCTGCCTGGAGGTGACCGTGGGTATCTGCTGCCGTCCAGGCGAAGAGGGTCATGGCTCTTCCCTGAAGCTCTATCAACCGGTAGAGGGCGGCCATGCACCGGATGTTGGTGGAGATGGTGACCATAGCACAGGTGGTGGCCAACACCTCGATGTTCCCGACGCGGTCAAGCCAGGCCGGGTCCAGCCGGTTCCTGACGAGGAAGAGACCGATCGGGTCTAGCGTGATTTCCACGGGGTGCAGCTGACAGAACTGGGTGAGCAACTGAAGGGCGGCGGACTCCCATGTATCTTCCGGAGCGAGACCATAGGCTATTATGCCAAGAGAGGGCCAATCGGGCCGCGCAAGGGGAGGTGGTACCAACGCTTGCACCTGGAACGTCTGAATGCCCTGTTCCATATATAACCGCCCGGCATACAAGGGCGGGGACTGATACCCAAACCACTTCAGCGTATCCCACAGAATCGCGGGAAACCCCTCGAAATGCAGGCACGTTGACTGGAAGGTACCGTCCGCTCCAAAAACAACATGTCCGGGAACAGCCATCTGGAACCAAGAAAACCGAAACCTCATGAGATAGATCCAAGGATCAGGGGTCGGATAGAAAAGCAGACGGGTTTCACCGAGAGCAACTAAGAGAAACTAGAAATCCTTAGATCAAAAGAACTCTTTCGGACAGGGTTGCTGCTGAGAAAAGGGACCGTACAACCTTTTTAGATATGACGCATGCACGGCCTACCTTACACCTAACCAAAAACAACTACCCGAACCTTGGGTCTTACGCGGTCAGCGCCGGTGACAAGGCAACAATACGTCTCTCCCTATAATAACTAGTCGGTTCTAGCAACGTCTCTTAACGAGCGCGGTTAGCAACCTGCAGAAAACACTACAGACGAACCTTTCGTGCCAGCACCCACGAAAGCGTTCCCAAACATTACCGCTCACTATAGGAACGACACCCATGCGTTTAAGGCTGCATGGACAGCACTCAACCGTGGAAATAGGCTCCCTTTGAATGGATCCGTATAACCCTTCGCATACTCGTGATGCGGAATCGGCACACGTGTGACAAACGTGGCGAAACAACCGTGCTGATAGGTTCGTTGGAATCGAACCGTATCAACCTTTGTATGGAACACATACGGAACCTGCGCACGTGTAATAGACGTGGGCGAAAACAACCGCGAAGATAGGGTCCTTTGAATGGAGCTCCCTATCAACCCTCGCATACTTGCGATGCGGACCTCGGCACATGTATGATAGACGTGGCGAAGTGCTGGAAGGGTTAGCAAAATAACCAAATACTTATTAGTCACCTAAAACAACCCAAAAATCCCCTAGGGCCTCTCGCACTAAGTCATCCTTAATGATCATACGAGGTTTTCAAAAGTTTCTTGCAACTTTTATCCTTTTCAAAGAAGTGTTTAGGGCTCGTTGGGTTCTCTGAATGCTAAACACGGCTCTAATACTAGCTGTGGTGGAACCACCTCGGATTAGCTTGATTAAGCAGAGTTAAGCCGCCTAACATGCGACACTCTTGCCTAACCCGTGCTAACACGAAGTGCCATCGGATTTCCTCCGATTTAACCACTTAAACAGGATCGAGTTTAGCAAGCCCACACGAAGGTGAGTGGTTACAGAGAATACAACAAGTCCATCGAGTTGAACAAGTTTTACCCATTTAGTTCAGCCACAAAATCCAACACCAGAGTTTTACAAGATTTCAAGAAAACAACAGAGAAACACTAGTGGAAGACTTCGTCGGGGTCGGATGTCCGGGCGAGGCCAGCCAGAACATCACTGAGTCCTCTCCTCGCCGTCCGAGGAGGGATCCCACTCGACCGTCCAGCCTGGCGGGAGCTGGGGCGGCCAAGCACCAACCAGAGAGGGGTCGGACGCAGCAACTTCACCTGAAAAACAGGAGCCACAACAAGGCTGAGCTACTAAGCTCAACAAGACTTAACCGATAGGAGTAAGGGCTACTCCTCCTTCTAGACATGCAAGGCTTCTTGGCTGAGGGGTTTGTTTGCCAAAAGCACTAAGTAAAACCTATTTCAGTTTTTAGCTCAGGTTCTATGTTCATTTACTAGTCTAGGTTGTGCGACCTGTTCTAAGCATTCATAGAACCAAACAAGACGTGAAGATAGAACAACAAACATTGCCATCATCAGATTCCTCATTTACTCAGGGTGACATAGCGATCAAGCAATCTCAAACTGTGAGAGGCAGACGAATCGATTCGAGTTCTTTAACCATGCATGGTGAACCTAGCCTCACGACATCCGCGCACCCGGAGGTCGCTTCCTGTGTCGGCCTTCCCCATCGATCCCCTAACCCGTGTCGAGCCCATTTCCTTTGGTGCAAGGTTCCACAGACCCGGCCTCTGCCGTCCTGTGACCACACATTGCCACCATGTGCGACAACCAGCAGGGGAAACTCCGTTCCAAGAACAATGGGGCGACCGCTCACGTCTAGGTTCAATCCGGTACTAGGCTTCCTCATCCCATACTAAGTATGAGGCTAGTACTTTCAAACACTTGATCACGAACACCACCACTGTCGGGCCTTAGCAAGATTTCATAGACAGACGGGGCGACCATCCGACCACCAAAGAGTTGCCCAAAACCCTGCCCCGTCCATCGTCCTTATAGTTATAACAGGAGAGTAAACATGCAACTCCTATAACTCGCGAGTGACAGGAAATCACTCGGCTTTTACCGTTTTCCTAGTTAAGCAATGCAGCTACTCGGTCCAACAGCTAGTGCTCAGATCACTGGGATAACTATGTTATGAAACTAGGGTTTCACACAACTGCTATACGTAAATGCACGAGCATGTTACAGAAGGCATGCGCAAGTCTGGTAAAACACATAGGACTTTTATGCAACCGGGGCTTGCCTTCAAGCAAGGAGGACGGAAACTGCTCGACTTCGGGGGCAACTTCAGCTTCGGAGGCCAGGAGCTCGGCTACAACTTCTTCTTCTGGCGCCGGGTGAAACTCGTAGAAACCGTCGGCGAGGTGCAGCTCTACACGAATGCAATGCAAGGGTTAGCTTAGACGGTTAGTTCAACAGCAACACTGGCTCGCCTGAGCCCAGAAACTTGCGACAAAGAGCAGGAGGTGATGGTGGTTCGAGAGCTGATGATGATCAAAAGGTAAGGGTAGGAAGGAACTAGTGGTCTGATCCTTGAACTAGAGGATGTGATAACTGGGGGAGTCCTTAGACGCAAGCGCTGAAGGGTTCCCAAGTTTTACACATACACCCTCGAGTTGAAGAAAAAGATCACAGCCAAGCCCTCGGGCGAGGCGGGTAAGGGTAGGCGGAACAGACAGGGTCGGGCGAGACGGAACTGGGGTCGGGCGGATAGGAGGGGTCGGGCGAGGCGGACTGGGGTCGGCAACTCACCTTCTTCCTGAAAGGAAAACGTGGGGTCGGGAAGGAGCAGACTTGGGCGGAGGGACTAAAGCTTCGAGCAAGGGCTAAAACTGGCAATGCTCCGGCGGCGGCGCCGCTTCTTGCAGATCACAAGAGAGCTTCTACGCAGCACGGAGGAGCAAGTTGCTGGTGACTTGGAGAAAACTGAGGGAGAACTGAGCAAAGAACTCCTCAAGAGCTGGGCGGGTGGTGCTAGGAGCTTGAGCAGGGAGCTAGAGAAGGCTAAGGGCAACAAGAGCGGAGGGAACTCCGGCGACGGGTGCATTCCTTTTATAGCTGCTGGAGCATAGGAACGAAAACGGCGCGGAGAGAGAGAAGGGGAGCGGCGTGAAGGCCGGGGAGAAGCAATGGAGTGCTCTGCTGGGGCGGCGATTGAGCAAATAGGGCGGTGGTGCAGAACTCCGAGGGTGACGCCAGCGATCATTGCGTTCTGCCATCAGGGCGGCGTAGGGGCGGGTAGACTGGTGGTTGAGATTTGGCGGAAAGCGGGCGTCGCCGTGCGGAAGAGGTGATAGAAGCGACCGGTTTAACGGTGCTAGAATCGAGGGCGCACAGGTGAGAAGACAGGCGGACGTGGGCACGGGGGAGAGCGCAGAACAGCAGATTGTCGGGCGGCTTCTGACAGAGCAGGGAAAGGAACTGTCACGGCCGCGGTCGGGGTTGGCGGTTGAGGAATCATCGTGTAGCGGCGACCGGGCAGCGCAACTGTGGCTGAAGGGACGGAAAAGACGGGCGACATCGGGTTCTGGGGCCGGGATCTAGTGGCGTGATGATGGGCGCGGGAGACGAGGCCTTGCAGAAAGGGGTGCAGAGGGCTTCCGCTTCTATTGGGGAAAGGGGGCGCGGGAACCCACTCGGTTGCTTGCCAGAGACAAAACTGAGCGGCGGTGTCGGAGAAGACGAGCCATGCGGCAGGAAGACTCTGAGGCGGCCATGCAACTCGAGTGCGGCTGGCGCGGGGGATCTGGAAAAGATCTCGCGGGTCTACCGGTGGATAGATCGGACGGGTGAGAAAGATTAGCAGAATCCGACGGTGGGCTGAGCTCGCCGGGGTCGGGAGAGGAGCGAAGCGGGAAGGGGTCGGATCTCAGGGGTCGGGACCGGCGGAAAACTGGGCACTTAGGTGCGGTCAAGCAAAACAGCTGACTAAGGTTAAGGGCTGAGATCAAGACTAACTGGAAAGGCTTAGGGGTCGGTCGTTACAGGGTTGGGGGTCGGCGGGGTCGGAACTGGGGAGATCACGGCAAGGGGTCGGATCGCAGGGGTTGGGAGAGCTGGAGGTCGAACACTTAGGCTTGGAAAAACTAAGACAGGTGATCAGGGGTTTGGATTAAGATTGACGCGAAGGATTTTTGTCCGAGGCCGTTACAGCCATCCTTTTGAGTCAGTGCATATCTCTTCTTTGTTATGCACATGACTTCTCATCTTTTATCGAGTAGGTGCATATCTCCTCTTTGTGATGCACATGGTTTCTCCTCTTTTATTGAGTAGGTGCATATCTCTTCTTTCCACCCTGGGTCAGCAGTTAGATCGCTCCGTACTTAGCAACTTTCATTTTATTCTTGCTAACCGAACTGAAAAGTACCGTGCTTGAAAAAGTGAGGTGATTGCGTTGCTAAGCGGCTGTTTTTTGGCAATCTGGACGGTGGGAATATTGGTTCTAACACGAGTTTGACAGATCCAAAGGAACTGAAATTTTACGAGTGGTTAGAACACAAGTTTCTGCACAACTTTGGTATTCAAAGCTCATCTCAAAAGTGGACACAAGTGGGAGTAACAGTGAGATGAAAACAGGAACTAAATCTGCCAGGATTATCATCAGTAAGATCATTTCATGACAAGCCTAACATTTTGTGACAAGTTTCTTAATACAAGAAGAGTTCTCAACTCGAGGCTAACCTACTACATCACCATCCCAAATATAGGTTGCCGAGGAGTACAACAAAAGACCCACTCACTACAACAAAAAAAATCTAGAAGTCATCTAGGTTGCCCACGGAGGAAGTGCTGTGTGTCGGAGAAGGGGCGTCACCAACTCGGGGCGGAGACTGAACGACCTCAAAGTCCATGCTCAAGACTCCCTCGATCTCCTCAGGGTCTTCTTCCTCCTCCTCCTCCTCCATAGGGTCATTCTCCCCCTGCTGCTCCTACGCATGGATGGCATTGAGCTCAGCATGGTACTCATCCAAGTGCACATTAGCAACAGCTAGCTCCATCTCAACCTCCAACTTCTCCTCTGCGAGCAGCACCATGTCGTGCTCCATATCGGTCACCTCCTCCTCTAGCTCGGTGATCTTGGGTCTCCATGTCAGACGTATACCCCTCTGGATGAGCTCATGCGACTGTTCCACCAAATCTCTCTTGGTGGTATTGAGAGTCTCCTGGGTATCCACAGCTATCCGAGCCAAGACAGCCATAGCTCTCCCCTGGAGCTCGACCAGTCGGTACAGTGCATTCATACAACACGCTGCGGTGGAGATCGTGACCTGCGGGTGTGAGGTGACCAACACCTCCATGTTGTTCACTCTGTCAAGCCAATCTGCATCCAGCCTGTCCCTGGCGGGGAACAAGCCAATCGGATCTAAAAGGACCTCGAAAGGGCGTAGTTTGTAGAACTGAGTGAGGGCCTGCAGGGCAGCGGACTCCCAAGTATCCTCAAGGGTATGACCATAGGTCAAAACCTCAAGCTTGGGCCACTGTGGTTGCGCTGGGGCGGAGGTACGATCACGCACACGCTGCACCTTTGCAGCCCGTGCTCCAGGTACTCACGTCCCGCATAAAGGGGCGGCAACTAGTACCGAAACCACCTCAAGGTGTCCCACAAGATAGCGGTGTCGGGCATGCATCCCAGGCCCACGAGTAGGTCCTGTGCGGCCCACTAAGGGACGTACTCGGACACAATCAAGACTCCTAGGCTACGCGGCAAGAAGCGTATCCCACTCGGACTAGTTAGGTGTGCATATAGAAACTACTCGATCTACACCGAGTAGAACTCTGTAATCGTACCTGACTAGGATTCAAACTTGTAACCCTGCCCTCCCGAGTATATAAGGGCGGGCAGGGACCCCCTCAAAGACAACTCCTTCAACTCATCCAAGTTCAATACAACCAACTCACAGGACGTAGGGTATTACGCGATCTAGCGGCCCGAACCTATCTAAATCATGTTCCTTGTGTCACCATCGACTCCTTGATTCTCGACGGCCCTTACCGCACAAAAGACCACATAGGGTACCCCCTAGGCGGGTTGCCGGTATAAAAAAATCGACAGCTGGCGCGCCAGGTAGGGGAAGTTGTTGAGTTTCTCTGCGCAAGCTCGATGGCACCTGTTGTTATCAAGCCTGTTTTCACCTTTGAGGTAGGCACAACTTTCATTTTCGGATCTTGGCTCTGCATCTCCGACTGTTGGGATACGAGGTACGCTATGCTAGCACAAAACAAAATTTTTCTACCATGTAAACCAGGAAAACTGCCGTATATGGATCACGAGATTACCATTTGACGCACTGGTGCGGAAGATGTAGAATCACGTCGGGGCAGCAAAGTCGATTAGTGTAGACGAACATGTAGTCGATCACGTCGACATCGAGCAGCTCCTCAACAGCTCGTCGACGTGCAGCAAGGTCATCCTCGTGCCGCGGCTCGTCGTTGGCTCATCGTGGCTCGTCCAAGTGCTGCAGGTGCAACACCTCCAAGGTATCCACACATGCAGGGAGGAAGCGTCGCAAGCCAGACTGCTAGGTCCGCGAGTTACAACAGGGCGACGGCGTGGGAGGCGTGGCAGATGTGTTTTCAGCCAAAAGGATGAAAACCCTAGGGCTCCCCAGCCCTCTATTTATAGAGGTTCCTGACGGGCGTCTGGGTCCGAGGCCCATTAGTACTTCTAAACCTGATCCAACTCGGATCATATCCGAATTGGGCTTCCAGCCCCTTAAGTGTGTGACCCAATGGGTTCGGATACATATAGACATGGCCCGAGTACTCCTACTCGACCCAATAGTCGGTAGCGGCCTCTAGCAAGACGTGCCAACTCCTATATGCACACGACGATCATATCAAACGAACCGTCACAACATCACTTACATGCTATTCCCTTTGCCTCACGATATTTGATCTAGCTTCAAGCCGACCGCTCTTTCTCGATCCTGTGATTCGGAATCCCTTTGTAGGTTAACTCTTAACCATACATAGCATGGCCATGCATTTCGGATCCGATCACTCGAGGGGCCCAGAGATATCACTCTCAATCAGAGAGGGGCAAATCCCATCTTGATTGACCATGCCTTACAGCATGCTTCCTGACAAACCCGAAAGCTACCTTTATAACTACCCTGTTACAGTGTAGTGTTTGATAGCCTCTAAGTGAGTCGATTCACATCTTGAGTACATGCGACAATCTCAGGTCTAAGGATAAAGTGTACTTGTTGTGTAAAGAGAGAACTGCTTCTCGTGTTGGGTCAGTCCTAGCACATGTCTCTACATGTGCCGACATTATTAGTTTGACATCTCCATGTCCATGACTTGTGAAACATAGTCGTCAACTAATACATGTACTAGTCTAATATTCATGTGTGTCCTCACATGAACTCCGACTTTAGAATAACCATACAAGTAAAGAGTTTCACATATAATTCACATAATTACAAATCAATTCAAGTAGCCTTTAATGGGTATTCAAGGAACACAATATAAATCATGGATACAAATGGAATATCATCATCTCTACGATTGCCTCTAGGGCATACCTCCAACACCGACGACACTGGATCGTTTCAGCGCCAAATCATCAACATCCAGGAGAAGAAATCTCTCGACCAAAGCTTTTTTCAGCCGAAAACAGAGGATTCAGTCAAGAAAACACTCGAAGTGCAGGCATGTAGAGTGGGAGGTGCCATCTGCACCATGAATCACGTGTCTAAGAGTGGCCATCTGGAACCAAAGATTGATAAAAGAAATGTGAGATCGAAACTTGAAATGAAAAAAAAACAGATTCTGGTAGGCTAGAGAAAAAGATCATAACTCAACAAGTACTCATCCAAAAATTTCTAATTTTTACCAACATTCTCCTCTGATAATTGGTTACAAGTTTGGTATTCAGAAGTGGAGTGAAAACAGATCCTCACAGGGTGATATACTCAGATTTTTGACAGGTGGTACATGCTGAAATTTTCAGAGACAGTGTGGCAATAAACTGAGCATAACTCCCAAACCAGATATCTAAATAATCTGAAAATTTACCACAAGGTTCTCCAAACAGTGCTTTACAACTTTTATTAAGCAGTGCCTAGCAGAAAATGTCCTTAAGGGAGTTGAAACAGAAAGACTATAACAGGTGCACAAACTGTATTTTCCAGGGAATAAGGAGTTACAATTTTTTTTATCATTGCTCACAGATCCTTTGGGAAAAAATTACCAAATTTCACCAGTGGCTTAATTAAAAGTTTTTGCACACATTTCTTATATAAAGTTTTTGGAGATAGCTCATGGAAACAACCCAAAAGATTTTTATAAGACATCATGCTGAAAAGGGCAGCTAGAAAATCCTTAACGCGGGGTAAAACTTTAAACACATGAGCGAAAACGATTAAACTTTTTTGGTTTCACAGATTTTATTTCCTGTTTCATGCACGACGTACATCGTCCTCTCAACCAAAACAATTGTCAAAAATTTGGACTTACGTGGTTAGTGTCGGTGGCAAGGCAACAATTACGTCGCTCCCTATAGTAACTGGTCGGGTTTCTAATATCATTTTCCTATGCAAACGTGGTTAGTGTAACTGTAGAAAAACACAATACATCTTGAACCTTTCATGCTAGCACTCACGGAACCTTGCGCACGTATAATAAACGTGGGCGAAAACAACCGCGATGATAGGTTCTTTTGAATAGAACTTCCTATCACCCCTCGTATACTCGTGATGCGGAATTCGGCGCACGTATGATACATGTGAGCGAAGTGCTGGAAGTCAGTACAAATAACCAATAGCTAATAGCCACCTTAAATAACCCAAAATTCCCCTAGGGCTTCTCGCACTAAGTTCATCCTTAACAATTGTACGAGATTATTCAAATACATTTCTTGCAAGTTTTTATTTAGAAAAAGGTGTTTAGGATCTATTGTTTTCTCTGTCCCGCTAACCTTGCTCTGATACCAGCTATAGTGGAACCACTCAAATTAACTTAGCTAAAGCACGATTAAGTCACCTAACATGCGATCATGTACTTTAATCAAGTTAACTCGGCAGTCCGTCGGATTTTATCCGATAAACCACTATACAGGACCGAGAAAGCATAGCTCACACGAAGGTGAGTGGTTCCAGAGATTACAATAGATCATCCAAATTAAACAAGCGCAGCAAGATTATTACAACATTGAGTTCGAAATTCAAACATAGTTGCAGAGTTTAAACATCGGAAATAAACAAACGGAAGCTAACGCCGTTGCTGGACATCATGACGACGCCGATCATGACATCAATGATCCCGGTCCTCACCGTCCAAGGAGAGATCCCACTCGACCGTCCACCCAGGAGGAAGCTGGGGAGGCCAAGTGCCACAAGCAGCAAGCTCAGAGGCATCAACATCACCTGAAAGAGATATGCCACAACAAGGCTGAGCGACTACACTCAACAAGACTTAACCGACCGGTGGTACTAATCTACCAACACCTAGACATGCAAGATTTTTGGCTCTGGGGTTTGCTTTGGCCAAAAGCGACTAGAGTAGATCCTTACTTTCAATATTTTAGCCACAAGTTCTAAGTTCATTTACCCGTCTAAGTTAGGAACTATATTAAACAAGCATAGTTTCCAAACAATTTATCACAAGCATTAATATTAATATCATCATCAAATCCATTCTTACTCAGTGTAGCATAGCGATCAAGTAGTCCCAATCTGTGAGAGGCAGACAAATCGATTCGAATTTCTTAACCATGCATGGTAAACCTAATCTCACAATATCCATGCACCGTGAAGGGTCGCTTTATTTGTCAGCCGTCCCCATCAATTCCCAGACCCGTGTCGGGCCCCTTCCCTTGGTACAAGGCTCCATAGACCCGGCCTCTGCCGTCCTATGATGGCACTTGTCACAACATGCAGCCGCAAGGGAACTCCGTTCAAGGGACAGTAGAACGAACCGCTCACGTCCTGGTACAATCAGGTACTAGGCTTCCCCATCCCATACTAGGTATGAGATTAGTACTTGCAAACACTTGATCATGAACACTAACACATTTGGACCTTAGTCCAAATTCGTGTAGACAGACGGGGCAATCCACTGACCACCAAAATAGTTCGCAGTGTCCGGCCCCATCCATCGTCCTTATGGTTGTAACAAAAGGATAACAAACAACTCCTATAACTTGCGAGTGATAGTCAATCACTCGACTTCTACCGAGTCCTATTAAGCATTGCAACTACTCAGCCTGTCATACTAGAGTTCCAAACAAAGGGGTACTATGTTCATGCATCTATGGTTTTAATCGAATCCTAGAAACGTAAATGCACAATCATAGCAACAAATCTATATTGCAAGTAGTTAAAGATAGGAGTTTTATGCTCCGGGGCTTGCCTTCATGCGGGGAGGTAGCGAACGGGTATTCGGCGTGCTCGGGCATAGCTCCGGTGGGCTGCAGCTCAGCTATGGCTCCTTCTTCTGGCACCGGGTGAAGCTCGTTCCGTCTACGAGGTTCAGCTTTATATGAAATGCAATGCATCAAGTTAAATTCTTAACATTTTTTAGAGGATGTAAACACGAGTTAATGCTGAAGAAGAAGAAGTTATATTAGGACCACATTCACCTAAACAAGATTTTATGCTTCCTTTTTCTACACGAGGCAGGTGGGGTGTGGTACAAGCTGGGGGTTGATTTGATGGCGATTGTGTACATATATACATCTCCACTTTATTTAAACTTTAGATCGGAAAGTTATCCTATTTCTGAATGTTCTTTTGTATCTCTTCCAATATTACCTTTATTACCTTAAGGTAGCTTGTATTTAACAATTTTTATAGCAGCGACCTTAAAGAAACTGGTCATGAAATTTCAAGAGCAGGTTCCAGAGGTGGAACAAAGCTTCTGGTGAAATTCTCACAATTTTTAGCGAAGACTATATTTTTCTATGAATTTACCCTATTTATTCTTCTCTAAATAGGAAAGTGGTACACCTATTTATTTCTGGTGGTTTTCATATTTTTCCCACAATTTACATTACACCACTGACTTAAACCAAAAGGTTTCATATTTTTCTCAGTTCTAGTTTAATTGTTATGCAAAAATAAAAAACACTCTTAGATTCTCATGGTAAAACTAAAACAGAGATTTAACACCTGAGCTGGGCTCCAAAACATTTTTCCAAGCTTCTACTGTTTGAAACACACATTTGAGAGTTGGGTTTAACTTTTTATCATTTTTCTATGATTTGTTATGATTTAAATGGGTTAAACAAGAATTAAAACATATAACATTAATTCCAGCAGTGACATATGCCAAAAGTATTTTTATTAGGAACTACACTTTATACCGAGTCTAGCAAAATTTGTTTGACATTTTTTGACTTTTCTACGAATTTTAGTGAATTTCCAAACTTAAACATTTATTCTGCCGATTTAAAAAGATAAGCCGCGGCAAACTTTCGGACTAGCCCCTAGGTCTAGGGTTTAATCGTGTAAAGGTCTTGAGTTTTAACACTAAGGCCCCTGATTCAACTTTCCCACTCGCAACTGGGTCGGCGGCGCACGGCGGCGGCGGGCAAAATCCCGACGATGCGCCGGCGTCCTAGGGACATTGAGTGGCCGGGAGGGCTTACGGGCTCACCTTGGGCTGGTTTGAAGCGGTTGGGGGCGACGGGAAGGCTTGGTCGGGGCGGAATGGTGGAAGGGCAGGAAGCTTCGGGTGGCGGCGAAGTCCGGCGGTGTTCCGGCGGCGGTGGCGCTTTTCGCGGGCAATAAGCAAGCTCTAGAGCTGCGCGAGAGGGTGGCGAAACGGCTGGTGGTGTCTGCAAGGTGTTGGGTTGAGCGGAAGGGGGAGCTCCACGGTGGACTCAGGCGGTGGCATGTGAGCGTGGAGTAGAGGAGCTTGCGGCGGCAGAGCTTTGGCAAGCGGTGAGGGTCTGAACGCGGTTAGCTGGAGCGGAGAGAGAGGTGAAGGGGAGCGCGGTAGCGCCGGTGGGGTTTTTATAGGCGCTGGGGACTATTGGGTAGCCGGTGGTCCGGAGAAGAGCGGGTGCGTGCTGTCGCAGCCATTAATGGCAACGACGCCATTGGCGGACACAGGGAAAGGGGAGACACGGCAAGCGAGGTGACAGGGCGAGCGAAGCGACGCAAGCGTGCACGGGACGAGCGGCTTTGCCAGGGCATGCTACTGGCGAGGCGGGGGAGGAGTTTTCACAGCCTGTGTGACGGTTGGCGGATGCGGCGGCGTTGCGAGACGTGAGTGGGCAACGTGACTGGCGGTCTTGACGGGAGGGCCGGGAGGCGTTGGGACGCGGTCAGAGATCCTGGTGAGGCGGATTGCGTGTGGGAGGCGAGGCAGCACCGGGCGTGGCGGCAGCTGGCTTCGGTCGCGGAGTGACCGGGGCGGCGGCGGGGCTGCGGGCAGAGCGCCAGGCGCTGCCGGCGAGACGAGACGGGGCAGAGAGGCGGCAGGGCGATGTCACTTGCGACTGGGGAACGGGGCGCGTCGACCCATCCTATCGCGGTCGGTGACTGGGCGAGGCGGCGTTGCCGGTGAGGCCAAGCCATGCAGCGGCAGCACTCTGGGCGCGTGGCACGCGTGCTCTGGCGCGCCCTGAGCCAACGGATTCGCGGGATCCCTTCGCCGGGCCTGTCTTCAAGCGCCTAGATCTCCCGATTCTCGAACCGCACCACATTAACTTTTGTAATTGGACCGATTTCAAAATCGTGGTGGATTCAGAGATTCAAAACTCCAAAGTTTGGAGGAAGGCTGGTTTCCGGGACTTAGAGAATAACGGCGACTTGGTTGGTTTTCAGGGTGTTTGGCTGACTTGAGCTGCAGTTTTGAAAAGCTTCAGAGGCGAATTGGACCAGGGTCGAATTAACAAAGTTGTTGTAGAAACATAGTTCTCAAACTCTTATAAAGGACTTTTCTAATGTTCTATTAAACTCTTGAGAGATAAACCCGCACTAAGGTGCCAGGTCGGGCTGATTTCCAGACTTAGCCTAGATTGCCGAAGAGGCTGGGTTGACCAAAATAGGTGACTTTGACCAGGATTTTGAAGGCTTTCAGGATAGATTTAGAACTAACTCCTTAAAGCAAAGTTGTTAAAGTCCCAAAGCTATAAAACTTTAGTATAGAGCTCAGCTTGAGTTCATATTAGAAATTTCGAAATAGAGAGCCCCAAAGTTTGGGCTTCGCCCGTTTTAAAACAAATTAACACAGATTTGTACTTCAGGTTTTTGAAGGGCTTCTCCTCAGATCCAAGCAAAACACCAAAAATAAAAGTTGTTGGGAAACTTGAGTTCTACAACTCTTAGTTGGACAGATTTTTAAGTTCTTAAGAAAAAATTCAAGTTACTTTTTGGGCAGCGTTTAAGCTTGTGAGGGGCAAAAGTGTACTTTCACTTGCCTATCTTATTGTCAAAGTTCTTCTTTAAGCACTAATGACTTGTTTAAGATTTAAACATGGCTTAATTAAGCTGGGTTGTTACATGTAGCCTCTGAGCCTTAGGTTGAATCAAAGAATCAGTCTCAGGGTCAATAAAATCTTGAATCTTCTTTTTTCATCTTGAAAAAAATCAACTATTGGGTGTAGCTTATCAGCCCCTGAGCCTTGGAATGATTAAATAATCAATACAAAGGTCTTTAGTCTTCACACCAGTCATCTTTTGAGTAGTTTTGTGGCATCCACCCCCCAAGCTTATGCACTAGGTGAGTCATAGAAGCCACGTTGTGTAGTTATTTGGCGCTTAACCCCTAAGCTTGAGAGCTAGCGGAGCTATCGGAGGTATTCCGATTAGTAAATGGCACTTAGCCCTCGAGCTGGGAGCTAGCGGAGCCATTGGAGGTACGCTAAGCATCCTGGAGAGTCGTCGTCGAAGCTTGACTTGCAAAAAGAGATGCATACATTATGTAGTATATTTGTAGAATTTGGAACTACTGAAATTTATTTGGTGATGAATGTAATGTAAATGTTATGTGTCATGCTCATGTTTCGATTATATTTTTCCCGAGTAGTTAGCCTATTGCGTTTAGGCTCACATTCCATGTTTAGCCATTGCCATTACATGTGAGATTTTTATCTCGTGTACATGTACTAGCACTACTGCTACGGAGATCTTGGTCTCGCATCCTAGCGTTTAGGCATGACGAAAGATCCGAAGCTTTCATGAATTAAGGCGTGTTCTGCTCGACGAGATTAGTGACTGCTAAGAGAAGGCATTTAAAATAAGTAGTCGGCATTGCAATAAAAAGAGAGCGCGATTGCGCTTATAGTAGTCATTGAGACTTTTCTACCTTTCGGCGAGAAGAGAGCGTGTTGCCGCGCATAGGATTTGTGCCTCCTTAGGGTGTAGCCACTGCGAGCCTCCAGCACAGTGCACAAAACCTGTGGTTGTAGTCTCCGAAATTCGATGTACCAAGCCTATTTGCGGAGCTTCCAGAACTCAGTGAAGCGTCCCCACATAAGTAGAGACTAAATGTGATACAAATATCAGTCCCAGGAGGCTAATAACAGATTTATTCAACAAATGGTTCATAAACCATATAACTCCCGAAGGAGTGGGCGGGCAAGCCACACCCAAAGGATAAACAAACCAACAATGATACAGATCCAAGTTGCCGTCCAGTCGAACCCTGGGCTGCAATTAGAACTAAGCGATAGTAGAAGCATTCTGCAAAGGCCAACACCACAGGCAGCGTTGGGTGTGGAAGCCACCTCCTACTCAAAATCCTCGGTGATGAAGTCTGGGTCTTCCTTTGAAGCAACAAAACAAGGTTGAGTACAAAAGTACTTAACAAGTCCAACCCCATCCACGGAGGGGGATACAATCAAGAATATGCACAGGATAAAACAAGGATAAGGCTAAGGTTTATTTGCAATAAAGCTAGATTTTTTCAACACATGCAAGGGTTCATTTTTGAAAAGGTTTTTGCAAAGCATTTATTTAGTAACTGAATCAATAAGTGGGGTTGATCTTACAAAAAGGATCCATATTTTAATGCTACCGAACTCCCCGTCTGCAATAGCTAACGGCACAACTGCAGGACACTTCCGAAATCCAACACACGCTATGAAAATCATCCATCTCCAAGCAGTAGTTATGTGACCAAGCCGTAACTCATCCAATGCCGTGGACACAGCTACTCGGATAGGTTTTAACTCTACAGAGGTTGTACACTTTTCCACCAGTAGGGTACCACAGCATGATCACCTTAGTGTCAGTGTAGATCTTATCAAAGCCATTACCCACCTTAGCTAAGACTAACTAGCCAACACGGAAGCAACCAAGGGGTTAATGACCTACCAACGACGTCTTAACCGGGACCTAAGTTCACACAATTCTTACTCCTTCTCCATGGTCTCCCGTTGCTCACCAGCTCTCCTGATGGCTAACAGACTAGCTAGTGGGATTTATGCTAAGCCATTGCCGCATAAAACGGTCGAGTGGTTGCACGATGGTTGAGTTAGGCAAGATGACACATCAACTCAGTTCTTAATTTGTGATAAGATGGATATGTCCCAACCTTACTCAACCACAAAGGTACGAGCCCAACTTATTGGCATTTCACACAAGAAACACCCATCCATCGGTGACGACCGACCCCAAATCTCTCGAGTTAATCTTAATCTGAGTCCCTAATCCCCTATCTCAGCTTTTCCCAAGTACAAGTGCTCCATCTCCAGCCCCGGTTCCGACCCTAGAGATCCGACCCCTCCCCGTTTTCCCCCAGTCTCGACCCCGCCAACCCCAACTTGTCCGCCAAATCCTTCTAAGTCTCCCCAACAGTCTCTCTATCTATCTGAATAATGGACCAGTCGAGGCTGACCGGTGGACCCACAAAATCTTTCCCCCAGATCTCCCGTGATAGACGCACTCGAGTAACTGCCCGCCTCAGAGTTTCTCTGCCGCGTGGCTCGTTTCTTCCGACCCCCGCCGCTCCGCCCCGTCGCCGGCAGCGACCGGATGGATATCCGTGCCCCCTTCCCCAATCGCAGCGGAAGCTCCTCTGCATCCCTTTCTGCAGCGCCTCGCCGCCCGCGCCCATCATCACCCCGCCGGACCCCCAGCTGCAGAGCCCGATGCCGCCCGTCTTTTCCATCGCCCCTCCACAGTCGCGCCGCCCGGACTGCGCTACGCGACGATTCCTCCTCCACCAACCTAGACCACGGCAACGACCGCTCCTTTTCTGCCCTGTCAGAGCGGCGCCCTCGACAATCTGTTGCACCGCGCTCGCCCGCGCGACCGCAGCCGCCTGTCTTCTCACCTGCGCGCCCTCGTTTCTAGCGCCGTTTCCCCGGTCACTTCCATCAGATCCACCGCACGACGACGCCCGCCTCCGCCAAATCTCAACCACCGACAAAACTGCGCCTGCGCCGCCCTGTCGCTGGTGCCCAATGACCATCGGTGTCATCCCGAAGTCCTGCTCCACCGCCCTCGTTGCTCAATCGCCGTCCCGGTAGCGCACTCCATTGTTTCTTCCCCGGTCTTCGCGCCGCCCCAACTCTCTCTTGTCCGCACGGCTATAAAAGGGAATGCCGGAGCCCCGCCGGAGTTCCCCTCGCCATCGCTGCCCTCTCGCCTTGCTCTCTGTTCGTGCTTCAAGCGCCCCGCTTAAGTTCCTGAGGAACTCTCCTCTCCGCTCAACACCGCCTTCCCCAATCCACCCAGCCGCTTTCTCCTCCGTGCCGCGCAAGAGCTTGCTTGTGGTCCACAAGAAGCACCGCCGCCACCGGAGCACCACCGGACCTCGCCGCTGTCCAAAGCCTTAGTCCTTCCACCCGAGTCTGCTTCTTCCCGACCCCAAGCTTCACCTGTAAGACGAAGGTAAGTTGCCGACCCTTTTTCTGTCTCGTCCGACCCCTTCTTTCCGACCGACCCTTGTTCCATCTCGCCCCACCCTGTCTGTTTCGCTGACCCTTTCTCTGCCTCGCCCGAGGGCTCGTCTGTATCTTTTTCCTTGAACCGAGGGTATATGTGTAAAACTCGGGGACTTCTCTGCGTTAAGTCTGAGGACCCCAGCACATCTATTCCTCCAGTTTAAGGGTCTGATCATAAGTTCCTTCCCATCCAACCCTCACATCTTGATCTCCATCAACTCAAGCGAACCTCCCCACCTTTCCGTAACTTGCCGCAAGTTTCTGGGCTCAGACTTGCAAGTGTTGCTGTTGAAATAACTGTCTAAATGCTAACTCTTGCATTTGCATTCGTGTAGAGTTGAATCTAGCCGACGGCGTCTACGAACTGCACCCGGTGCAAGAAGACGGAGCAGTAGCTGAGCCGCCGACCGCAGGAGCTGTAGCAGAGCCCTTTGAGGACCAGTTTCCCTCCCGTCCGCTTGAAGGCAAGCCCCGGATGCATGAACTCCCTATGTTTTTCTAAACTTGCGCATGCCTTCTTCATCTTGTTTGTGCATTTACGTATAGGAGTTGTTTGAAACCGTAGATGCATGACTTAGATCCCTTGATCTGAACACTAGCAGTTGGATCGAGTAGATGCTTTGCTTAAATAGGAAACGGTAAAAGCTGAGTGATTTCCTATCACTCGCGAGTTGTAGGAGTTGGTTGTTCCTCTTCTGTTGCAACTATAAGGACGCGGGGCAGGGTTTTGGGTAACTCTTTGGTGGTCGGCTGATCGCCCCGTCTGTCTATGAAACTTGCTAAGGCCCGACAGTGGTGGTGTTCGTGATCAAGTGTTTGAAAGTACTAATCTCATACCTAGTATGGGACGGGGAAGCCTAGTACCTGACTGAACTAGGGCGTGGCTTATACCCCTGCTGTCCCTGGAACGAGGTTCCCATGGTGCATCATGTGGGTGCAAGTGCGGTCACAGTACGGTAGAGGCCGGGACTGTGGAGCATTGCATGCCAAGGGAAGTTTGGACCTGACACGTGCCTGGGAATTGATGGGGACGGCCGACACAGGAAGCGGCCCTTGTGGTGCGTGGATGTCATGAGATTAGGTTCGCCATGCATGGTTAAGAAACTCGAATCGATTCGTCTGCCTCTCACAGTTTGAGACTGCTTGATCGCTATGCTACCCTGAGTAATAAAGGAATCTCATGATGACATGGTCTTGATGATGATATATATACCTTTGGTTGGTTCTATGTTTGTTTAGAATGAGTTGCTAACTTAGACCGGATTAATGAACTTAGAACCTGAGCTAAAACTTGAAAGTAGGGTTACACCTAGCGCTTTTGGCAAACAAACCCCTCCGCCAAAGAGCCTTGCATGTCTAGAAGTGGTGGAGTAGCGTACTCCCTGTCGGTTAAATCTTGTTGAGCTTAGTAGCTCAGCCTTGTTGTGGCTCTTCTGTTTCAGGTGAAGTTGCTGCTCCTGAGCCCTCCTCTGTTGGCACTTGGCCGCCCCAACTCCCTCCGGGTTGGACGGTTGAGTAGGATCCCTCCTCGGACGGCGAGGAGAGGGATCACTGACGTCCCGGTTGGCCTCACCAGGGATGTCCGACCCCGACGAAGTAGCTTCCGCGTGCTGTTTTACCTTCTGTCGTTTTCTTCTAAAACTTGTAAAACTCTGATGTTGTTTTAGGGCCGAACTAAATGGTTAATTTGTTTAACTCAGTGGACTTGTTGTATTCTCTGGAACCGCTCACCTTCGTGTGAGTTTGCTAATTTGGTCATGTTCAAGTGGTTAAATCAGATGAAATCCGACAGCACTTCGTGTTTACTTGGCTAAGGCATGAGTGTCGCATATTAGGCGACTTAATCATGTTTAATCAAGCAAATCCGAAGTGGATCCGCCACACCATCTCATCTAAGCATTTCTTTCCTTTATTTCCAAAAACTCATTTTTCTCTTTTAAAAACACTCACACATTTATTCTTTAACAAAACACATTGTAGTCATGATTGAATGGAGTAACAAGGTCCTAAGCATTCTAGCAGTAATTATCATCCAAACAGCTCAAATCATATTTAGAGATAATTATAGGGCAATCAGGGAATAATCATAACAATCAAGGGGTGGCTATCCAACCATGTTTCAGTAGTAAAACAATATGCAAATTTATAAAATAGGCCAATAGGTTGTGTTTGAAAAATTGGGATAAATATGCATCAAAGGGTGAGATTGGACTTGCTCTCCTCAAAGCCTTCTGGGAGTTCTTGCTCGCGGTGCTGGTCTTCGGGCTCGGGCTCGCGATCAAACTCCTCCTCGTGCTCCTCCTCGGGTACTCCGCGATCTATGGCACACAAAATCGGGCACACAATAAATAAAAGAAAATTAAAGCTTTACTTGTTGAGCTTGAACACAGAACGCGAACAGAAAATAGAAGGAATGAGTATTTTCATGAAATTTGGAGGTGACTCGGTGGAAGTATATTGAAGGATGCCGTGGTCGAATTTGGGATTAATTGGAGGAAGTTTGGCACATGAAATGACGAGATAACCGTGTATTAGGGGCTTAAAACAAGGTTTAGGACTAAACTGCGAGAACCAATGACCTAGTTGTAATGATTTTTGGGAGGTGGGAGGGATGATCTGCGAGAGAACTTTAAGAGAGGTGGGAGGAAGAGAACTATGAGAGAGGTGGGAGGGCTGTCTCATGAATAGGAGATAATAGGGGGTTACATCAAAATTGGACGGGATTTTCCCCTTTCTTCTTCCTTGGCTCAGTACAGGAGGTGTGTGGGGGAGGAGGGGAACCGGGGGGGGGGGCGGCCAGCCAAGCTCGCCGGTGGTGAGGCCGGGCTGCGGGGAAGGGAGAGGAGGGCAAGGGGACTCCATTTGAGCCCTCATCTTGGGCGGGTGGCAACGGGAGAGGGGGCGGCGTGCGGGCTTCGGCGGCGGCGTTCCTAGCGGCGGTGGTGGCGGCGCTCGGGAGGCAAGTGGCGGCGAGCTGGGAGGTGGAGGAGTGGTGAGGGAGGCCGAGGTGTGGCCTCTTTTATAGCCGGTGGGCGGGACGGCAATGAGCGGCGCATAGGTGAGCGGCATTAATGGCGGCCAAGATTCCCGGCCGGTGGCGTTGTGAAGTGGAGCTCCGTGTGGATGGTGTGGTGGGGTCGGGCTCAGGCGGCGAGGAGCACAAGGGCAATGGACGGCATGGGGAGGCGCACCAGGGGAGGGGCGATGAGCGGTGGTCGGCGCGCGGTCGGGGTGCTGGCGAGCAGCACGCTGGGCCGGGGGCTGGCGTGGCATGTGGGAGAGGAGTTGCGACGCGGAGGGCGAGGCATGTGGGGCTGGGCGTCGGGCAGGCCAGGGAGGGGGGGCGGCACGGCAAGGGCTGGTGGAGTGGTGCTGGGGGGCCAGCCAGGGGAGGGGCTGGGCGGTGTGCGCCAAGAAGAAAGGAGGAGAAAGAAAGAAGAAGAAAGAAGGAAGGAAGAAAGGAAGGAAGAAAGAAAGAGAAGGAAGAAAAGAGAAGGGAAACAGGAGAAGGGGAAAAAGAAAGAGAAAAGAGAGGGAGAGTTGTCGAAAAATGCGGAAAACGGTCGGGCACGCGTGATGGTGTGGCGGAACCGCCCAAATTAACTAGGCTAAAGCATACTTAAGCCGCTTAACACGCGATCATGTACTGTAAACAAATCAACTTGGTCGTCCATCGGATTTCATTCGATAAACCACTTAACTCAGGATCAAGAAAGCAAGACTCACACGAAGGCGAGTGGTTACAGAGATTACAATTGTCCATCTTAATTAAACAAGTGCATTAAATTATTACAACCTCAAGTTTGAAATTCAAACATAGTTTGCAGAGTTCTTAAATGACAGAAATAAATAAGCGGAAGCTAAATGTCTTTGCAGGATATCATGACGAAGCCGATCATGACATCAATGATCCCGATCCTCACCGTCCAAGGAGGGATCCCACTCAACTGTCCAACTAGGAGGAAGTTGGGGAGGCCAAGTGCCACTTGCAGTGAGATCAAAGGCATCAACATCACTTGAAAAGATGTGCCACAACAAGGCTGAGAGACTATGCTCAACAAGACTTAACCGACCGGTGGTACTACTCCACCAACACCTAGACATGCAAGCTTTGTGGCTCTGGGTTTTGGTTTTTCCAAAAGTGACTAGTGTAGGTCCTTACTTTCAATATTTTAGCCACAAGTTCTACGTTCATTTACCAGTCCAAGTGAGCAACTATACGAACCAAGCATGGTTTCCAAGCAATTATTGCAGGTAACAAAATTTGATCATCATCATCTTTCATTCTTACTCAGTGTAGCATAGCGATCAAACAGTCCCAAACTGTGAGAGGCAGAAGAATCGATTCGAATTTCTTAACCATGCATGGCAAACCTAATCCCACGACATCCGCACACCGCGAAGGGTCGCTTCACTTGTCAGCCATCCCCATCAATTCCCAGACCTATGTCGGGCTCACTTCCCTTGGTACAAGGCTCCATAGACCCGGCCTCTGCTGTTCTATGTGTTGGAGGTATGCACTAGAGGCAATCATAGAGATGATGATATTCCATTTGTATCCATGATTTATATTGTGTTCCTTGAATATCCATTAAAGGCTACTTGAATTGATTTGCAATTATGTGAATTGTGTGTGAAACTCTTTACTTGTATGGTTATGTGGCGTCCCGCCCCCCCGGGGTCAGGCCCGTTTACACCTGGTAGCTCTCTAGGATATCAAGAATTCCCTCAAAGACCAACACAAGTCTTTTCTGTGCACTTTGTCCTCACTCGTGCGCACCCGGGAAGGACTTCCCGGTCGGTCACCCATCCCGAAATTGCTCTGAGCCAAGCATGCTTAACCCCGAAGTTCTTTGAGGATGAGCTTCCGGAAAAGAAGTTGCAACTTGTTGGTATAAGTATTCTATCAATTCTTATTAAGCCTTGGCCAGGATGTCACATGCTCACCCCCTTAGAAGACCGACGCCCTCGTCGGTCAACCCCAAGCCAGGAATGTCCCCTCTTGGCCACGTCCGTGTGTCCAATGCCAGCGCATGTGCCATGCTGTGTGACCACTCTAGGCCCACACCAGCCATGCACACCATGCCTGCGCAACTGCGACCGCACGCGCCCGTGAAACCGCGAGAGTCGGCTCTGATACCAGCTGTGGCGGATTCACTTCGGATTAGCTTGATCACGCAGGGTTAAGCCGCCTAACATGCGACACTCCTACCTAAACCAAGTTAACTCGAAGTGCCATCGGATTTCATCCGAATTAACCACTTGAACAGGATCGAGTTTAGCAAACCCACCCGAAGGTGAGTGGTTCCAAAGATTACAACGAGTCCACTGAGTTAGAGGCAAATTTACCCATTTAGTTTGACCATAAAATCCAACATCAGAGTTTTTACAAGGTTCAAGGAAAACAACAAAGATAAATACTAGCGGAAGACTTCGTCGGGGTCGGACGTCCCTGGTGAGGCCAACCGGGACATCACTGGTTCCTCTCCTCGCCGTCCGAGGAAGGATCCCACTCGACCGTCCAGCCCGGCGGGAGCTGGGGTGGCCAAGCGCCAGCAAGAGAGGGGTCGGAAGCAGCAACTTCACCTGAAAACAGGAGCCACAACAAGGCTAAGCTGCTAAGTTCAACAAGACTTAACCGATAGGAGTAAGCTACTCCACACTTCTAGACATGCAGGGCTTTTTGGCTGAGGG
This sequence comes from Setaria italica, assembly GCF_000263155.2. Classification (NCBI taxonomy): domain Eukaryota; kingdom Viridiplantae; phylum Streptophyta; class Magnoliopsida; order Poales; family Poaceae; genus Setaria; species Setaria italica. Next base: position 12,479,386 of record NC_028451.1, read on the forward strand.
GTTTGTTTGCCAAAAGCACTAGTAACCCTATTTTCAAGTTTTAGCTCCGGTTCTATGTTCTTTTACCGGTCTAGGTTTTGCAAGTTCTTCTAAGCAATCATAGAACCAAACAAGATGTATAGATATCAACAAACATGCCATCATCAGATTCCTCATTTACTCAGGGTGACATAGCGATCAAGCAATCTCAAACTGTGAGAGGCAGACTAATCGATTCGATTTCTTTAACCATGCATGGTGAACCTAGCCTCACGACATCCGCGCACCCGGAGGTCGCTTCCTGTGTCGGCCTTCCCCATCAATCCCCTAACCCGTGTCGGGCCCATTTCCTTTGGTGCAAGGTTCCACAGACCGGCCTCTGCCGTCCTGCGACCACGCTTGCCACCACGTGCGACAACCAGCAGGGGAAACTCCGTTCCAAGAACAATGGGGCGACCGCTCACGTCTAGGTTCAATCCGGTACTAGGCTTCCTCATCCCATACTAAGTATGAGCCTAGTACTTTCAAACACTTGATCACGAACACCACCACTGTCAGGCCTTAGCAAGATTTCATAGACAGACGGGGCAACCATCCGACCACCAAAGAGTTACCAAAACCCTGCCCCGTCCATCGTCCTTATAGTTGTAACAGAAAGATAGACATCCAACTCCTACAACTCGCGAGTGACAGGGAATCACTCGGCTTTTACCGTCTCCTAGTTAAGCAACGCAACTACTCGGTCCAATAGCTAGTGCTCAGATCATGGGGTTAACTGAGTCATGCATCTAGGGTTTCAAATAACTCCTATACGTAAATGCACAATCATGTTACAGAAGGCATGCGCAAGTCTCGTAAAACACATAGGGTTTTCATGCAACCGGGGCTTGCCTTCGAGCAAAGAGGAAGGAAATTGCTCGACTTCGGGGGCGACTTCGCTTCAGCGGGCAGGAGCTTGGCTACACCTTCTTCTTCTGGCGCCGGGTGTAGCTCGTAGAGGCCGTCGGCAAGGTGCAGCTCTACACGAATGCAATGCAAGGGTTAGCATAGACGGTTATCTTAACAGCGACGCTGGCTCGCCTGACCCCAGAAAATCGCGACAAAGAGCAGGAGGTTATGGAGGTTTAAGAGAGCGGGTGAAGATCAAAGAGCAAGGGTCGGAAAGGAACTTATGATCTGATCCTTGAACTAGAGGATGTGATACATTAGGAATCCTCAGACGCAGCGCTGAAGGGTTCCTAAGTTTTACACATACACCCTCGGGTTGAAGAAAAAGATCACAGCCGAACCCTCGGGCGAGGCGGATAAGGGTCGGCGGAACAGATAGGGTCGGGCGAGACGGAACTGGGGTCGGGCGGATAGGAGGGGTCGGGCGAAGCGGACTGGGGTCAGCAACTTACCTTCTTTCTGAAAGGAAAGCTTGGGGTCGGGAAGAAGCAGACTTGGGCGGAAGGACTAAAGCTTGAACAACGGCTAAGACCGGAAAGCTACTGCGGCGGCGCTTCTTGCTGATCGCAAGAGAGCTTTTACGCAGCACGGAGGAGCAAGCTGCTGGGTGACTTGGAGAAAACTGAGAGAGAATCTGAGAGCAGAGCTCCTCAGGAGCTTGGTGTGTGGCGCTAGGAGCTTGAGCAGGGAGCGAGAGAATGGCTGAAGGCAACAATGGCGGAGGGAACTCCGGCAGCTGGTGCATTCCTTTTATAGCTGCTGGAACGGAGAAAGGAAGCGGCGCGGGAGAGAGAGAAGGGGAGCGGCGCGAAGGCCGGGGAGAAGCAATGGAGTGCTCTGCCAGGGCGGCGATTGAGCGAAGAGGGCGGTGGTGCAGGACTCCGGGGGTGACGCTAGCAGTCATTGGGTTCTGCCGTCAGGGCGGCGTAGGAGCGGGTAGACCGGTGGTTGAGATTTGGCGGAAGGCGGGCGTCGCTGTGCGGAAGATTTGATAGAAGAGACGGGTTTAACGGCGCTAGAATCGAGGGCGCACAGGTGAGAAGACAGGCAGCCGCGGGCGCGCGGGCGAGCGCGGAGCAACAGATTGTCGGGCGGCTTCTGACAGGGCGGGGAAAGGAGCTGTCGCTGCCGCGGTCGGGGTTGGCGATGGGGGAATCGTCGTGTAGCGGAGACCAGGCGGCGCGATTGTGGTTGAAGTGACGGAAAAGACGGGCGACATCGGCTCTGGGGCCGGGACCTGGCGGCGTGATGATGGGCGCGGGAGGCGAGGTTCTGCAGAAAGGTTGCAGAGGGGCTTCCGCTGCCATTGGGGAAGGGGGCGCGAGAACCCACTTGGTCGCGAGCCAGAGACAAAACTGCGTGGCGGGCGTCGGAGAAGACGAGCCACGCGGCAGGGAGACTCTGAAGCGGGCATGCAACTCGAGTGCGCCTGTCACGGAGGATCTGGGAAAAAGATCTCGCGGGTCCACCGGGCGAATAGAACGGACGCTTGAGGAAAACTTAGCAGGATCCGACGGTGGGCTGAGCTTGCCGGGGTCGGGAGAGGAGCGAAACGGGAAGGGGTTGGGTCTCCGGGGTCGGAATCGGGCTGAAGGATGAGCACTCAGGCATGGTAACAAGACAGATGACTATGATCAAGGGCTCCGATTAAGATTAACTCGGAAGATTAGGGGTCGGTCGTCACAGGTTATTCTAAAGTTGTCCCTAGTCAGAGTTCATGTGAGGACATACATGAATATTAGACTAGCACATGTATTAGTTGATGACTATGTTTCACAAGTTATGGATATGGAGATGTTGAACTAATAATGTGGGCACATGTGGAGACATGTGCTAGGACTGACCTAACACGAGAAGTAGTTCTCTCTTTAAACAACATATACACTTTGTCCTTAGACCTGAGATTGTCGCATGTATTCAAGATGTGGATCGACCTACTTAGGGGCTATCAAACGCTACGCCGTAACAGGGTAGTTATAAAGGTAGCTTTCGGGTTTGTCAAGAAGTGCTATGAGACATGGTCAATCAAGATGGGATTTGCCCCTCTCTGATTGAGAGTGATATCTCTGGGCCCCTCGAGTGATCGGATCCGAAAATGCATGGCCATGCTACGTACGGTTAAGAGTTAACCTACAAAGGGATTCCGAATCACAGGATCGAGAAAGAGCGATCGGCTTGAAGCTAGACCAAATATCGTGAGACAAAGGGAATAGCATGTAAGTGATGTTGTGACGGTTCATTTGATATGATCGTCATATGCATATAGGAGTTGGCACGTCTTGCTAGAGGCCGCTACCGACTATTGGGCTGAGTAGGAGTACTCGGGCCATGTCTATATGTATCCGAACCCATAGGGTCGCACACTTAAGGGGCTGGAAGCCCAATTCGGATGTGATCCGAGTTGGATTAGGTTTAGAAGTACTAATGGACCTCGGACCCAGAGGCCGTTAGGAACCTCTATAAATAGAGGGGTGGGGGCACCCTAGGGTTTACACCTTTTTGGCAAAACACATCTGTCGCGCCTCCCACGCCCTCGCCCGTTGCAACTCACGGATCTAGCAGTCCAGCTTGCGACGCTTCCTCCCTGCACGTGTGGATACCTTGGAGGTGTTGCGCCTACAGCACTTGGACGAGCCACCAACGAGCTACGACGAGCCACCGACGAGCCACGACGAGTCGCCGACGAGCCACGACGAGCCGACGACGAGCCGCGGCACGAAGGCGATCTTGCTGCACGTGGATGAGCTACTGAGGAGCTGCTAGACGTCGATGTGATCGACTACGTACGACTATGCTGATCGACTTCGCTGCGTCGACGCGAATCTACATCTTCCGCACCAGTGCGTCGAGTGGTAATCCCGTGATCCTTATACGGCAGTTTTCCTGGTTTACGCGGTAGAAAATTTTGATTTGCGCTAGTGTAGCCTACCTCGTATCCCAACACTATGACCGCACTTGTCACCACATGCAACCGCAAGGGAACTCCATTCCAGAGATAGTGGAACGATCCGCTCACGTCCTAGTTCAATCAAGTACTAGGCTTCCCCATCCCATACTAGGTATGAGATTAGTACTTTCAACACTTGATCACGAACACTATCACATCTCGACCTTAGTCCAGTTTCATGTAGACAGACAGGGCAATCCACCGACCACCAAAAACAGTTCACAAAGCCTTGCCCCGTCCATCGTCCTTATAGTTGTAACAAAAGAAAAGCAAACAACTCCTATAACTCGCGAGTGATAGTCAAAAACTCGACTTTTACCGAGTCCTATTAAGCATTGCAACTACTCGGCCTATCATACTAGTGTTCATATCAAAGGGTACTAATTCATGCATCTACGGTTTCAAACAATTCCTAAAAACGTTAATGCACAATCAAGCAACCAAATATATTGCAAGTAGTTAAAGATAGGAATTTATTCTCTGAGGCTTTCCTTCACACGGGAAGTTAGTGAACTGGTCCTCGGCTTGCTCCGGTACGGGCTCAGCTCCGACTGGCTGCAGATCAGCTATGGCTCCTGCTTCTGGCACCAGGTGAAGCTCGTATATTCCGTCAGCAAGGTTAAGCTCTACACGAAAGGCAAATGCATCGAGTTCAATTTCCATGCTTTCGCATAGGATGTAAAACACGAATTAACACTGAAGTATAAATTAGATCATGACCACATGCACCTAAACAAGGTTCTACACCTTCTTTATCCGCATAAGGTAAGGTGTGTTATGGTGTAAACCCGGGGTTGACTTGATGGTGATTGGGTACATATATACAACTTAACTTTATTAAACTTCAGAGTGGAAAGGTATCCTAGTCTGAATGTTTTTTTACCTCTTCCAAAAATTACCTTTATCATAAGTCAAGGTTTCTTTCTTCCATACATTTACCCTATTTATTCTTCCCTAAAAAGGAAAGTGGTTTTCTTCCTGCTTCTGATTAGGTTCCATATTTTTCCTACAAACTACACTACACCACGAACTTAAACCAATTTGTTTCACATTTTTATCATCTCTGGTTTAATTATCATGCAAAAAGATAAAAGCAACCTTAGATTTCCATGATAAAACTAAAATAGATATTTAAACATCTGAGCTAGGCTCCACATCATTTTTATAAGCTTCCCATCTCCGAAACAAACACTTGAGAGTTGGATTTACTAATTTAGCATTTTCCTGCAATTTATTTTATTTAAATGGCTTAAACAAGGATTAAAATATATAACATTAATCCTAGCAGAGACATGTGCCAAAAGTATTTTTATTAGAAGCAAAACTTTATACTGAGTCTAGCAAACTCGGTTCAACATTTTTCTGAATTTTCTACGAGTTTTGGTGAATTTCCAAAGTTAAATACATTTCCAACCGATTATAAAAGAAAAACCTTGGCAAACTTACGGTCTAGCCCCTAGGTCTATAGGTTAAAGGCGTAGAGGTCCCTGACTTGTAGCGCTAAGGCCCCTCAAAGAAGGGAAAAGACACAAGTGTGTCCTTGGCGGCGCACCCGGCGGCGGTCTGTCCAAATTCCGGCGAGGCGCCGGCCAATGCAGGGCAAGAAGTTGCCGGGGAGGCGCGGGAGCTCATCGGGAGACGATTGGCGGTGGTTCAGGTATGGAGAAGGCTTGGTGGAAGTGAAACGGTGCAAGGGCGAGGAGCTTTGGGTGGCGGCGAAGTCCGGCGGTGTGCCGGCGTCGTCGGGCGGAGCTAGCGGTGGTGGTGGTGAGGAGCGGGGAGCTGCAGAAGGGGGAGCTCCACGAAGAGGTGGCTCAGTGGCGGGTGTGAAATAGAGCAGGGGAGCGCGGCGAGGTTGGGCGAGTGAGGGAAGAGGGCACAGGCGGTGCCGGGCCTCCATTTATAGGGTCGGGGCGAAGCGACGAATGAGGCGGCGCTGAGACTAGCAGCTGGAGACCGAAGGGGAGCCGGGGCGCTACTGCGGCCATTAATGGTGGTGGTGCCATTGGCAGACAGGGGGGGCGGGTGACCGGCGGGGTGCAGCAGGAGGGTGACAGGCTCGGGCAAAACGAGTGTGCACGTGAGGAATGACTTTGCCGGGACGTCGGGTTGGCAAGGCGGGCGCTCGAGGCGTCGTGGTCGGGGCGGCGGTTGGTGGAGGCGGCGGTGTCGGGCAGACGTCCGCGGTTGCACGCGCGCTCAGGGCAGGGCGTGCCCTTGGGCGGAGCAGGGTGGCGTAGGCACGATAAGGCGACCACGCGCTCACTGGCCGCGGGGTGCGCGAGGCGTCTCCTTGCCGCGGCCGGAGATCAGGCGGAGGCGCTGTGCCGGTGAGCAGCGTCCACGCGGTGGGCAGCAAACGGAGTGTGGCGTGCGCGTGCTCTGGCGCGCTCTGGCCAAGGGATTCGCGGGATCGCTTCGCCAGGCCGGTCTTCAAGCGCCAAGATCTCCCAATTCTTGAACTGTGCAATATTAACTCCCTTTACAAAAGTTGTAGTCCTCAGATCTAAGTTCAACTTTTATAATTGAACCGAGTTCAAATTCGTAGCAACTTTGAAGATACAAAGCTTCAAATTTGGAGGAATGCCGGATTTCTAGACTTAGGCAAAAACGGCGGTTTGGCCGATTTTTGGGTTTTTGGCTGACTTGAGCCCTAATTTTGAAAAGCTTCTGATGTGAATTTGACCAGAGTCAAAGTGAGGAAGTTTTTGTATAAATATAGTTCTCAAACTCTTATAAATGGTTTTGCTGGCATTCTTTTCAAGTTTTGTGAGATAAGCTTAAGCCAAGATGCATGGTTGAACTGCTTCCACACTTCGCCTAGATTGCTCATTGAGGCTGGTTTGACCGAACTAGCTGACTTTGACTGGGGTTTTGGAAGTCTTCTGTGTGGATTTAGACCTTACTCCTTTATTCAAAGTTGTTAAGGTCTTGAATCTCTAAAACTTTTGTATAGAGCTCAGCTTGAGTTTATTTTGGAAAAATCTAGATAAAGAGCTCGAAAGTTGGGGTTTTATCTGTTTTTCTTAAATGGACACAGTTTTGAACTTCGAGTTTTTGAAGGTCTTCTGCTTAGATTCAAGCAAAACACCAAACATAAAACTTGTTAGGAAAGTTAAGTTCTACAACTCTTACGTTGACAGATTTTTAAGTTTTTAAGCAAAAACCTAAGTTATGTTTTAAACAGTTATTTAGCTTGTGAGGTAAAAAGTGTCATTTTACTTGTCTTCACAACTGCCAATTGTTCTTCTTTATGCTCTAATGACTTTATTTAAGATTAAACTTAGTTTAATTAGTCTAGGTTGTTACAGATGGATTTTTGATGGGCACACGGCAAAATTTGCGGAGGAAGAAAAAGATGGTTGTTGGCATTGGGTGCCGCGACAGCGAAGTCGCTGGGAAGGAAAGGATTTCCGGGAGCTCAACGGTCAAAAGATTTTGAAAACGAATTTTAGCGGATGATTTGAGTTGGTGATTTTCACAGATGTTACACTCAGTGCACAAAACCCATAGCTATGGCCTCCGTAATTTGGTGTACCAAGTTCATGGCTGTCAGTAAAAATACCATAGGAGCAGTCGACAAAGTGTAGCTCTGGAGGGTTATTCCTGTTGAGAGGCATACACAAATAAGTAATCGGCGCAATAGCCATCCATGCTGAAAACAAGCCAGAGAAAAAATAATTATTAAAAAAGTAACTTAGCTTGATTCATGGACGATTGTGGATGAAGCCGTGATTGTTGTTGATGAAGCCGACTAGTCGGAGTTGATTCCGACTAGTTGTTAACGGTATGAGGCCCACCCTTGTCTAGTTATCTAGTCGAGATGAGTAGTTGAAGTAGTCATTAGTGAGCCGGTAGAGACGTCTTGCTCTTGCAGAAGTAGTCGATCGCATCGTTGGAGATTTGTTGGTGTTACCACGCAAGCTGAAGTCCTTCTAGTAGCTTTTTTGGTGTGCGCATAGCTGAATACACCAATAATTTCTAGCGTCGGAGGGAACAACAGTATTTATTTCTTTATTTTGATGCTTGGTGTGCTTTTCCATCTTCGATCAACAAAGCTGGTCTCCGCTTCAGACTCAACTAAGGAAATTGATTCCATGTAGGATTTCATCTTGATGCTGTCCAATTCTATTCCATCTCGATCTTGATGCTTGGAGACGATCAGCAGCAAGTGAATTGCTCCACTCCGCACACTTTTCGAATTCCAATTCGGCGAGAACATATGCTAGCTCGGAATTAGTCTGTCCGACGACTTCGTCTCGAACTCCGACGTAGTTGCACACTGAATCATCGAATGGATGGGAGAAAAATGTTCTTGTCTTGTAGAGTAGTTTGGTCTTGAAGAGGTCCTTCAAGCTCACTCGATGATCTCGACGATCACCACTACCTGGCGTGCTAGATGTCGGTGTTTTATACCTGACAACCTACCGAGGGGTATCCCGAGATAGTAGATTGGTTGTGGGGGATTGCTGGACCAGGAACTTGAAGGTAGAAGCAAGGACACCGAATTGAAGACTCAGTTAGTGATTTCTTCAAACCATTCATGTGATAGTTCAGGATGAACGGCTCAAAAACTAGCAGGCAGGGACTGCAGTATCACATCGGTGGCAAGATCGTCATCGAGGGGAAAACCCAGTCTCTGCAAGCTCTCAATGTACCCAATCATCTTAATGACATGAGGGCTGACTGGAGCACCTTAAGCAAGCTTGCAACCAAACAGGGCTTTTGAGGTATTAAACCTGTCAACCCTCGCCTAGTTTTCAAACATGCCACGTAACCCCACGATCATATCGTATGGGTTAGTGCTCTCAATTGCTTTTGCAGCTCAGAGTTCATGCAAGCAAGCATTAGGCACTGCACATGCACCGCATCATCAGTATGCTTCACATAAGCACTATATGCACTAGTGGTGTGCGCAAAATTCTGAGGCTCTTCTGGGTAAGGCGTATCAAGAACGTACTCTTTTTTCTCTTGTCCGAGAACAATTCTTAGGTTCCGATTCCAATCAACAAAGTTTGTTCCGTTCAGCTTATCTCTATCTAGGATCAATCGCAGATTGAAGTTTGATGCACTTGATATTTTCTACACCAGTAAGATATGCAACGGTTGGCACTTCTTTTATTAACACTTTTAATGAAATAAAATCTACTATCTTGTGCGAACGTCCGCCGATGTTGCATAGTAGGACAAGATCCAACGTTCCCTGAGTGAGCTTTGGCATCACCGCTAGCATCATAGTGAACAAGGTAGGCAACACTTGCCAATCGCATCCAATACAACTCTCGTTTGTTGGGCGACATCATATGTCTCAGCTCCCAACACTTATGCCCCAAAGCCCAAGTCTGACTTGATAGCTCTGTCAAGCAAACTAACACTATACCGTGGTGTCCGACACCACCCAATGGATCAAGGTAGAAGATGACACCATGATTTGGCAGACCTATCACCTACTAACAAGATCCCAATGGTGCAGTTATTGGAAGGGCATAAAATCTTAATTTTTCATGGGGGATTTATCATGCTCATGATAGGCAATGCATAATTATAATCATCACAGATAATCAAATTATTGTGATAGTATGGCCTTTCTTTGTCCAACGAAAATCAGCACATGTTGGCGATCGTGCGCACGCCTACACCGAGACGTCTTATCTGGGGCACCTTCTCCAAGGTATGATGGTCGCCGAGTCGCTTTGTTCATGTTGAAGAATTACATAATTTAATTCAGCTAATACACGCTACTAGCTAAAATAAAAGCATATCCCGATTTTCTAAACTTCTACAATGAATTATGTTGATTATATTCGTGCATTTAAGTTGCTAGGCATTGCTTGAAAACTTAGCTGCATAATCTTGGTACCTTTGATCTGAACACTAGCATGATAGGCCGAATAGATGCCATGCTTAATAGGATACGGTAAAAGTCGAGTGATTGTCGGTCACTCGCGAGCTATAGGAGTTGTTTGGTTTACTTATGTTACAACCATAAGGATGACGGGCAGGGCAGGGCCTTGTCAACTATTTTGGTGGTCGGTGGATTGCCCCGCCTGTCTAAATGAAAATGTGCTAAGGTTGAATTGTGTTGATGTTTGAGATTAAGTGTTTGAAATTACTAATCTCATACCTAGTATGGGATGAGGAAGCCTCGTACTTAATTGAACTGGGATGTGAGAGGACCGTCCTACTATCTCTGGAATGGAGTTCCCCTGCGGCCACATATGGTTACAAGTGCGGTCACAGTACGGCATCGCCCGGGACTATGGAGCCTTGTATCCAAGGGAAGTAGGCCCGACACATAGCTGGGGATTGATGGGGATGGATGACAAATGAAGTGAACCCGGTGTGGTACCCAGATGTCATAAGGTTAGGTTCACCTTGCAAGATTTAAAAACTTGATTCGAATCGTCTGCCTCTCACAGTTTGGGACTACTTGATCGCTATGCTGCACTGAGTAAGAAATGGAACGGTATGATGATGGTAATATTGATGCTTGTCTCCAATTGTTTGATAACCATGCTTGATTAGAGTAACTTGCTCACTTAGAATGGTTAATGAAGATAGAACCTGTTGCTAAAACTTGAAAGTAAGGATCAACCTTAGTTTCTTTTGGCAAAAACAAACCCACAGCTAAAAAGCCTGCATGTCTAGAAGTTGGTGGAGTAGTAACCACCGGTCGGTTAAGTCTTGCTGAGTATTAGTTGCTCAGCCTTGCTTGTGGCTATCTTTTTCAGGTGTGGTTGCTAGTGTTGACTTGTTTGGGACCCGTCCTCGGTCCGCGAGGATCGTGGTGCTTGATATCATGGTAGGCTTTACCATGGTATTTGGTATCGATGTTTAGCTTCCGCTCAAACTTTTATCTTCCGCTGTTGAACACCTTGCAAACTTGGTTGAATTTAAAACCTTGATGTAATAAATTTTTGCACTATGTTGATCTGGATGGATCGTTGTAATCTCTAGGAATAACCACTCACCTTCGTGTGAGCTTGCTTTGTGATCAATCTGAGTTAAGTGGTTTATCGGGTTTAACCCGACGGACGACCGAATTGTCGATTAAAGTGGCTAATCGTGTGTCAGGCGACTAAAGTACACTTTAGCCGGGTTAATTTGGGCGCTTCCGCCACACCATCAATCTTTCTGACGCTGTTGCTGGGGAACGGTTGTTGTATCTTTCTTCGTACCTAGTTATCCTGGTATCTTTTGCTTTTCTTTTCTTCTACCTTTACCCCCTGCTACCCATGGAGAAGCCTTCATTTCAAAGCCTCTCTACCCCAAAGGGTGAGTTCAATGAGCCACCATCATCTTCTTCACCTAGCTATGAACTCTGCCCTAGCTTTATAGCCATGGTTCGGAATAGATCCTTCTTTGGAGCAATTAATGACGATCCCTACGATCATTTGGAAGAGTTCGAGGAACTTTGTTTGTGCTTGGTAATCCTAGGCATGTCACAGGAAACCTTGAGGTTGAAGTTGTTTCCTTTCTCTCTCACAGAGAGGGCGGAGCAATGGTACACCTGCATGATAGGGAGTGTGAGCGGTGATTGGGAAGAACTTCGAGTTGACTTTTGTTACTCGTTCTCCCTTACGGAACTCCTAGACTCCCTTCCGATTGACATCCTCGGTTTCGAGCAATTGGAGAAGGAGTCCATAGGTGCAACATGGGCTAGGTTCTTACGCCTTTTGGCATCTAGCCCAGACTTGTCTATACTCGACGATGTATCATTGTATATCTTTTGCTCGTGTTTAGACAAGAAATCAACCCTTGACATTGATATCGCCGCTAGACATTTGTTCGCACACAAAACTCAGATGGAAGGAAGAACAGAAGCAAGGGTCATATAATCGCGATAACATAAAAAAAATAGACAGTGATCTTTAAACCAATAAAGATGGCATCATTAGTTCTTAGTTGTTCCTATACACAGCATGATATTTCAGACAAGTGCATAGCTATAAAATGGGCACCATATTCAATCAACAGGCAATGACAAGGGGAAGAGCATTCATGACATTAGACATCAACTAAGATCCGAAGTACTAGAGATTCAGAAGTACTGGTTGTAGATCAATTCAGAAAACAAAAGGGCTTGCTGTGGTCAGAACTTCTAGCCATGGTTCCCAAATCTAGGGATATAGGAAGGGGGTAGGAGGTCATAGGGGTGCTCAGCAGCCTCATACCTTGAGCAAGGATTGATTGGAGTGGGAGATCAATGGGCGACCTTAGCTTCGTGTTGCATCTGATCGAACTAGGAGGAGCGTCGTACGGCCATGAATAGCAGCTCGAGCTCACCCTGTTGCACAATGAGCAGGTTGACGATGAACACCTCACCGTGCTCGACCTCGCTCCCATGGCAGTCCACCTGGAGGAGGCTTAAAGAGTCACCGCCACAGATCCAAGCGGTCCACGCAATGCAAGATTTGCAGTCGTAGCCCCAGGGCCTTGACCTCAAGGACCTCAGCCCACTTGTCACCCTCGACGGCGAGCGCACCGTCAGCGTCATGGCAGATACGGCCGGCGAGCGGGTAGAAGATGCGGAGCTCGTCGGTGAGCACAACCGTCATGTGCGCGACAACGTTGGGGAAGCCGGCGCCTCTCCTTGACCCCTCCTTGGCCCTTGCCCCGATTGGAACTAGCGGCGCTCGCCCCAGCCTGGCGCAGATTTGGACCGACAGTGCCAGCCCTGGCCTGGCGCAGATGGGATCCGGCGGCGCCCGCCTTGGCCTGGCACGGATTGGGGCCTAGGGGCTAGTGGCAGAGGAGAGAGATGGAGAGAGAGGTCATGGGGGCTCTGCCGCTCTGGGCGGACGAGGGGAGGCGGAGGTGAGAGAGGTTCCGAGAGAGGGAGGGGAGGCGGAAGTGAATGTGCTAAAGGTGCTAGGGTTTCTGATGAGTGATGAGCTTGATTTTATACCGTCGGGGGTACAATCAGAGCCATCGAATCCGCAATGGATGGCCAGAAATAGTTGGGCCATTTTGGCCGAAACGGGCTTGTTTCATTTCTACTCTACTTACATTTTTCTTTTTCTTTTTTTCATTTTTTGCACCATTGTGAATTAATTCCAAATTGAACTATGTGTGTACATCTAATAAGATACAAAAAAATTCCACAAAAATGATATTGATGCTCTTATGTTCCATCTAGCTCATTTCCTAGGGATAGATGAAAAATTCAATTGTCTTCTAGTGACAATACAAAATTCTATCTTCAAATTACCACATATTAATTAGAATAATATCTAAATTTGATAAAAAATTCTACAAATTGACATGGCAACATTTGGCCCATAAACTTACAATAAAAAATTTAAATAATTTTGATAAAGTGACACTATACATTGTTCACAATTGGATACATCTCTCATATGGTTTCATATAAATCAAGTCAAACTTTGAGATTTGAATACCTCATAACATTTTTGTACTCGTGCGCACCTCAAATTTGGACACAACTTTATATTGACCATATTATTAGAAAATATTAAGTTGCGTTAGAAATTGTCATGCAAAAAACATGTTTTTCTATTATCTACTTAGGTGTAAGAATATACGTCATATAAAAAAGATCCACAAAATAGCAATTAACATACAAACAAATGCCATTAAATGAAAGATCCTGATTTTAGAAAAACTTAGAAGAAGAACCATCAAATTTGGAGTTCTTATGCGGGAGAAATACTAATTACAAGTTTTAATTAGAGATTAAAAAGAGAAAAGATAATTATTCATTTGTTCTTCATATAAGATCAACTGATTGTTGTTGATTCATATAAATTGATTCGCTTCATATTTCGAAAACAACTCAACAACTTAGGGGTGGGTGTCGCCTCGTTCGAATCCCTCCTGTGCTATTGAGCTACAAATCTTTTTTTCTTCTTTTTTAGCTTGACCAGGTGGCACAACGCAATTGGCCGAAATGGTTGCACGCGGATTGCGATCCGTGGCATCGCCACTTAACCAAGCGTGTGGTGACATGCACCCAGCAATAACAAAAGCATATTTTGAATGAAATGCCAAAACTAGAAACAAAGAACACATTCTCCTGTGCTATTGAGCTACAAATATTTTTTTCTTCCATTTTTTAGCTTGACCAGGTGGCACAATGTAATTGGCTGAAATGGTTGCACGCGGATTGCGATCCGCGCCATTGCCGCTTAACCAAGCGTGTGGTGACATGCACCCAGCAATAACAAAAATATTTTGAATGAAATGCCAAAACTAGAAACAAAGAACACGTTGGTGCAGTGGTAAAGCATGCTCAACACTAATGCTGAGTGGTTTGATTCCCATGAGCCATTTATTTTTTTAAGTTAATAGTATCGGCGCAATAGATGGGCCTGGTGATGGGCTCATACCTGGCCACACCGCCAACATAAAGGATATTTAGGTGCGTTTGGTTGGACCGTGGCTTTTGGAAAAGCTACTGTAAGTTGTGAGATGTGGAAAAGCAGCTGTGAGAAAAGCAGAAGGCCATTTGGTTAGAGCAACTGTGAAACTGTAGGTTGTGTAAGCTGTGATGCCCCTAAAGGCATGAGGGTTTGTTTATATGCAAATTGCTCGTAACAAAATAATATGTTCATTAATTCGCATGTAAATAATTATTTTAGAAAGGAAATTCGCATAAAATCAAAAATGTTTTATTGAGAATTTGAGTATAATGTGTACAGAAAACTTTGAACTAGGTATAGATGTTTGCGTATTTTATTTGAAGCTCAAAGTTTGAACTTTAAGCTATTTTGAGACTAAGGGAGTGTTTGGCTAAAGGGGGCTAAACTTTAGTCCTGTCACATCGGATGTTTAGATACTAATTAGAAGTATTAAACATAGTCTAATTACAAAACTAATTACACAGATCGAGACTAATTCGTGAGATGAATCTATTAAGCCTAATTAGTCCATGATTTGATAATGTTGTGCTACAGTAACCATTTGCAAATGATGGATTAATTAGGCTTAATAGATTCGTCTTGTGAATTAGCCTAGTGGTTCTGCAATTACTTTTATAATTAGCTAATGTTTAGTCCTCCTAATTAGCATCCGAACATCCGACGTGACAGGGCTAAACTTTAGCCCTCGTCTGAAACTGAAACTCGAAGTGTCAGTTCATGAACGATCTTTCAGATCTCTTAATATTTCAAACCATGGATCCTTTGAACAAAGTTCCCATCTATCATTTGTAGACCTACGTTACATCTACACTTTTGTTTATTGGTTCTCGAAGAGATTGTGTTTGGTTTGGACGAATTTTGCGAAAGAAGGAATATTTCTCTGAAGCCAAAACATGCAGCAGTAAAACCACGGCAGTGCTGCTGCTTGCTGCCGGGCCACCGCGGTAATTCTCTGCAAGCCGCCATGCACCATGGAGCGGCGAAGCCAGAGCAACAAGCAGGCAGAGCAATCGTGAAGGATAGAGATGAAGCTTCATATATATATCGCAGCACCATAGTCATCCACCCTCTGTTCTTCTCTCTACTCAGTGCCGCCCGCTTGAGCTTGCCGTCGATTCCGTCGCCATCGAGCCATCTCCGGCCGATTTGTTCCGCACACCGTGCCATGACACCCTCCCAAACGGCCCCAGTCAGTCCTCGCCCAACGCCATCAGCCATAACGCCGCCTCCGACCTTGCCCTGTTTTTGCCAGCCGCCATTAACACACCAAGGTGAGCACCCCTTCCCGGCCCTCTCCGCTCAAGCTAACTACAAAAACGAGCTCGCCGGAGCTCGTGGGTGGCGATAGGAACGACCTCCTCAGCATGCCGGTTCCCGTCGCGGCGGGCACCGCTGCCGCCCTGGCCGTGCTCGTCGTCCTCGCCGCGGTGGCCGCCGCCATGTACTTCGCGTGCCGGTGGGGCGCCAGGCCGCCCTCGCTATCGCACGTCAAGCATGCGCTGTCCTACGCCTCGGGCTCGGGCTCCTCCCGCCTGGTGTCGTCCGCGCGCAAGGACAAGGCTGGTGGCGCAGATCGTGTTGCGGGTACGGGCGCGGGCGCCAGCTCGTCCGCGACCACGAGCTCGCTTGAGTCGCCCTGTGAAGAGGAAGCCGGAGGCGGTTAGGAGAGCAGAGCAGCTGACGATGGCGACGGTAAGGAGGACCTGCTTGACGTGCTCCTAAGGATCCAGACGGAAGACGTGCCCGCGCCTGGCGGCGGCGGAGCCCTCGCCCGGCGGCGAGGAGGAGGAGCAGCTCCCAGTGTGCGGCCATGGTGAGCGGTGGGCGGCGGGCCGACGGCCGGGGCGTCTAGGGGCGGCGGGAGGAGGCGGAGGGATTGCGCGTGTGTGTGCGGAGAAAAATAAAACGAACCGTACGTTTAACCCGTAGCAGCTAGGTAATTTTTTTTCCAAAAGCACTAGGGAAGGTGCTTTTGATTTTGTACTAGAGCAAAAGCAGCTTTTGTGTAAAATTATTTGTGGCTTTTAAGTTCTTAGGTTGGCTTTTGACTTCTGCGAAAATGAAAGCAGGTCGAAAAATCCAACCAAAAGTACCCTTAAATCAATATGTCCAAACTTGACATAAACAAACAAGTTGTGCAGTTGCAAGGCAGGCTTTGCTTTGATACTAGGTCTCAAGGTTCGAACCCTCTTCACGACACTTTTCTTGGGTCAAATTCTAGTGGGCCGGCGGCAGCCGGTGATTTGGCGTCTCAGCCCTATGGTCGCCACACAAGCAACAGGATAAGAAAATTGTATATAAATTTGTTAAATACCAGGAAGATAAACAAAAAAATAAGTAGCTTAATGGTAAGTGCAATGCATCCTATCTTGGAGGTCCTAGGTTCGATCAAGACCTCTCTGGTGCGAATAGCAGGCAGCGGCGCCGGGTCCAGATGCAAATGTATTTTCAGCTAAGGGCATTTTCATCCTTTCTCTTGCCTGAAAAATAGGAAAGGAATTAAAAACAGCTAAAAGGCGTAATAGCAAGAAAATCAATTTTCGATTTTTTTCCCAATCTTCTATTTTTTCGTACGCAACATGATGATTTTTAATTTATTGATCGAATTTTCGATTTTTTCCCGAATTTTCTATTTTTTCAGGTGAGAGGATTTTCAAGTGACGGTGAGTCGAGGGGAGTGGTGCGGCGCGAAGAGCATGCAGCGGCGCTGGGTCCTGCGCGTGAAGATGCGGCGGCTAGGTAGGCGGCGTAATGTTAATCTGGGTCACCGAACGGCGGCCAGCAGATGCAATGTATTTTCAGCCAAGGGCATTTTCGTCCTTTCTCTTGCTTGAAAAATAGAAAAGGAATTAAAAACAGCTAAAGAGGCGTAATAAGCAAGAAAATCAAGGTGCCAACGATTTAAGTGGCAAATTTGCGAAACCAACATTTACGATGATATAGTTGTGAAGCCCAACGTTTGCAATGGCAAAAATCCAAATCTCTCCAGACGACCTGCCTGAGTTGAAAGGCCACTGCCTCCATGTCAGTTGCCACCGTGTCCACAAGTCTACTAACTGGACGATTTTGATCATACATGCACGTAGATGACAACTTCACACGCCGTAGTGCATGATTTGCTCCATGTCAGTTGCCACCGTACCCACAACTCAACTAACTGGATGATTTTCACACACCATATTGCATGATTTGCAACTTGATGGACCAAAATGACTACATTCCAAGTCATCAAATAGTAGGTGCAACTTACTCAGCAAAAACTAGAAGCATCCCATCCCCCCATCCCTCTAAGCAAACATAACCCGAGCAGTGATGTAACGCCCGCAAAATACACCCGGTTAAATCACCCGTTAAAAAAAACACTTTCCAAAATTTTTCCGACCGCCGAGCTCCGTCAAATCTTTTCCCTTCCGTCGGACCCGCCGTCCTGGCCTGACCCGTCAATCCTCCATTTTCCACTCCCCGTAATTTTCGCCGCGTGCCCGTCAATCCGTCACCGCGCGCAGTCGAATCCCGGAATTTCCGCCATCATTTTCCCCCTCCCTTCCCTCTCTTTCTCTTCCTTCTTTCTTTTTCTTTCTCCTTCTTTTCGTTCTCCTTTTTCCTTCTCCTTCTTCCTCCCCTTTCTTTTTCCTTTCTTCTCTCTCTTCTTTACTCCCCTGGCTCCCCACTTGCGCCTGCACACCTCCCCCCACTCCCCTGGCCGGCACGGGCGCCGAGGCGCCGGGCAGCGCACGCGCGCCGCGCCGCGCCGCCGCCCGCGCCCGCGCGCCGCGCCCGCGCCGCGCCGTGCCCGCACCGCACCGCGCCCGTACCGCGTCACGTCGCCCGCGCCGCGCCCGCTCGCGCCTTGGCGTTTAGCGCTTGGCTCGGTGCGTCGCGTCGCGTCGCCGGTCACCAGTCGCCGCCCCTGTGGCCTCGTCGACCACGCCGCCACGCCATCCACGAGCTCCACCACTCCGGCACGCCACCGGTCAAAAGTCCGGCTGCCATCATTACCCCGGCCCTCGCCCGCCCGCGCGCCGCCTATAAAAGGGGAGAGCCGAGCCTCCACCTCCACACCCTCACCACGAGCACCTTGCCTTCCTCACTCCCACCACCAGAACGCCGACGGCCATTGCCCCTCTCAAGTTTCTGGTTGTCTCCAGGAAGAAGAAGGGGTAAATCCCTCTCCTCGCGATCCAGCCCACTAGTTTCCCTTATTCGCGAATAGGCCCTTCCACCATTCCAAAAATAATTACAGATAGGCCCTTACTCTCGCGGTTCAGTCCTAAACCCCATTTTAAAGCCCCTAATACTCCTTTAACCCGTCATTTCATGCGCCAAACCTCCTCCGATTAACCCCAAACTCGACCACGGCCTCCTCTCATATATTTCCGCCGAGGCATATCAAAATCCCACGAAAATACCCTTCCTACCTATTTTCCGTTCATGTTTCCTGTTCGGAGCTCTTCGGGTAAAACCTTTTTTTCCTTTTATTTATTGTGTGCTCGTTTGTGTGTGCCGTAGATCGCGGAGTACCCGAGGAGGAGCGCGAGGAGGAGTTTGACCTCGAGCCCGAGCCCGAGGACCAGTACCGCGAGCAGGAGCTCCCAGAAGGCTTTGAGAACGGCAAGTCCAATCCCACCCTTTGATGCATATTTAATACCCAGTTTTTCAGACACAACCTATTGGCCTATTTCATAAAATGCATATTGTTTTATCGCAAGACATGGTTGGATAGCCACCCCTTGATTGTTATGACTATTCCTTGTTGTCCCATATTTATCTCTAAATATGAGTTGCTCTGTTTAGATGATAAATACTGCTAGAATGCTTAGGAACTCATTACCCAAATTCAAACATGACTACACCTGTTTACTCGGAAAATAAATGTGTGAGTATGTTTAACTGAGAAGTTGGGTTTTCGGGTGTTAGGAGAGGTGGTGGATGAGATGGATGGGTGTTTCTTGTGTGGAACTCCGGATTGACAGGCTCGTACCTCAGTGGTTGAGCAGTGTGGGAGATATCCATCTCGTCATGACTAAGGACCGAGTTGATGTGTCATCCTGCCTAATTCCATCATCGTACAACCACTCGACCGTTGTATGGGCAACGGCTTAGCATAAATCCCACTAGCTAAACTGCTAGGCTTCAGGTGTGCTGGTGAGCAACGGGAGGCCTTGGAAAAGGACTAAGCTCTTGGTGACTTAGGTCCCGGTTACGGCCCCGTGGATGGGTTGCTAACCCCTTGAGCGCTCTTGCGTTGACTAGTCAGTGTTGGCTTGGGTGGGTAACGGCTTTGTTAGGATCCGTACCGACACTAAGGTGTCCGCGATACGGTACCCTACTTGTGGGAAAAGTGTACAACCTCTGCAGAGTTAAAACCTATCCGGGTAGCCGTGTCCACGGCATTGGACGAGTTACGGCTCGGTCACACAACTAGCTTTTGGGAATGACTGGTATTTTACTGCGTGTGTGGGTGCGTGGAATTTTGGAAGTGTCCGGCAGGTGTGCCGTGCGCTACGGCGGACGGGGAGTCCGGTAGCGATAAAACTTGGATCCTTTGAGTAGGATCAACCCCACTAGATATATTGTTTACTGAAATGTTTTTATGAAACTTCTTTGAAATGGAACCCTGCATGCGTTTAAAATCTATCTTTGCTGCAAATAAACCATAGCTTATTCCTTGATTATTCTTGTGCATACTCTGTTGTATCCCCCTCCGTGGATGGGGTTGGACTTGCTGAGTACTTTTGTACTCACCCTTGTGTTGTTACTTCAGAGGAGGATCCGGACTTCGTCGCCGAGGACTTCGAGTAGGAGGTTGCGTCTGCACCCAACGCTGCCTGTGGTGTTGGCCCTTTTGCAGGATGCTTCCGCTGACGCTTAGCTCCGATTGCAGCCCGGAGTCCGACTGGACTGCAACTTGGATTTGTGTTGTTATCGCTTTAGTCTTGATTTGGGTGTGGCTTGCCCGCCCGCTCCTTCGGGAGTTGTACGGTTTCTGAACTATCTGTTGAATAAATGTGTTATCAGCCTCCTAGGACTGATAATTTGGATCACATTTAGTCTCTACCTATGTGGGGACGCTTCAGGTGGTATCAGAGCCGTTGTTGGCCGTAGGACGTAACCATTAGGACCGGAAGAGCCTTTTTGACCAAATTAAATGATTTACAAAATTTCTTGCTACCCCTGCTCAATTGCAAAACTGATTTACACCCCGATTCTTTCCAGATGGCCGAAGATGGATGGACCAACAGCCACTGCCTGGAGGAGCCCGGTTTTCCCAGGTTGCTGTTCGCCTGCATGGACCGCCTCGGAATTTACGAGCGCCCGGAATACTCCAGCAGGGAGTATGAGGACCGTGGGACTCTCCGGTGCGAGATGACCATCTTTGTGGGCAGGAGCAGCCGCTTCCCCGACATTCAGCCTTGGAATGTGTCTGCCACTGGTTTCCGGCGGAAAGACACTTACCAGGCGGCAGCTCGGAAAGCCCTACGCTACCTGTGCCAGATCTACGAGCGGCACATCGGACGCACACCGATGAGGTTCTACCCGCCTGTCAAGAAGAACCGCCCGGTTTGGCTGGCCCGGGTGAGGACTTTGGAAGGACGTGGACAGCGCGAGGATGACCCCACCGTGCTCCATATGGCTGCCTACCTCCTCACTTTGGATGAACTCTGCGATGAGCAGGCCGCTCATTTGAAGCAGCAGATCCGCAGAGCCGAGGACGCCGAGATTATGGTGAGGAGGCTCCAGGTGAGATTGGCAGCAGCTGAGGCCCGAGCCGCGGCCGCCCAAAGCAATGAGGCCCTCGCCATCGAGGCCCTCAAGGCGGCCGAGGACCGGCACGCGCAGGCCCTGAAGGAAGCCCACCGCTCGGACCGCACGCGGAGAAAGATGCGGATCGTGGAGGACGACGAGGCCCCAGTTTTGGATGGAGTTCCTGTTGCCCAGGGGTCCGGGAAGCGGAAGAGCCCCGATGCCACACCAGCACCACCGCCTCGGAAAGGGACTCTGAGGTGGCCAATGAGCTCCCTCCCGTGGGTGGGACCCTGAGAGATGAGGTGCTGGCCCTCCTGATTCCGCCAGAAGACCACTCCGCGCAGTGTGCAGATTCGTCCCGCGAGTAGAGTGCCCAGCCCAGAGTTTGCCCGAGGGAGTGGAGTCGTCATGGTCCGTGGTCCAAGTTGTACTCCTGAAGCTGTCCCGAGTCTAGAGTTGTACCCCCCCCTAGTTGTGTTGTTGTACCGGTCGTGTAGCACGTGTTTTGGCCCTACCCCAAGTGTTGTAACCGCCCCGGCAAAATAATAAAATCCTTTGTGCTTGTTGTTTGTTAGTCTGTGTGCTTGTCGGCAGGAGGTGGATTCTGTCTCTTCGAAAATTCGAAATAATTAACTAAACATCACCTTAATATCCAAATCCAAGTCTCATGAAAGTTCGCTCAATCTGCAGATGCCTCCCAAGCGTGCCACCAGGACCTCCCCGAGTCAAGCACGTGCCACTCCCAGTGCAGAAAGACAACAGGAGAGGCAGGGACCACCACCAATAGTGCACCATGAGGAGCAGGAGGTGAATCAGCCCGAGGGCAGGGGAGAGAGTCAAGTGGGAGCACAGGAGCCACCACCCCCACCGGTCATTGACCTGGTACAAGTCATGAACAACCAGACCCTTCTGCTGGAAGCCTTGGCCAATGCCATCACTCGCCAGAGGCCCCGCGGACAGGGTATGAATGAGAAGCTGACAGACTTCCTCCGCACCAAGCCACCCACTTTTGGCGGGTCCATCAACCCCCTGGACGCTGATGACTGGCTGCGGGTGATTAAGAGGAAGCTAGAGCCATTCGGCTGTGAGAGCAGGGACAAAGTTCTTCTGGCTGCACACCAGCTCACTAGGACTGCTTTAGCTTGGTGGGAGAACTACTGCACGGCCGCCCAGGATGCCTCCACTATCACCTGGGATGAGTTTGTGACAGAGTTCCGCCGCTATCACATTCCTGCAGCTACCATGAAGCGCAAGGCAGATGAATTCCGTGAACTGCGCCAGGGCAACAAGTCTGTGGAGGAGTACACCTATCACTTCATGGAGTTGGCCCGCTATGCTCCAGAAGAGGTAGACAAGGATGAGAAGAAGCAAGACATGTTCAAGAAGGGCTTGAACGCAGAACTGAGGACCCTGCTTACCCCTCAGATTTACCCTGACTTCAACACCCTGATGAACATGGCCATTCTGACTGAGAGGGCCAAGGCAGATGAAAGGAGAGACAACAAGCGTCGGTTCCTGGACAGCAAGACCCACCAGCAGGACAGGTTTCAGAAACCAAGAAGCTTTGGTTACCCCATGCCCAGGTCCCAAGCTCCCATGCAGTACAGGACCCAGTCCCAAGCCTCCGGTTCTCATCAGACCAATGCCCCATTCAGAAGCCAGAATCCTATCAAGGCCCCACAGAACAGCGCCAGTCAGGTCACCAACAACGGCAGGGCATGCTTCAACTGCCGTGAGCCAGGGCACTTCATTGCCAACTGCCCCTACGCCAACAAGCCAGCTGCATCAGCCTTCTCCAATGCAGTGACTGGGCCAAGGGCAGCAGTGTCAGGAGCCAACCGTGTTCCCGTCCGCAGCAACAACCCCGGCCACAACAACAACAACAACAACAACAACAGCCAGCAGATGAGGCAGCCCCAGCAGTCGTTTGGACGAGCCCGCGTCAACCACATCAGTGCGCAAGAGGCTCAGGAAGCTCAGGGCGTTGTACTCGGTGAGTTTCTAGTCAGCTCAGTATTGGCAACAGTACTCTTCGATTCTGGAGCATCACATTTATTTATATCATCAAGCTTTGTGGATAAGCACCACATACCTACAGTACTACTAAAGGTACCCCTATTAACCCGGACACCTGGAGCCGACATCCAGTGTCGACTAGGTTGTTCCCGGGTAAGGATCAATTTAAGTGGGGTAGAATTCCTAGCAGATCTAGTAGTACTTAAGTCTAAAGGAATAGATGTGATCCTTGGAATGGATTGGTTAAGCCTACATGATGGACACATAGGGTGTGCTGATAAGGTAGTGCGCCTAATTAATCAGGATGGCGTACAAGTAACCTGCCACACCCGGGGAAGTGGGCCTGACCCAATGGTTTTTAACATGGAAGCCAAAGCCATAGAAGGAGTTCCGGTAGTGAGTGAATACCCGGATGTTTTTCCTGAGGAACTACCTGGAATGCCCCCGGATAGGGATATAGAGTTTGTGATCGACCTTATCCCTGGAACCTCCCCTATAGCCAAGAGGCCCTATAGAATGGCAGCGTCTGAGTTAGCAGAGCTGAAGAAACAACTAGGTGAACTGCAGCAGAGTGGCTTTATCAGACCCAGCTCATCCCCGTGGGGAGCCCCAGTGCTCTTTGTCAAGAAGAAAGATGGAAGCATGAGGATGTGCGTGGATTATCGCGCACTAAATGAGGTCACTATCAAGAATAAATACCCCCTTCCCAGAATAGATGACCTATTTGACCAGTTAAAGGGAGCCAAGTATTTCTCCAAAATAGATTTGAGATCAGGGTACCACCAGCTCAAGATTAAGGAAAGTGATATCCCGAAGACAGCTTTTGTTACCCGGTATGGCCAGTTTGAATTCACAGTGATGTCCTTTGGACTGACCAATGCCCCTGCTTATTTCATGAATCTCATGAACAAGGTGTTTATGGAAGAGTTAGACAAGTTTGTCGTGGTCTTTATCGACGACATACTTATTTACTCCAAGAGTGTCCAAGAGCATGAGCAACATCTGCGAGTGGTGCTGGAGAGATTGAGAGCCCACCGACTTTACGCTAAATTCAGTAAATGTGAATTTTGGCTAGAGAAGGTGGCATTTCTTGGACACATCTTGACTGCAGAAGGAGTAGCAGTCGACCCCGAGAAGGTGGAAGCCGTCTCCAACTGGCAGCAACCCACCAATGTTAGTGAAATCAGGAGTTTTCTTGGTTTAGCTGGATATTATCGGAGGTTCATTGAGGGATTCTCCAAGATAGCCCGACCTATGACAGAGCTACTCAGGAAGGACAAGAAATTCAATTGGACCGAGGCATGTGAGAGGAGTTTTCAGGAGCTGAAGAGAAGATTAACGACCGCCCCAGTGTTAACCCTACCGGATATCCAGCGGGACTTCGTCATTTATTGTGACGCTTCTCGCCAAGGGTTAGGGTGTGTCCTGATGCAGGATGGAAAGGTAGTGGCTTATGCCTCCCGTCAACTTAAGCCCCATGAACAAAATTACCCCACCCATGACTTGGAATTTGCAGCCGTAGTGCATGCCCTCAAGATCTGGAGACATTACTTGATCGGGAATAAGTGTGAGATTTACACTGACCACAAGAGTCTAAAATACATCTTCACCCAACCAGATCTGAATCTAAGGCAAAGAAGATGGTTAGAATTGGTCAAGGACTATAACCTGGAAATTCACTACCACCCCGGTAAGGCCAATGTGGTAGCGGATGCATTAAGCAGGAAACCCCATGGGCAGATCGGACCTAAGGACCCCCACTTACAAGAGGAAATAGCCCGATTAAATGTACATATCATCCCTCAGAATACCAGCCGCAAGCTAAGTGTTCAGCCCACCCTAGAAGAAAGAATCCGAGAGGCCCAAGGCTTGGACCCGGACCTGGTGAGGATTCGCAGGCAAACCGGAGAAAACAAAGCCCCAGACTTCAGAGTGGATGAAAAGGGAACCTTGTGGTACAAGGATAGGATTTGTGTACCCAAGGAAGGTGAATTCCGGCAAACCATCATGGATGAGGCCCATAACTCAGCATATTCCATCCACCCGGGATCCACCAAGATGTACATGGACTTAAAGCAGAAGTACTGGTGGAACGGGATGAAGGCGGACATAGCCCAGTTCGTCGCTCATTGCGATATTTGCCAAAGAGTTAAGGCCAAACATCAGAAGCCAGCTGGGTTACTACAACCACTACCCATTCCAGTTTGGAAATGGGACGAGATTGGCATGGATTTTGTAGTGGGATTGCCCAGGACTCAGAAAGGGAATGACTTCATATGGGTGATAGTGGACCGACTCACTAAGGTTGCCCACTACTTGCCCGTACGGACCACCTATGGTGGAGAAAAGCTAGCGAGGCTCTATGTGGACAACATAGTAAAGTTGCATGATGTACCTAGCAGAATTGTTTCGGATAGAGGGACCCAATTCACCTCTAGATTCTGGAAGAGTCTCCATAAGGCTATGGGCACCAAACTGGACTTTAGTTCAGCTTATCACCCCCAGACCGATGGCCAAACAGAGAGGGTAAATCAAATCATGGAAGACATGTTGAGGGCATGTGTCCTTACTTATGGCAAGGATTGGGAGCAGAGTCTACCATATGCAGAGTTCTCATACAACAACAGTTACCAAGCCAGCTTAGGCATGTCACCGTTTGAGGCTCTCTATGGAAGAAAGTGCAGAACCCCGTTGATGTGGTCAGAAGTGGGGGAGCGCACCCTGGTAGGACCTGCCTTTATCAAGGAAGCAAAGGAGCGAGTAGCTGAAATACGGGAGAAGTTGAAAGTAGCACAATCTAGGCAGAAGAGCTACTCAGATAAGAGGAGACGAGAATTGATTTTCCGTGAGGGGGACTTCGTGTACCTTAAAGTCTCTCCGATCCGAGGTACCCGGAGGTTTCAAGTGCAAGGGAAGCTGGCCCCTCGGTATATCGGACCATACAAGGTGCTAAAAAGAATTGGAGCGGTAGCCTACCGTATCCAGTTGCCCGAAGAAATGTCGGATATCCACCCGGTGTTCCATGTATCCCAGCTGAGAAAATGCCTGAGGGTACCAGAAGAGCAAATACCGGTGGAAACCATAGATTTGCAGAAAGATCTGCGATATCAGGAGGTACCCGTCAAGATTCTGGACACAGTCACCAGAAGGACAAGGAATTCAGCAGTACGGATTTGCAGAGTTCAGTGGAGTAGGCATGGTGAGGAAGAAGCCACTTGGGAACGCGAGGATGCGTTGAAGAAGGAATTCCCCCATCTGTTCAGGACTCAGCCGAATCTCGAGGACGAGATTCAATTTAAGTGGGGTAGGTTGTTTGCAGAGTCCATGATTTGACAATATGGTGCTACAGTAACCATTCGCTAATGATGGATTAATTAGGCTTAATAGATTCGTCTCGCGATTTAGCCTAGAGGTTGTGCAATTAGTTTTGTAATTAGACTATGTTTAATACTCCTAATTAGTGTCCAAACATCCGATGTGACATGTGCTAAAATTTAGCACATGCCTCCCAAACACCCCCGAAGTGTGTTGCATGGTGCGATAGTATACTCGAACACTGAGTGGACTAGGCAAGAACACTTTAGTACCTTTCATCAATGTATGAAGATTGCGGTTTATGACCAGTTTTTATGTCCAACCAACATATTATAGAATTTCGGCGTCAAACGCTTCCCTTCGGAATTCCACGTAATGTGATAACACTACTATGTCCGTTTACCAATTTTACTCAACTGAATACTTCAACTCGCAAGCAAAACATAAGGTGATTCAAATCACCTGGAATTCGGTCAAGTAACCAAGAAATGATATGAAATAATCGGTCAAGCGATTTTTGTCAAGTCCAGGGGACAAATCAACAATTTTAAGCAACCTAAGTTAGAAATGGCGAGTTCCTCGCACTTAAATATAACAGCACCTTATTTTCCTACAACTCGTGTACATACATCACCATGTCGTTGCGTGATATCCAAATCATCAGAGTCAAACATGAGGGCAGGTTTACAGTGGATGAAATCAAATAACTAAACTGAATCGATCAAATAACCGATTTGAATCAATCATACAAGCTGAACGCGAAAAAGAGAAGCTCAAAGGTAAGCAGTTTCCTGGTCATCAGCGAAGGAATTCAAACATTTGACTCGATTATATGTACACAAACATTGTTAATTAATTAATTCCTTTTAGCCCTTGTTTACTTCACCCCCAACTTCCAACTTTGATACTATGCAAAAAGAAGATTCCCCATCACATCAAACTTGCGGTACATGCATGGAGTACTAAATGTAGATGAAATTAAAAACTAATTACACAGTTTTGTTGTACTTTGCGAGACGAATCTTTTGAGCCTAATTAGTCAATGTATGGACAATAATTCACAAATACAAACGAAACGCTACAGTGTGCTATAGTGCCAGCACAGTAATTTGGCGCCTCCCAATTTGGTCAAGTAAACAAGGCCTTAGCTAGCTAGGGAATTAGACTCAAAGCCTTTCATCAGAGGGCACGAAACTGTCAACACCTACTCCTTTGGAACAATGCTAAACTTCTTTTTTCCTAGAATACAATAATCCTGAGAAAGATAATAGGATATGAAAGGACGTTAAAAGGACAGCTGCGGTGAAGCCCACTCGTTACTGAGAAGCCACCGGGCAACAATAAAAGATTGAGACGGTGAATACTTGAGAAAAACATGCGTGCGTTTGGAAATGGACATGGTAATTAAGTGCAGGTACATGCTATGCTGTACTATTCCCTTAGGCTTAAAATTTAAATCGTCCTAGCCAGTTCCCCAAGAAAGTGACACCGGACTGTACTTTGGAGCAGCTGCACAACAATGGTCTGTCCGTATATACAATATATACAAACAAGCAAACTAGAAACTGAGAAAAATGACGCATGAAAATTGCTATTGTAATATTCGAATTGGACCGCAACCTTTGCTAAGAGACATACATAACAGAAAGAAGTCCAGATAATGTTAAACATTTTCTGAACTCGAAAGCGACACAATAAACAGCAACCTGAATAAACCCAACGCGAGCAAGCAAGCAATTTCAACACAAACGAAATTGGCTCACACAAGATAAATCTTAATACTAAACGATCACGATCACACTGACCAGTCAATGCTCGTGTGGTCAACATTCGTGTCGACATACACACAAGTCGACTCCAGTAGCACCGCCGAGAGCCGTCGGATCTCCGATCCGACGGTCCATAGCGCATACCCCTTGATCCTAGCTGACAGGGATTTGTTCAGCTACAGCTACGATTAGCAAACAACGGAGCAGCAATAGGATAGGATTTTTATTCAAGCCTTGGATGAGCAGCCAGTCGACCGGCCACATCAGCATCAGGGGTATCCCATCAGGCCACCACCTACCGCTGAATTGAACAGGACCACATTCTCAAGAGAAGGAAGCAGCCCCGAACGAAGCAGTTCCTCTGTCAGTGTGGGTCCCACGGGGGGGCTGCATGTTGATTGTTATACTATGTCCACAACAAGAACAAGCAATTCTTATATGTTGACAGAGAAACATGTCGGATACAGACCATAACAATTCTTATACTATGTCCACAACTACAACAAACACAATATTTGATCGAGAAACATGTTGGGGGCTGAGCGTAGTGTTAGGGTCATAACTTGGAATATGACCAACAAATAAAACCAACTTGGAAGGAATAAATGCTTGTTTATCTGTTACTGAATGTCAACAGTATTGCTGCCACGACAATGGACGAGTGAACTTCTGACAACAAATCCCAATGTCAACAGTATTGCTGTCGCGACAACAGACAAATGAACTTCTGACAACAAACCCGAAACTAATGGTGCTACGGCAATTTCAAACCGACCAGATTAGTCTGAATGAATCTCCAACTAAAAAGGAAGCCTAGTCAACCAAAGAAAGCCGTCACTGACCACATTATGACACATCATGTGAGCTGGGAATAGTTAATTTACTAATCAAAATCAGCGTTGATCTGCACCAGTCTACCACACAAAATTTCAACGGCTGGGCTATAAGTCCAACAGCACAAAGACGGGTCAAACCGGATTGCTTGGCACTCAGGTACATATCTAACTGTAGGATAAGAGCCAGAGTCAAAATTTCTTCAGAGAGCCCAAAAGTAATAGCACTTGGGTATATCAGCAGCGTGTCTTCCCTGTAGTCACCACTCTGAATCATAATATAGGCACAAATATCAGTAAAAGATTCGAGTGGACTATTTTTTTGTAAAAAAAGGAACAACTGGACCAAACACTAAACTTTTATTAGAGAACAGAGCCGTCCCCTAGCACAGGAAAAGGTGAGCAAAAAATAATTGCAAAATGCATCCATGGTAAGAATCCCTAATATCCAACGCTCCAAATTGTTTCTGCCTAGTAAAAACTTTCAGCATCTGGAAGACTGTAGAAATTCTAATAAAAAGAGCTACTACTAATAGAATGATATAAACAGCTACAGCCAACAATACCCAACAAGGACAGAGTTTAGTGACCTAATACAGCATCTATCTATATATACATAATGTCTATCTAACAAACTGCCACAGCAAAGTATCCGAGTTACAGTTGCTAACCTGTGGCCCAGCTAATCACGAGCAGGAGGTATAATAAAAAGTTGTTATGAGTACAAGACCTAAAGTATAGTGGATTTGTGAGATGAGGTTAGCAAGTTGCAGCTTTCTGACAATTAGACCAAAATAGAGGAAAATAACTGAATTCTATCACACCATATTTGCCAAATTAGAAGGCCATGAATAAATAACTAATATAATGAAACTTGAACATGAATGATATAGAACATGTCATTTCATGGTAATCACAAAGGAACTTTCAACTAGTTAGGAAGTTTTTATTACCATTTTGCCTTGTCCTCTAGGGCACGCTGCAAAAAAGTTTGAAAATCATCCTATTAGACCGTTAATTTCATTTTTAAAAAATGAATGAACAGAAAATGAACTTTTACCTTCCAATCATCGTTCTTCAGCATAGTCCTCAATTTGTTCTCCACGGTGGTGGCTTTCACACAAAACTTTACATGTGCGTCCACTTTCTCACCTGTTTTATCTGTGGTCATACAGTCATCTAGAACAAAGCCACAAACCCCTCCATCTTTGTGAAAAATAGGAGCTGTTGTCATTAGTTTTGTGTTATCATGATGGCATATATAGAGAAAATATCGATCGGGAACAAGAGTTCCATCATCTCTAGTTGATGCACAGGAAGGCCTTGCAATGCGGTCCCAGAACCTCTGAAATGATGCTGGGGGCTTTGGTACAATGCACAGCAATTCTGAATAATCAATCGGCTCATGACGAAACCATATAGCAGTGCTGGACGCATGTGCATTACTCGAATGTATGACTGTGAACTGCTTGTCCCCAACCAACCGTTTGGCCTCTTGCTTTGTACCATCAGAGAAGTGTACAACAAGCTTGCATTTTCTGGGTATGAATTCTGTTCGCGTAAGAATATAGGTGTCAATTGTAGTCTTGTGAATCACACAGCCCACACAGAACTGTGAACTTGGACCAGTAGGTTTCTCCACCATTACAACTGAGGAAGAGACATCCCCGCACAGCTGACGTCTAAACTCAGTATCAGCCTGCGGCCCAAATTAAAAAAAAAGCATACATTAAAGTTAAAAAGAGATATTGAGATATAAAAGATCCAAAAAAGCTACAAAGCTACCTCCTAATAAACACAAATTTGAAAAAAAAAATCAAGGGTCTGGTCATATTCAACTCAGGCTTCGATAATAAAATGAGAATAACTACATCTTTTACACCCTCATTAACCAGCACAGTTCAAATTTTTGGGGGCAATACAGAAAAGGAGAAATTCATGGTGATGAATTAATGGGTTGTAAGAACTCAGCAACGATCGGCTGCGGTTCAAATCCGGCATCGAGAAGGCGCCGGAAAAGAATAGGCAAACTATGCTTACCATGGTGAATGCGGCGCTTGGCGGACGCTGGCGCCCTTCGACCGCAGACAGCCGCCGCCCACTTCAACCGCAGAGCAGAGAAGGGAAAGGGTTGTTAGGGTTTTACGGGGCGGGAGAGGGACTTGACCAACTGGATCGCTCGGCCCAGTCGGCCGCCGCCCTTTTCTTTGACCGCAGGCCGCCGCCCTCGTCGACCTGAGAGCATAGAAAAGGGAAAGGCTTTGTTAGGGTTTTACGGAGCGGGATCGATTGTCGGCCCAGTCAGCCCGCCAATCTATCGTCGGCCCAGTCGGCCCGCCAACCCTTTTTTTTTTGTTGCTTTATTACGTTGTTTTCTAGTACATATTTTTTCTTCTTTTGGTTTAACTAGGCCTATGTCTACATGCTATGGGCTCACATCAACCCCCCTTGTTCCCGACCTGCCGCGGCCAACTTACGCGGGCCACGTCACTCCGAAATCGCGTCCGTTCGGCCGCGAACAATCCGGCGGCCCCGAGGTCGCTACCACGGCGCGCGGCTTCACGGGGAGCCCCTCGGTTCCCGGCATATCGGATCCGGGTTCGATGGAGGCACCCGGTGTACAGTAAACGCGTCCGTTTTTTTTGCGACGCGCTCCTGTGCTTCAGAAGCCCGCTCAACGCTTTGCGGGGAGCCCCGCCACCGTCCGCGCGCGGGCCGAGGTGTCCCGTCCCGAGGTGCGGGGTTTCAGCCCCTCAAAGGTTGCGCTGGACTGCTTCGTGGCCTTTTAACGGGTCTTTTTTTTTTTCCTCCCGAGGCTGTCCACGTCGCGCACGGCCTGAAGCGGTGGGAAAAAGGCCTCTCTCCGACTACCTCCCCTTCCCCGTCTCCTCCCTCTCCCAGATCCGCCTCCCTCTCCTCCTACTCCCTCAGGCATGGCGGCGCCCCTCACCGGCCCTCTACCGCCTCTCCCGTCCTCCTTACGCGCGCCCCTCACCGGCCGCCACCGCCGCGGCTTGCCCCGCGCCGCTCCCCACCGGCCACCGACGCGCCTTGCCCCCGCGTCGCCCCCGCACGGAGGGGTCCGGGTTTGCCGGCGCGGGCTTGGGCACCGGCGAGCACTCGTCGATGTCCACCATGGGCGCCGGAGCCCCAAGCCCCGCACGGGAACCTCTTCCCCGGCGGCGAGCAACCAACCGCTAAAGGAGGCGTGCCCATCCATCAGGTGGATGCCTCGCTTCCGCTTCGATTTCATATGGGGTTGCGTGCAGATTTGGGGTTCTCGGTGGTGAGTTCCCATCCTTGGAGGTGTTGAATCAAATATCTGCAGTTTATGATTTCAAGTGCCCGATTGAGAAATTAGCATCTGTCGGGTGAACAGTTTAACCAAAGATATCAAACGAATTCTAATTTGGTTAACTCTGCAGATGGGCTATGCAA
The DNA here is from genome assembly GCF_000263155.2 of Setaria italica. Taxonomy (NCBI): domain Eukaryota; kingdom Viridiplantae; phylum Streptophyta; class Magnoliopsida; order Poales; family Poaceae; genus Setaria; species Setaria italica. The sequence goes on from NC_028451.1 coordinate 12,511,760, forward strand.
AATTGGTGGCTTCTAATGCCAGCACATTGAATAACCAGATTTCCAGCCAAGCATGCAAAAACTTCTTATTCATGTACCCCTCTCCTATCTGGATCTCAAGCAAACCAAGGATGTAAGGATGTATCATTCTGTGCATTGTTTCTAGGAGGAGCCCTGTGCTCTGCTGTGGTTCCGCTTGATTTAGTTTAATCGGCTGTCACTATCTTCTGCCTGTGCCACTCGGTTTTTAGCCACTGCCTTTGGGTTACTGCAGCTCTGCAACAATGATTTGGTTCTGTTCTGCTGTCACTACCAATTGCAGCCTAAGCTCCTTGATTAACTGCTCGGCAGTGGCAGCCACTCTTGGACCTCTTTCATTTTTCTTTGTGGTTCAGTTTTTGCTCGTCTGATTTGAATTTCTCTACTTGCTGCTCAGCAACAGTAGCAACCTATTGGCTTTGACGTTCTGTACCATTTTGATTGCAGCAACAGCTTGGCTTTTTCTCTCTGATTTTCAGCCACGGTATCAGGTTGACCATGGCAGGCATGTTCAGCTATCAGCTTGTGCATGTAAGTAGCAAAGAAGCAGGGAGCGGCGAGGTTTCAAGTCTCAGGTAATGTCATTTGTGAAGTGTCATTTTCCTGCAGCAGTGTATATGGTAGTCTTTGTCGGCTTGTTATTTTCTCTATGTAATTCCTTGGTTGATCTTTTGATGGATGATTGGTTTAATAAATTTTAGTGAATGTTTGGCTTAATCAATTTACGTTATTATTTCTTCCTTGCATGTTAATCCCTTTGCTTGGTCATTACAACTTGGTTGGTTTAATTTGATATGCAGAGGCAATCAGTTCTTCCTGGATGTATAATCCATATTCATGTTGATTGCCAGTGAGTTATACTACTGGATCAGCTCTCCGATTTAAGATAATTTGAGATGCTAACTTATTCTATCTGCCTGGAGCAATCTGTTTGCTTCTTGCTTTACTTATGATTGGGATTTGGAGATGGTGCAAGGTGGAACCTTGGGAAGAGTTCATGACTTTCTGGGGAGTCGATGCTAATGTGTTGTGTTATAGCTGTGATTTTAAAGCCTTTGTGGGCTTAATTTTTACAGCCAAAAATATGCTTGCATTCATTCATCCTGGATGGGGAAACAATGTACTTGCACGCTTGGTTAATAAAGGAGCTTGTTCTTGAACACGGATAGTTGTTCCGCCGGCCGCTGGGTTTAGGAAGGCGCAAATTTGGCAGATTGGTCAACTAAAAGCCAGCAGTCAACACTATATACAGACATCTCTTGTGGTTTCAGGTACCAAAGGTATAATGTGAATTTTAGAATATAGTTATGCTGACTGCTTGAACTCTGTGCAAAGTTGTAGCTTAGCTCTCAAATGGAAATTTAAGTGCCTTGCCTTTGTTTACATTTTAGCTCCTGATTTGGCAAAGTCATTGCTTGCAACTGAACTTATTTGAACTGACGTTCTCTGGTGATTTGTTCTTTTTATGCCTTTCCAGATGGAGAAGGGAGTGCGAGCAGAGGATCAGCAGGTGCCGAGGTGCCAGGCACAGCTGGACTGACAGGCGACTGCCAGCACCGGAGCCTCCTGTAAGTCTTGCAATTTTAGTATCACTGGATGTAGACCTACTCAAATTAGGCATAGGCTCAACACACCAACAGTGCTATCATTTTTTAAATTCATCAAAGTCAAGAATACTTATGAATGATGAATGCACATTATTTCTACATCAGTGGAGTTGGAAAATAAGATAGACATTAAGAGGCCACCCCTACAGTGAGATGGAATATGCTCAATATGCATAGCTGAATGAACATCAAAACATAGTGTAGATTTAAAAAGTCAGATGTAGTGCTCGATCCATTTAAATTTTTTTTGATATCCTATGTCATTTCAGGCATGATTTTGCGGATGTAGTTGCAGATATAGATTGCATAAAAAAATATTGTTCCTACAGCCTTGAATAACAAAATTAAATGACCAAAGCAAGAAAATCTATTTGAGATATGAATCACTTAGTGTCCAGATTGATAGATTCAGAAAGCCAAAGGAAAATATAGTATCATCTTATACCACTCAGATTAATGGCTATCAAGGATGTGAGATCTGACAGAATATTCATGGCCAACATGGAGTATTGGGTTATTATTCTTCTTATATGAACTTCGTCAGGAAATGAATTTCTTTCCATGTTCAAACTTCTACAAAAGGGTATTTGTACTTGTTTGTAAGTTTCAGTGGAATTGCTCCCAGAAAATAGTTTAAATTTAATGATCCAAGTTTGAATGTGATGGGAAGTATGTTGTCATTTTATCTGGTGTTTGTGCCTACAATTAAATTTGAGCATTTGTTAATTAGTTGCACAGGAGATTTTCATTCTGAATTTGTGCCTACAAGTATGCAGAACTATTGTGCAAATAAAAAACCGAGACATATTTGCCATTGCTGGATGCTTTAAGATTCAATGTTGCAAAGACCAATTCTTGTGGGCTTAAGAATATGTAACAATATTACCAGAAAATTCATAAACACTTATGACAGGTCTACTGAAATCTGAATCTTACAGCATATCTCCTGTTAATTTTAAAAAACATAAGGAAAGGAGCCCAAAAGGCACAAGTGTTATACATAAACAAAATATAATAATAGAAAAAATGTGAAATGACACACAAGAAAAAGCAAAGACAAGAATTGATACCTAAACTGGTATGCTGGTCGGGATGCTGCAGCCACATTCTTCTTCAACTTCTTGGCCGCTGGCAGATCCTTTTGTAAGATTGTGTATAATGCATGGGATATATTGCATTGAGCCTCAAGAGTGAATATATAGGGGTACAAGACTGGGGGGGGGGGGGGGGCAAGAAAGCCTCCCCGAGATATTGGAACAGCTTAAATCCTGCTTATGGCCAAAATAAGCCGAAACCAGTAGCCAAACGGCGCATTTTTTTGCAGCTTATTCTGGCTGTGCTTCTCCCCACCACTCCCATTTGTACTAAAACGCCGAAGCTGGATCAAACCCGCTTCTTAGGGAAGCGATTTTTCCATTTTTGTGCAGCTCATTTGAGAAGCGCTTATGAAATAAGTAGTCTAACACCTTCTACTCGGTCTCCTTCCGGCAAGGGCGGGCTGCCCAGCACTTGCCACCTCCAATTGGTTGTTCCTACTCATCTTGGATCCATCAGGAATTGAGAAAATTGAAATAATCAATACCCACTGGGATAGGCAGTACTTTGAAAGAGAAGATTAATAAACATTTAGTCAGTAGTTTAATACCATGCAGCAGCTCAGGTGGTGAGAGTGAGCAAGCAAGCTCATAATGGACAAGCATGCATCGTTGTTGATCACCTAAACGGCCAGAGCTCCATAAGCTCTATGTACCACCTAAAAAAGAACTGAATCCACACAAATCATTCTTCAGCCAAAAACCTACAGCAACAAAACACCAGCCCCAAATCAAACAAAAAACACAGTTTACTGAAAACTAGAAATGCAAGCGCGGCTTTGCTGCGCCTACATTGGATTGGACAACTGTAGAATTCAGTATGTGTCTCTCGATTGAGGTGCAACATTTGAGAATTGAATAGTGATTATTTGTAATAAGTATGCTGATTTTGGCTAATGCTACCATATCAGAAGTAGCTTTTAGCATATTTGAAGTGGGCCTTTTCTCGTTGCCTTATATCTTCATGGCAAGATAAGATCCAAGATACATCATGTATTTAGAAGGGATTGGAAAATCCTAAAAGGATTTTAAAAGTAATATCGACATATTTATATTTAAACCTCTAAGGAAACAAATCCTTCATAGACATAACATGAATTGCTTGCACCATCAAAGACAGTCGATGCTTCAAGCTCAGGACATGATGGAATGGAAATTTGCTTGGTCAATAAAACATTGATGGTGTTTACTTGAAATTAGACATGTCAATGAGACACAGAAGGCATATTTGCAGAAACCAAGATAGCAAGCTTAGGAATTTTCTGATTTTGTCCAGAACCTGAGGAAGAAAATCGACTTTCCCCTCGACTATAAAGAGATGACAACCACTCTTCCAAATAACAAATTCGGTGGTTCTTGTATACACATTTGTAAATTGATTGTTTATATACAATTGGGATATCGTAGTATATACAAATAAACATGCTTTTACTGTCTAGAGGAGGAAAAATGTGCATTATAACAATCTTAGTAGGGCGTAGGGCACACCTTCCTGAGCATTCGTATTCAAAATCTGGAGAACAGAAGCTCTGTGGCATTTAGTGCATGAATTGAACCACCAAGACTGATATGAATTATGCAACATGGATTGATATCATCATCTGAGGTTCAGTAAATATAATGAACAAAAATGTTATTTTGATGATAGAAATGAAAAATTGTTTGGCAGAAAGGCACTTCGCAAGTAATGCATTCGTAAAATTGCACAGCTGACTGGTAAAAGCTAAAAATGGTTAACTATCCAACGAAACTACATTAGTATGCCATTTAATTTGTTAGTAACTACAGCTGTACAGAAAGCAATGGATTTACCTGTGAAGGTGCTCAATTCATTGTTATTCAGATCAGAGACGATGGAGTGGTTGTGAAAAGTACACTTTTATGTATTTGTTGATATATAGCAATATAGCATCAGGTTGTTGCCTGTTCCTAGTCAAATTGTCGATCAAATATGCATAAGATTGAGACTACGCACACACACAACTCATCTACTAAGGTTATGGACTCAAACAATCTATTAAGCCAAATTCGTACGGTCGTATGGACGACCAGGATTGAAGTCACACCGTCGGCAGCCCAGCCACGCGACAAGATGATGGTGGCTGAAGAGAGAGGAGAGATGGTGAGGCAGCTACGGAGACACTTCTGAGTGATGGCAAGTCTCAAGAAAGAATAATGTTACTATAGAGGTCCTTCCTCATGTGAACATCACACTTCATGATAGAGTTGCAGGTGGTCTAATGGATTCCAGGTGATTACATACTATAGAGGTCCTTCCTCATGTGAACATCACACTTCATGATAGAGTTGCAGGTGGTCTAATGGATTCCAGGTGATTACATACCACGGAAAGAAGGCTGGAAGGGGAACTGACCTCAGCACATCTGAACATCTCTGCCCCAATGGTGATCAAGTGTCCATAAGGAAACTTATAGCTGTTCTCCGCAGAGGAGCTGGTCATCACCTAGATGGATTGGCTCTTTTGGATCCATGCCCCCATGCATCTGAAACTCCCTGTAAGTTTCCGAAACCAATTTAGGTCGGTTTACCTGTTTCTATTGCCAGAAACAATTGTGTCAACAGATTATATAATCGGAATACTTGTGATGATTTGTTAATACTTAATACCTATAGCCTATTATCTGTCAAGCAGGTGGCGCTTTGCTTTTTCTATTGCAAGTTACCACAGGAAGCAGCATGTGATAATAAAAGATAGCTAAAAATGCCAATTTGGTTAGCCAATTGGTGAACATGAAGATTTCATTTGACAATAAATGTTAGCGTTCCAATTGAGTGAATTTCACCATAGGTCCTTTAACTATTCCTGAGGTCTCATCTATGTCCATGAAGTTTCAAAGTGGTCATCTAGGACCACAATCTAATAAAGAGTGTCTGTGGAGGTCCATGATCATCCATGGAGGCACCTTTTGCCTACGTGGTGATGCCAGCATGGCAACAAGTTGTAAAAAAGACCCCTCCATCTTTCATTTCTCACTATGTCAGTGCTCGCGTTGCCAATTACCGCGGATGAGTACGAGAGAGTGAGAAATGAAAGATAGGTCTTTTTCACAACTTGTTGCCATGCTGGCATCGCCACATAGCCAGAAGGTGCCTCCGTGGACGTCTGTGGACCTCTACAATCATTCTAATGTTTCCGTGGACGTCCGTGGACCTCTACAATCATTCTTTATTAGATCGTGGACCTAGATAACTGCTTTAAAACTTTATGGATCTAGATGAGATCTCGGGAATAATTAAAGGTCCTACAGTGAAATTCACTCATTCCAATTTATGCATGGCAAAGCAGTTTACTATCAGTAACCTGTTAGAACAGAGGAACATCAGATACAGTTCACTTGAGCAAAGATCAAATCCAAATTATGCATCCGCAGTCTTGAAAAGGATGTGGGAGCGGCTAAATATACTGAAAACTTGCGAAATTTTAGAGTTGAGAAGGCTAAAAGTTATGCTAATCTCCTTTGCTTTGTCTAGAGAAAAATATAAAGCAAAATGGAACTGCGAGAAGTCTTGTGGATTTTCAATCAAGTCAGTGTGTAACTACTTGTGCAGTTCTGAGTATGGCTTTCCATACAAAATGGTCTTGAAAGCTAAACTTCCACTGAAATTAAAAATTTTATGTGGTTGAAGGCTGATATCATGTAATGCAATTCTAACAAAAGACAATTTGATTAAAAGAAATAGCGAGGACATGAACCTTGTGCCTTGTACAAAGAAGGAACTAAACAGCATTTCCATGAGTTAGCTATTATAAATCTTTTGGAATATATTTTCTACTCAGGACCATAGTTTGCTTGTATCTCTGAAAGGCCAATTAGATATTATTTTGTATAGGATAATTGGTTTTGCTACTCATCGTGCTATCTGAAGATGTCTTTTTCCTGCAACAATGGAAGAACATGCCAGACTTCAAAAACTTGTTCCAAATAATAGTTTTGCAAAACTGAAGACATGGTATGCGCAAGTAATTGATTCAGCAATTGATACGAAACAGATCTCATTACAGCAAGGAAAAGTCAGGAGCACTGGTACTATAAGGGGCACTTCAGCAAGTAAATAGTAGGAGCATCATTTCTAGATTATGTAGAATAATGAGATGAAATGATTTTATTACAGTAATAAAACCTATAAACCATACTGCAAACTATCAAGAGGGAACTATATTGCTAAGTAAGGGCACACTACGATCCGCAAGCAACCTGGATGAAATAGATGGTTGCAGCACAACTTTTAAGCACGACCATTGGTCTCTCCAAGTTGCAGGACAACTTTTTATCTCAAGCCATTGGTCCCATTGGTCTCTGCAAGTTGCAGGAATTTAATTTGGAAGCTCTTAGTTCAGTCGATGGAGAAGTTTCAGATGCGACACTACATATTTTAATAAGAATTAATTATTGTCGCAAGCATACGACTCATAATGAAATAAAGAAATAGGAGCATCGTGTGTTCAATTTTTCCAAAGAACAGAAAGAGTAAGAACTTATTATTAAATATATAGAACATAGATGGAAGACAATAAAAATCAACTCATCTGATCTTAGGTAGATATTATTTCATATAGTTTTTTGAGAGTAGGGTACACAGAGAGTGCCACTAGTTTACAATGTTACGAAAGTACTTACTCCACAACAGGATACTCCACAACAGGATAGAGTTAGCTGCTTCAACTCACACAACTGATGCTTCCATAACGCAAAATCAGCAGCCACAGCAAGAAAGATGTGGTTTCATAGGCACGACAGAGTTGTTAAAAGACTAGGTCATCTCGGACCTTCCAGTTGTGTTCCATAGCAAGGTGGTGATGATCGGTGAGCAGACGTGGCAGTCCTCCACTTTAGAAGGTTATGTAACCCTAGTGGACGCGCAACAAGTCAAGGTACGGCACAGCACCGGGCCATCCATCGGTCTTGAGGCACCTAACGTGGGGGCATTGTAGCAGGAGATGTTCCTGGTCTTTATGCACACAACATAGTATGCACATCGAAGCAGGATCGATTTTAGTTAGCTTGAATATGGATTACAAGTACCAAAAGGCATAGTCAAAGGAAAGGATAGGGAGCATGTGGCCGTAGCGTCGCTTTTACCCAAGGGAGGAAAGAGGCATCAATACATGGGCTGCTGAGTGCTGAGCATGGCGTCGAAGAAAGTCGCGACCAGGAACTTAAAGACCGAATTGGTGGCTGACTTTTTCGGTGGGACTTTCGGTTTTCGTCAGGGTACTTCGGTTCAGTTTTCGGTCATCGGTTAATTATGCTCATCCCATCAGTTTCTGCCACGCTAGTTGAAAGGTACAACTTCTTTGATGGGTCGAATACTTGCTTTGGGCTTGCAGAATGAATTAGTACAGCCTGGTTTGTTGGGTCGGCCATTTTATTCAGCCGAAACTAAGATAAATGACACAAGACCTGAAAAAAAGAAAGCGATAAATGACAGATTTGTGCCGTTGTTGTACAGATGGTTTATGCAGCGCTCTCACGAGTCCCAGTAGGTTACGCTAATTAACTGGAGGATCTGGTAAGCCAATCAGCCTTAGATAGCAGTAAGTCTTGTAACTTAGGTGGTTTTACCACGCAACATGGCTCATGCGTGACTGAGTGGGAGTAGGTTATGCGAATTTGTAACGACCAACCGGTCAGCCGCGCGTGCCTCGAGACCCAGTCTGCCTTAGATGGTAGCAAGCCATCTCCTCGGTGTGCATGGGTTACACCGTCTGCGTATTTGTGGGCGTTGCCTGCCTCGCTCATGTTTAGCTCCCCCTTGTCGGCATCGTCCTCTATGGCTGGTGGCCCTGGCACCACGGCCTCATGGTTGGCCACCTCTTCGTCATTTGCCCGCACAAGCTAGCTCAGTTCGTGGGCAACGGCAACGGCGATCACTTGCAGTGCTACGCTGGGGTCGTAGGTCTCACTCCGGCTCTGGTAGCAAGCAACAACATACTCCGCGGTGCACGCCACGCTAGTATGGCCCTCCTCCGTAGAGCTGTCACACCCGGTTTTAAAGGTAAAACCATATGCAAGAATCACATGTGGGTTAGGATCAAGTTACACACATGCGACGACTTTAGTGAATATCAAAGACAATGCCATGACGTAAAGAGAGTATATAATTATTACATGACCAAACCAAATAGCAAAAAGAGTATTTATTATCGCAGCAGATCTCCATCGAAGAATTGACTGGGGAACACATACGCCTAGAACTCCTCAAAATCTTGAAGAACCTCCTCAAAGTTGACCGGTTCTGAGTAATGATTTTAGCAAAGGTGAGTACACTTATGGTTGGTATTCAGCAAGCATGAGAAATGTGCAGTGTAAGGCCAATCAAGTATAGGCTATGATTTAATAGTAATTTAGTATTTTAATTGGTTGGTTAAGTTTTATTAGCATTTACTAACATTACACATGAACATAAATAAAGATAACAGAAATAAATAGCAACAATTTAGTTCAACTTCTGATAATTTAATCATGTGAGGGTCCAGGCCGCTCTTGACTGTGAGCATGGCTAATCGATCAGTTTTACACTCTACATAGGTTGCACATCTTTACCCACAAGTCGTGTAAAAGTTGAAAAGAACTTTAGACCCAACCATGCTGTTTCGGGCTAGGTACAATATCACACTTCTGAGATGTGATTGCATAGGGATGCTACGAGGCCTTTACAAAGATTTCCTAGTAAGTGGTAACCCGCTAAGATTTCAGGTTGAAGCAGAGCATAAACCTCTCTTAAGACTGTGAAGCTACCATAGAGCAGATCAGTCTGAGGGTCGGGTTATACCCCATCAACACCTCCCCTCTTAGGGCAAGATTACCTTAGACTAAACTCTCTAATTAATTAGCCAAGACTATAGCCATATAGTTCTTGTGGTTGTACTATTTTCCCATGTGGTTCTCCATGTTCCACTTAAGCAGGGTGATCTTGTATTAATGAAAGGTATAGTATAAATAAAACAAGTTTAATTATTAAGTTTATTAATTCCACCATAACCAAGTTGAGCAACTAAGCATAAACTACCCAACATTAAAATAAACCTAGGTTGATCAAGGCATAGGGAATAAAAACTAGGCACACCTTAAATAGGACCCATCATGTTTAGGAATTTAATGTGCATAACATTTGTGTTTTGAATATGAAAGTAAAAGTTTCATAGGATCAAGTTGTGATCAAGGGCATGTCTTGCCTTCTTGGACTTCTAAATGTTGACCTTCGAATCCCTCGAACTGCGATCCTTCTAAATGCATCACACGAGCACATACAAGCAAACAAATAAATAAAATAAGAAAATAGTAAACCAAATAGTAGCAACAGAGAAAACAAGATCATAAATTAATCTATACGTTAAGACAAATTCATAGACTCAAGAAACACTTAAAACGGATCTGGATATGCACTAAACAAGGTGCAGGGGCTTGCTGGCAATGTTTTAAAACTTCCAGGGGCTAAGCTTAAAGGAGCCAAGGGCTAAAACATAAATGCATATATAAACTGAAGGTTTAATACGCAAAAGAGCAAGGCTAGGAACAGCTACATACAGAGATTCAGGAAGGTCAGGAACAAGTGCTACACCCTGGTCTTGACCGACGTCTTGTTGGCTGATATCGCCTTCCAAGGACTCCTGCCACACATCAAGGAGAAATATGCTTCCCAAGAGTTCGAGAGTTTGAGCCAAATCGTTCACCGACTATCCGGCCAGAAAGTGCACCCCTTCGACCAATGAAGAAATTTCCAGAAGAAGGTGGCATATGGAAGGGTTCGAATTGGAAGAAGAGGCAGAAATCGGCCTGGCAGAATGGGTAAAAGGGAAGAAGCTAATATCATGCCCGTCGGGAAAAAGGAGCTCGAGACATTCGGTTTCGACATGTCAAAGGCCGACAAAATCTTTGACTTGCTGCTTCAAGAGGGACAGATCAAACTCTCGCCTTACCACATGATTCCGTCGGCCGAACATCTCAAAAAAGATGATGTATTGCAAATGGTGCAATGCCACATCTCACAACACCAATGAGTGCAAGATCTTCCGTCAACAGATATAGTCGGCTATTGAGCAAGAGAGACTCAAATTCAAAGTCCCAGCAAAACCGGGGAAGCCGATGAAGATCGATCAGCACCCCTTCCCTGCTAACATGGTCGACGTGGGAAGAAACGCGCTCCAAACCAAAGTGCTGATGTCAGAATCGGCCAGAAGGAGCAGTGCAGTGGACCCTAGAAACTAGACCTCGGCCGAGGATGTCAAAGGAAAAGGAGGGATGGATAACGAAGGTGAAGGATCAGAAAGACTACGTCGGCCTGTCACTTCTCAAGACTTACTCAGCAAGTACCAGCGGTAGCGGGAAGATTCAAGATGCCAGAGGAGATGATGCGCCGACACGAAGATCACTGGAGGTGCCTGTTTTTCATTCACTATTGGGAAAATAACCTCAGATTACCATCGGTCGATAACTGCCCCGAGTGCAACGGACAGTATCGCAGTAGCCGTCCGTTCAATAGATCACGCTCCAGGGATCGAGGACTAGAGCCGATCAGCAGAAATAGGCACGAGCAAGGAGATTGACGCGTTTTAGTGCGTGATCAGCTGGGGGGCAGAGTTGACCAGCGTAATCGGCTGGGGGGCAGGACCAGCGCACATGATCGGCTGGGAGAAATGGCCGACTCAAGAGTCTCATATGAGAACCCCGGGGCGAGAGCCAGACTGGGAACATGCAAAACCGCCTAAAAACCAGTAAATCCCAAATGGTGCCCAGACGGCTTGACTAAGTCCCGGAAACGGAGAGTCCAATGTTTACACCAATGGGAGCAACAAGAAGAAGAACAAAGGCAAGCGGTAGACAAGAATTGGGACAGGTCCCGAGTTTGGCGCCCCAAAAGAAAAACCGATGAAGGGGACAACGATCACGATTCGGCAGCTGACGTCAACATGGTATTCATCTTGTCGATGGAATTCATGGCTCCCGCCGACTGTGACGACGCAGCAGAGATAGAGGAACAGATGGCACAGCTGGCTCTGGAGCCAATGACCGCCACTTTTGAGAAACCCAAAGACAAAAAATGCTAGCATCTCAAGGCTCTATTCTTCAAAGGACACGTCAATGGACGACCAGTCGCTAAGTTGTTGGTGGATGGAGGCGCTGCTATGAACATCATGCCATATGCTATGTTCCGCAAACTGAGCAAAGGTGAAGAAGATCTAACCAAGACGGATATGATGCTCAAAGATTTTGAAGGCAACGTATCTCCGGCCCGGGGGCACTCTGCGTCGACCTCACCATCGGCAGTAAGACCCTACCCACTACTTTATTATTAATGGCAAATGGTCCTATAACATGTTGCTCAGGCGAGATTGGATCCACGCAAATTGCTGCATCCCGTCTACAATGCACCAATGCCTCGTCCAGTGGGTCGGCAACAACATCGAAGTAGTCACCGCCGATTCCGCCTATAGCGATGCCGCGGCTGACGTGCAATAGTGGAGCTGCGGACACGTCAGATGCTTATCTGGCAGGACTTGGGACACCGATTTTCTGAAGGTGTCCGATTTTGGTTTACAGCCGATCCAAGCAGTCGGTTCTGAAAAATTAAATTAAATGGATCAGTTCATTCGAGAAGATGGGAAGCTTGGGCACGGGTTTACGTTGGCCAATTCATTGGAGATGGTGGACCTTGGAGACGGCAAGCCAAGGCCGACGTATATTAGTGCCAAGTTAGACCCCGAGTATAAGCGTGAGTTAACAAGTCTGTTAAGAGAATTTAAACATTGCTTTGCTTGGGAGTATCATGAGATGCCTGGTCTAGACCTGTCCATTGTCGAACACTGGTTGCCTATAAAACCAGGGTATCGGCCGTATCAGCAGTCTGCACGGCGTTGTAATCCTAAAATTTTACCTGACATAAAGGCCAAGATTACAAGATTGATTGAAGCAGGATTTATTCGGCAGTGAAGCAGGATTTATTCGGCAATGTCGTTGTGCTGAGTGGATTTCCAATATTGTGCCCGTATACAAGAAAAATGGAAAACTACGTGTGTGCATTGACTTCAGGAATTTTGATCAGGCTACGCCGATGGATGAATATCCGATGCCGACGGCTGATGTTTTAATAGACGCTGCCGCAGGACACAAAGTCATCAGTTTCATGGATGGTAATGCTGGGTATAATCAGATATTAATGGCCGAAGAAGATATTTTGAAGATGGCTTTCAGATGCCCTGGCCATCTCGGTTTGTTCGAGTGGGTGGTAATGACTTTTGGTTTGAAAAATGCTGGAGCTACATATCAACGGGCTATGAATTATATATTCCACAAGCTTATCGGTGTCCTGGTGGAAATCTTCATCGATGATGTCATGGTCAAGTCAAAGGGGCACCAAGAGCATCTAGCCGATTTGCGAAAAGTATTGGAATGCACGAGGAAGCACGGGTTGAAAAAGAATCCTAACAAATGTGCCTTCGGCGTTTCGGCCGGCCAATTTCTGGGCTTCATGGTCCACGAGCGCGGAATTGAAATCTATCAGAAGATTATAGCCGCCATCAACAAGGTTATAGCCCCATAGGATAAGACCGAGCTACAGTCCTTAATTGGCAAGGTTAGCTTCATCCGGCGATTCATATCTAACTTGTCGGGGCGAATTCAAGCTTTCACCCCTTTGTTGAAAATAAAACTCGAGCAAGAAGTTGTATGGGGTGAGGAACAACAGAAAGAATTAGACAACATCAAACAGTACTTGGTCTCGCCACCAGTATTGGTTCCTCCGCAGGCTGACAAGCCGTTCAAACTGTACCTGTCGGCCGATGAGAGGGCTATTGGGTCAGCGCTGGTCCAGGAGTTTGAAGGGAAAGAAAGAGTGATCTATTATGTCAGCAGAAGACTTCTGGACACCGAAACAAGATATCCACCGGTAGAACGGCTGTGCCTCTGTCTATATTTTTCTTGTACCAAACTCAGGCACTATCTGTTATCAGCAGAATGTGTGGTTGTGTGCAAAGATGATGTTGTCAAGTACATGTTATCATTGCCGATTTTGAAAGGGAGGATTGGAAAGTGGATTCTGGCTCTCTCAGAGTTCGACTTGAGGTTTGAGTCGGCCAAGATCTCAAAATCATGGTGCAACAATGGGCAGAGGAAGAAGACAAAGAACGTGAGAGATTCAGCTCTCATCGCAATCGCGGTCGTGATAACAATAACAACAATCATGAACAAGACAGAAACCGCAACAATGATACTCGAAACAACTACTCGGGTAATCAGAACCGCAAGCGCAAACTTGACAACACTGTCACGGCTATATCCAACTCAAGCAAGAAAGGGTCACACAAATGCAATGACGGGCCCTCCTTCACCGAGTTACTCAAGAAACAATGCCCATGGCAGCCAAACAGCAAACACTCGGCGATTTATTGCTACAGCATGCACCGAGTAATGCAAGAACTACCCGCACCACCACCTTCTGAAGACATTGGTCAGAAGAAGGACAATGGTAAAGGCAAAGTCAATGAAGCTGACGAGGGTGAAGGTGAGTTCCAAGCTGCCTCTAAGATGGTCCAAGCAGTCCAATAAGCTGCCTCTAAGACGGTCTAAGACTTCCGTCATCTTTGGTGGAATCCCAGGTACCGCGTCCAAGCGGTCCAATAAGCTAGTACATAGAGAGATTATGACTATCAAGCCAGCAGCTCCCACACCACTCAAATGGTCTGAGCTACCCATAACTTTCAGTAGAAAGGACCAATGGACAAGTTTCTCAGAACCATGCCGATTCCCTCTAGTACTCGATCCTGTCGTCGCAGGGTCAAGACTTACTAAAGTACTTATCGATGGCGGAAGTGGACCCAACGTCATTTTCGCCAAAACACTAAGGAAAATGTGCCTCGACATCACTGACATGCTCACTCCAACGGACTCACCATTTTACAGAATTGTCCCAGGAAATGCTGCCATACCTCTAGGACAAGTCGTCCTACCAGTCACTTTCGGCACCAAGGAACATCACCGAACCGAGTACATCAGGTTTGATGTTGCTGACTTCGAAACTTCTTACCACTCTATACTCAGAAGACCAGCCCTGGCCAAGTTTATGGCTATACCACACTACGTCTACCTAGTACTCAAGATGCCAGGACCTAAGGGCGAGTTGACACTACGTGGAGATTTAAGGCGATCATACGAGTGTGACATAGAAGCTGTAGAAATCGCAGCGACTTCTCAAGCACCCAATCCCATGCAACAGGTCTTCACAGCTTCAAAGAAACTCAGCCCCACAGAACTCGAGATCCTAGAAAACGAGTCGGGATCAACGAATGTTACTGAAAAATGGTTTTGGACATGTTACTGATGTTTTTTCCCCGTAGTTTTTTATTTTGTGTGTAAGCTCATAAATGCTCCATAAATCACACAAAAATGGTAAAAATGTACATCCACCTCTGTTAGAACACTTGTGTCATGCTTGTTCTAGATATGAATGTTGTGGCACTAGTTTAGGTGCTGAACACATTGGTTTAAGGCAAACCTTGTAATGCTAAGTGTGATCTTGTTATTTGCTCTATAAATGGAAGAAAATAGATAAAAATGCAAGATCACTTTTGTTAGGTTCTTGATGCCTCTGTTTAACTAGGAAAAATGCTAGCTTCTAGTTGCTACATGTTTTGCCTTGCTCAAATAAATGCATGTAGTTAAATACACGTAAAATATGATGTTTTGAGTTGTTTAAAAATTCAGAAACATGATAACTTTCCAAGTGAGTTTTGAGCAACCCTTAAGTAACCCCCCTTCTTTGTGAAGTCTAAGTTTCTAAAACCTTATATGTGTACACAATCACCATCAATCAAACCCAGTGTTTAAAACATGAAAGCACTTTAATTCACAAAGAACTCAGTTTGAATCTTGACTTGGGTTACATGTTAAACTCACACTTTGCAAAATCTTAAGAATACATCTTGCTCGTGAAATCGTGAAACTTGAATTTTGCATATGCATCTCATGTAGAAGCGATTCTCGCAAATGGAACTTACAAGTTGCTGCCGACAGCCAACGAAGGATCGCTGAGCTGCATCACGTCGAGGCTGAGCAAGACCTAAGCCAAGCTTCCAACGAGATCCTTACTAATGTAGAACAGGAAGGCAAGGCCCGGAGCATAACCCTAATTCATAGTTCATGCAATATCTATGCTACTTATGTTTGTGCATTTAAGTTCATAGGAGTTTCTTGAAACCTTAGTTGCATGATCTCAGGTACCTATGTTTGAACACTAGTATGATATCCCGAGTAGTTGCAATGCTAAATAGGACTCGGTAAAAGTCGAGTAATTTCTTGTCACTCACAAGTTATAGGAGTTGCCTGTTTCTTGTGCTGGAACCATAAGGACGACAGGTGGGGCCAGGCTTTTGGTTTTGAATTGGTGGATTGCCCCATCTATCTAGCGATAAATGTGCTAAGGTTGAAATGTGATGGTCATTGTGGTCAAGTATTTGAAAGTACTAAGCACATACTGAGTATGGGATCGGGAAACCTACTACCTGATTGAACCAGTGTGGACCTTTTCCCTACTCTCTCTGGAACTGGGTTCCCTTGGTGCATCATGTGGGTACAAGTGCAGCCTTGGTACGGCGTCATTCCGGGACCATTGGGGCATTGTATCCAAGGGAAGTGGGATCTAGACAAACATCATGCATTGACAGGAACCGCGGATATATGTGAACCCGTCGCGGTAGTAGCATATGTCGTGTGTTTAGATCCACCTTGCAAGGTTAAGAAACTCGATTCGAATCATCTACTTCTCACAGTTTAGAACTGCTTGATCACTATGCTGCACTGAGTAAGAAGAGGAACAAATGTTGATTAAAATGGATGTTTGATTAATTTTGCTTGTTTCACCATGCTTGCTTAGTATAGGTGCTTACCTAGAATGGATAATCAACTAGAACCTGATACTAAAACTTGAAAGTAAGGATCCACTTTAGATGCTTTTGGCAAAACAAACCCCTTAGCCAAAAGGCCTTGCATGTCTAGGAGTCGGTGGAGTAGATACCACCTGACGGGTAAGTCTTGCGGAGTATTAGTATACTCAGCCTTTCTTGTGGCTATGTTTTCAGGTAATGTTGTTGTGCATGACTTGGTTGCTAGTGTGACTTGGCCGACCCAACTCCCTCCGGGTTGGACGGTCAAGTGGGACCCATCCTCGGTCGGCGAGGATTGCGGTAGCTGATATCATGGCCGGCTTCACCATGATGTTTCTGCTTCAACGTTTAGTTGCCATCCTTTTTCCACTGCTTAAACTTTGAACAATTTACTTTACGCACTTTTTGAACTCTTGTGGTGTAATAAATTGAAGTTGAACCTAAGTTAATCTACGTGGAATGTTGTAATCTCTGGAACTCACCTTCATGTGAGTATGCTTAACTTCGATCCTAAACAAGTGGTTTATCGGGTGAAACCGACGGAATTGTTGGAGGTATGCCCTAGAGGCAATCATAGAGATGATGATATTCCATTTGTATCCATCATTTGTATATTGTGTTCATTGAATATCCATTAAAGGCTACTTGAATTGATTTGGCTTTTAATTACTTGAGATGTCACATGCGCCGCATCGCGGTTGGGTATAGGAGCGCCATAGTCGCGATCGTACTCGGCGTGGTGACGAAGCTCATACTCATCGCGCTCGTTGTGGTGTTTATTTAGGTTGGCGCGAATGTCACGGTTCTAGCGAAGCTCATGCAGGTCATCTCGAAGATCGTGCTGCCGTTCTAGTTGGCCCCTGTCTTCGTCATGGTTTCTCCCGCCGCGGGGGCGGTTATCTTTGTTGTGTTGTTGATGGTCATTGTTGATGGTGTTGCTGATTGGAGGATTGGGCGGCTGAATGGCCGGTGGGTTGACAGGTTGAGCAGCCGGCAGGTTTGCGGCTTGCTCGGCCTGGGGTTGGCGGGTGGAATAGTGTTTTGGTCTACTTATTCTTCGTTGATTGGGGGCAGGCGGCCACCCCTGCATTCACCTCAGCGACGGTCGGATCTGCTGTACCCGGATAGACTGCGGGAATGCGTGGAAGATGAGGACCGTGAGTGTGTGTGTCGCTCGTTAGATCATGCCTCCAGCTAGACAGTGGCAGCCTGAAGTCACGCTTTAGCTCGTTAGACCTGATCCGAATCTGGAAGGTTGTCCAGCTCTGTCGGTGTTTTAGATCGGCAACTTGCCTAGGGAGTACCCAAGGTGGTCTTTTGTGCGGTGGGTGTCGTCGAGAATTAAGGAGTCAATGGTGACGCAAGGAACATGATTTAGATAGGTTCAGGCTGCTAGATTGCATAATACTCTACGTCCAGTGTGTTGATTGTATTGAACTTGTGTTGAGTTGTTCTCCATTTTCTGGAGGGGGTCTCTGCCCGCCCTTATATTGTCGGGGGAGCAGGGTTACAGGGCGGATTGTGTATGAGTCCTAGTCGAGTACGTTATAGAGTCCTACTTACTCTAACTCGGTAGAGTAGTTTCCTTTTAACCTGACTAGTCTTCGGGGAGTCTATGAAGCCTACGTGCCCTGCAAACTAGTCTTCATGTCCGAGTAAGTTTCAGGTACGTTCCCATGAGTGGGTCCATACAAGTCTTCTGGTGGGCTCGGGGGTGCCTAGCCGACAAGCCCCTGAGTACTTTGTAGTCGAGAGGAATAGTTCTGAGTACTTGAAGATGTCGCTTGAGTTCCTCCTGGTGCTCCTTGAGTACTTCTCAATGCAGCCAACCTTCGAGTACTAGAACTGTCGCGTGACTGGATGGTACGCTTAGCAGTCCCTGATGTTTGCTTCGAGTAGTCTTTGTCTTGAAACATTTTGTATATGGTAGTGCGATGATAATCGCACTCCATATGGAGTAGCCCCCGAGCCTTAGGTTGAATAAAAGAATCAGGCTGAGGGTCAAACTTGTAATTTTCGCTTCGACTTATCTCAGTCTTCAGAAAAACAAAATTTTATCCAACGGTACGGTATACGCAGTCCCCGAGCACTTGGACGACTACTTGTAGTCAGTGAAGGGATCAATCTCTTTGTCAGAGTAGCCATTGGGCATTATGGTGGTAAATCTGAGTCGTATATGACCGTTGCTTGATTAACGGGTGGAATCCGGAAGTTTTGCGGATATAATTGGGGGCCCAACGCTAATTGCTGGCATGCCTGTTGTAGCAGATCTTGCAATTTGCGGCCTTTCTCCAACCCTAGTGCCGCTGCTCCTATTTGTGCCGCCGCTACCATTGTTGCCCCGCCCGATCTTTAGGAGAGAAATTGCTGCGGCCTTTTTCTCCCCCTTTTTTCCTCAAGATTTGATGCGTATTAAGAAGATGGGCAAGAAACCTGAGAAGATCTAGGGGGAGGCCGCGACCACCAGCATGTTGAGATCCCGATCCAAGAAGGGCAATGACTCGAGTTGCTGGCACCCAAGTGTGGCCCGACGAACCAGACTATGCCGTCGCCTCATGGGATCACTTGGCAGCATTCTGTGATGAAGGAGCCGACGGTTCAAGCCTTAGTTGATGCAAATCTTCTTCAACCAAGGGTCGAGCTTGAGTGCAGGCCCGCATATGGGAATGCATGGCAATTCAAAGAGCACCCCAAGGAGACGGTGATGCTGGCTCATTTTGTTGAAAGAGGCCTGGCGGTGCCTACCTCTAACTTCTTCAAAGGTATTCTTGAGTACTATAATCTTCAACTAGTCCCTTTGAATCCAAATGGTGTGTTGCATATGGCTATCTTTGTACACTTGTGTGAAGTGTACTTGGGTGTTTTGCCTAGTCTCGACTTGTTTAAGAAATTGTTTCGGTGTAAACCACAGCCTAATGCAAATAGGACAGAAGTCTTCAACGGGGCTGGGTTTCAGTTGAGGAACTCAAGTGCGTATCTCGAGTATGATCTGCTTGATTCCCATGGTGATTGGAAGAAGAGGTGGTTTTATATTGGCAACCATGATCCTGTCTTGCCAATAATCACCAGCCATGCTCCAAAATATGCGGACAACTGGGTGACTGAGCCTGAGGATACCCCTGAGATCACCAATTTGTTGGCGCAGATTACCGACTTAAGAACTTCGGGGTTAACTGGGATCAATGTGGCCGCCAGTTTCCTTAAGCGCAGAGTTCAGCCCCTACAGCAGCGTGCTCACTCGGGCTTCAAGTATACGAGTTTTGATGACCCGTCACGTATGTCCTCTGAAGACGTATCCGATGACGACGTGGAGGCGTTGTTGGGTAAGTTATTCAGGAACTATCAAGGAGTGCTAGTACTCCCGGGACTCCTTCGGCAGTTTGACAGTTGGTATGGACCAACAGAGGTATTTTTGCTTCTCTTTGTTCATTTTGAGTAGTCGAAGATGTAGTTGGTTGACTCTGTTTGACTAGTACTTTCCCAATAACAATGTTGTCTTGTGGTTTGTAGTCCCGGGTGTTGCTTGGTTTCTTGCCCATGCCTTCCAAGGGTAAGGAGGTAGCTGAGGGTAATACTGAAGATGCGCCTTCTGCTCCTCCAGCTAAGAGACGCCAAGTAGTACAGAGGTGTTGGAGGTATGCCCTAGAGGCAATCATAGAGATGATGATATTCCATTTGTATCCATGATTTGTATATTGTGTTCATTGAATATCCATTAAAGGCTACTTGAATTGATTTGCAATTATGTGAATTGTATGTGAAACTCTTTACTTGTATGGTTATTCTAAAGTTGTCCCTAGTCGGAGTTCATGTGAGGACACACATGAATATTAGACTAGCACATGTATTAGTTGATGACTATGTTTCACAAGTCATGGACATGGAGATGTTGAACTAATAATGTGGACACATGTGGAGACATGTGTTAGGACTGACCCAACACGAGAAGTAGTTCTCTCTTTAAACAACATATACGCTTTATCCTTAGACCTGAGTTTATCGCATGTATTCTAGATGTGGATTGACCTACTTAGGGGCTATCAAACGCTACGCCGTAACAGGGTAGTTATAAAGGTAGCTTTCGGGTTTGTCAAGAAGCATGCTATGAGACATGGTCAATCAAGATGGAATTTGCCCCTCTCTGATTGAGAGTGATATCTCTGGGCCCCTCGAGTGATCGGATCAGAAAATGCATGGCCATGCTACGTACGGTTAAGAGTTAACCTACAAAGGGATTCCGAATCACAGGATCGAGAAAGAGCGGTCGGCTTGAAGCTAGACCAAATATCGTGAGGCAAAGGGAATAGCATGTATATTATGTTGTGATGGTTCGTCTGATATGATCTTCGTATGCGTATAGGAGTTGGCACGTCTTGCTAGAGGCCGCTACCGACTATTGGGCCGAGTAGGAGTACTCGGGCCATGTCTATACGTATCCGAACCCATAGGGTCACACACTTAAGGGGCTGGAAGCCCAATTCGGATCTGATCCGAGTTGGATTAGGTTTAGGAGTACTAATGGGCCTCGGATCCAGAGGCCCATCAGGAACCCCTATAAATAGAGGGGTGGGGGCGCCCTAGGGTTTCACACCTTTTGGCTGAACACACTTGCCGCGCCTCCCACGCCCTCGCCTGTTGCAACTCGCGGATCTAGCAATCCGGCTTGCGACGCTTCCTCCCTGCACGTGTGGATACCTTGGAGGTGTTGCGCCTGCAGCACTTGGACGAGCCATCGACGAGCCGCTGACGAGCCACGACGAGCCGACGACGAGCCGCGGCACCGGAGGCGATCTTGCTGTGCACGTGGACGAGCTGCTGAGGAGCTGCTGGACGTTGATCGACTACGTACGACTACGTGATCGTCTTCACTGCATCGACGCAAATCTACATCTTCCGCACCAGTAGTGCGTCGAGTGGTAATCCCGTGATCCTTATACGGCAGTTCTTCCTGGTTATACGCGGTAGAAAATTTTGATTTGCGCTAGCGTAGCCTACCTCGTATCCCAACAGTGGTATCAGAGCCTTAGCTGCTTAGTTTTGGATTTGGGATGTGTGCATATGGAGATATGCGAGTTCTCTGTTTGATCTATGTCCTGATTTCGTGCCCTTGCTGCAATGGTAGTGTAACGACATACTCCTACCGGTCGGTTTCCGCCATCGGAGTTAAGTGATACACGTAAATCCAGTTGCAGTGAGGGAAGATCAATATGATTGGTCAAATCGAGATCCAGGGTCATACGCCAGGCGCATTAGATGTGCAATAGTAGATGTGATCTACTGCCGGGGTCGGGATTTTGCCGTATGCGCATGCTTCGGTAAATCAGCCGTAACTTTTCGGTACGATCTCGGATCGGGGCGATTTCTATATGAAAATTGATCTACAGAAAAAGTTACACATGAAATTCAACCGCTTCGCCATTTTCAGCGACATTAGATTTGCCAAATTCGGCTTGGAAGATGGAGTTTCGGGCTTCCCAAGTTTGGAACGTTAGGACGCCTAACTCTCTTTTGCAGGATGTATGTATCTTGTGATCAGTATGGCCCCTTGTGTATGTGATGCATGTGTGTAACTCATTCGTGACCTGCGTGTCGCGCGTACGGCAACACGGCAGGAGCCATATGTGTTGTCACTTTATTGTAATTAATGGTCTGCGTACCAATCTGTGATGATCCAAGCAACTATGTAATCTTCATTACTAGATTCTTTACTAGCTATTAGGCGTAATAGCATGCTCTAGTTCTTGGAGGACTCATCACCAGAAGGATGGCGCACATGGAACATGGAGATGGAGATCACCATGGTGAACAGCTTCTATGGAGATGGAGATCACCATATGAAAACGGGCCATACTGTGTCACAACTGTGTGAATGCTATTCTGATTTATGTTTTACTTTCTGCATGCTGTGATGTTAGAAGTAGAACGATCCCTTACAAAGTTTAAGTTAGTATGCCCTCCCAACTAAAACTTGCACCGTCCCATGTCTTGTACAATTAGTGGTGGGTCTATGAAATTAGGGTGCCACTAGTTTTCCTTGACTAGACGGGTTTGTGTCGGACACTTGCACGCATAAGGGTTGGTTTGCTTAACAAGGTCATCTTAACGGTTAAGGACCTTGGGGCATAAAGGTTGGGCGCCGAGACATGGAGATGTCACCCAACAACAGGAGTCATATGTGATATGATTAGCAAAAGTTGCTTACCGATCTACCTCGTTTGCTAGCGGTGATGCTAAAGCTCACTAGTAGACTTGTTAGTTGTGGATCCTGAATCACTAAGTTTCAATAGAGGGATATTGATTTTAGTGGGAGTAGATTCTGTTAAAATAGTTTAATGTAATTTGCTCTATCATGGATACGTTTGTCTTAGTGTATTTTGCATTACTCTTGTTGTAGATTAAATGGCACCTAGCAACACCACCACATCGTTTGCTTTGCGTTCGGTCCTTGAGAAGGACAAGTTGAATGGAACAAACTACTCGGATTGGATCCGCAACCTGAGAATTGTTCTCAGGGCTGAGAAAAAGGAAGATGTTCTAGACAACCCACTACCAGAAGAACCTGCTGAGGATGCACCCGCTGCTGCTAAGAATGCTTACAAGAAAGCATGTGATGCTAACCTTGAAGTAAGCTGCCTTATGCTTGCTTGCATGGAACCCGAGCTGCAGATGCAGTTCGAAACAAACCATGAGGCGCACGATATGATCGTGGCGCTTAGAGATATGTTCCAAACACAGGCCAGGACTGAAAGGTTCAATGTGTCTAAGGCCTTTGTTGAGAGCAAGCTAGCAGAAGGCGCAGCAGTAGGACCACACGTAATCAAGATGGTTGGTTACACTCAACGGTTGGAGAAGCTAGGCTTCCCACTGGGCCAAGAGTTGGCCACTGATTTCATTCTTTCATCTCTTCCGGCTAGCTATGGGAACTTCATCTCGAACTACCATATGCATGGGACGGAGAAGGGTCTGAATGAGCTGTGTGGTATGCTCAAGACAGCAGAGGCTGACATAAAGAAAAGCGCTAGTACCAGCCATGTGATGGCGATACAGAACAAGCCCAGCTTTAAGAAGAAGGGCAATTCTTGGAAGAAGAAGGGCAAGGCTGGAACGTCCAAGCCAAACCCACCGCCCAAGGTTAAAGCTGGACCTGGACCTGCTCCAGATAAAGAGTGCTTTTACTGTCATGAACTTGGTCACTGGAAGAGAAACTGCAAGCAGTACCTAGCTTCCTTGAAGAACGGCGGAAGTAAGAGTACTTCTACCTCAGGTACGCTTGTTGTTTATGTTATAGACAACATATTTCTCGCTGATACAGTTATTAATTCTTGGGTATTTGATACCAGATCGGTTGCTCATATTTGCAATTCGATGCAGGGAATGATAAGAAGTAGAAGCGTGGAAAGAGGAGAAGTTGATTTCCGCGTGGGCAATAATGCAAGAGTTGCTGCTTTGACCGTCGGGACGATGCAACTCCACCTCCCGTCAGGATTTATTATGGAGTTGAATAATTGTTATTTTGTTCCTAGTTTAAGTCGAAACATTTTATCTCCTTCATGTTTGATGAAGGATGGTTATTCATTTGCGAGTGAAAACAATGGTTGTGTGATCTCTAAGAATAATATGTTTATGGCTTTTGCACCCATTGTGAATGGATTGTTTGTTTTAAATCTTGATGGTTCACCTGTCTGTAATGTAAGTGCTAAAAGGCCTCGGCCTAATGATTTGAGTCCTACCTACTTGTGGCATTGTCGTTTGGGTCATATAAGTGATAAGCGCATGAAGAAGCTCCATTCTGATGGACTTCTAACTTCGTTTGATTTTGAATCATACGAGACATGCGAGGCTTGCTTGCTAGGCAAGATGACCAAGACGCCTTTCACAGGATTTCCTGAGAGAGCAGTAGACTTGTTGGAACTCGTACATAGTGATGTATGCGGACCAATGAGCACGACGGCTAGAGGAGGATTCCAATACTTCATAACTTTCACTGATGATTTTAGTAGATACGGCTATGTCTACTTGATGAGGCACAAGTCTGAGACCTTTGAAAAGTTCAAGGAATTTCAGAATGAAGTTGAAAATCAGCGTGGCAAGAAAATTAAGGCCTTACGATCTGATCGTGGAGGCGAGTATTTGAGCCACGAGTTTAGCAATCATCTAAAGAGTTGCGGAATTGTTCCACAACTTACGCCGCCTGGAACACCTCAGAGAAACGGTGTGTCCGAGCGACGTAATCGAACTTTGTTAGACATGGTTCGATCAATGATGAGCCAGCCGGACCTACCGTTGTCATTTTGGGGATACGCTCTAGAAACAGCAGCTTTCACACTTAATAGGGTACCATCTAAATCTGTAGTTAAGACACCATATGAGATATGGACTGGAAACGTTCCTAGTTTGTCTTTTCTAAGGATTTGGGGATGTGAAGTGTTTATCAAGCGACTTCAGTCGGGCAAGATCACACCCAAGTCGGATAAGTGCATTTTCGTGGGATATCCAAAGGAAACTTTGGGATATTATTTCTACAACCGATCAGAAGGCAAAGTGTTTGTCGCTCGAAACGGGGTTTTCCTAGAGAAAGAGTTTCTCAAAGGAGAAAAGAGTGGAAAGACAGTGCATCTTGAAGAAGTTCAAGATGAGCCGATCGGGCAAGAATCAATGAGTGATGCTAACGTAGCAGAACAAGTTGAGATACCCATGGCAAGAGAAGCACCACCACAACCACGAAGGTCAGCAAGGCTCCGTGAAATGCGGGAAATATTATTGTTGGACAATGATGAGCCTGCGACATATGCAGAAGCAATGATGGACCCAGACTCCGAAAAATGGCAGAGTGCCATGCAATCCGAAATAGAGTCCATGGGAGACAATCAAGTTTGGAACTTGGTTGACCTGCTTGATGGTGTTAAAGCCATAGAGTGCAAGTGGATCTATAAGAAGAAAAAGGACATGGATGGAAATGTTCACATCTACAAAGCACGACTTGTCGCAAAAGGTTTTCGACAAGTTCAAGGAGTTGACTACGACGAGACCTTCTCGCCCGTAGTGATGCTTAAGTCCATTCGGATTATTCTAGCTATAGCTGCATATTTCGATTATGAGATATGGCAGATGGATGTCAAGACAGCTTTCCTGAATGGAAACCTAGCTGAGGACGTGTATATGATACAGCCCGAGGGTTTTGTCGATCCGAAAAATGCTGGAAAGGTATGCAAGCTTCAGAGATCCATTTATGGATTGAAGCAAGCATCTAGGAGTTGGAACATTCGTTTTGATGAAGTGGTCAAAGGGTTTGACTTCACCAAGAACGAAGAAGAGTCTTGTGTTTACAAGAAGGTTAGTGGGAGCTCTGTAGTATTTCTAATCTTATATGTGGATGACATATTACTGATTGGAAATAACATTCCTATGCTTGAGTCCGTAAAGACTTCACTGAAAAATAGTTTTTCGATGAAGGACTTAGGGGAAGCGGCATATATTCTGGGCATTAAGATCTATAGAGATAGATCGAGAAGGCTTATAGGTTTGAGCTAAGATACTTATATTGACAAAGTGTTGAAGCGGTTCAGCATGGAAGAGGCAAAGAAAGGGTTCTTGCCTATGTCACATGGCATACATCTCAGCAAGACTCAGTGTCCTTCGACTGCTGATGAGCGGGATCGCATGAGTAGAGTGCCATATGCCTCGGCTATTGGATCTATCATGTATGCAATGATAAGTACTCGCCCAGATGTTTCATATGTGCTAAGTATGACAAGCAGACACCAATCTGATCCAGGTGAGAGTCACTGGACAGCGGTGAAAAACATTCTTAAGTACTTGAGAAGGACTAAAGATATGTTCCTCGTCTATGGAGGTCAGGAGGAGCTCGTTGTAACAGGTTACACCGATGCTAGTTTCCAAACCGACAGAGATGATTCAAAGTCACAATCAGGATTTGTGTTCACGCTAAATGGTGGTGCTGTTAGTTGGAAGAGTTCCAAGCAGGAGACGGTGGCCGATTCTACGACAGAAGCCGAGTACATCGCGGCTTCGGAAGCCGCGAAGGAAGGTGTTTGGATAAGGAATTTCCTCATTGGGCTTGGTGTGTTCCCGAATGCGTCCAGCCCATTGAATCTCTACTGTGATAATAATGGGGCAATTGCGCAAGCAAAGGAGCCAAGGAACCACCAGAAGAACAAACACGTAATGCGGCGATTTCATCTCATTCGAGACTTCGTTAACCGGGGTGAGATCAAGATATGCAAAATACACACGGATCTGAACATTTCTGATCCGTTGACAAAACCACTCCCGCAGGCTAAGCATGATGCGCATGTAAGAGCTATGGGTATTAGGTACCTTCTAGATTGACTCTAGTGCAAGTGGGAGACTGTTGGAGGTATGCCCTAGAGGCAATCATAGAGATGATGATATTCCATTTGTATCCATGATTTGTATATTGTGTTCATTGAATATCCATTAAAGGCTACTTGAATTGATTTGCAATTATGTGAATTGTATGTGAAACTCTTTACTTGTATGGTTATTCTAAAGTTGTCCCTAGTCGGAGTTCATGTGAGGACACACATGAATATTAGACTAGCACATGTATTAGTTGATGACTATGTTTCACAAGTCATGGACATGGAGATGTTGAACTAATAATGTGGACACATGTGGAGACATGTGTTAGGACTGACCCAACACGAGAAGTAGTTCTCTCTTTAAACAACATATACGCTTTATCCTTAGACCTGAGTTTGTCGCATGTATTCTAGATGTGGATTGACCTACTTAGGGGCTATCAAACGCTACGCCGTAACAGGGTAGTTATAAAGGTAGCTTTCGGGTTTGTCAAGAAGCATGCTATGAGACATGGTCAATCAAGATGGAATTTGCCCCTCTCTGATTGAGAGTGATATCTCTGGGCCCCTCGAGTGATCGGATCAGAAAATGCATGGCCATGCTACGTACGGTTAAGAGTTAACCTACAAAGGGATTCCGAATCACAGGATCGAGAAAGAGCGGTCGGCTTGAAGCTAGACCAAATATCGTGAGGCAAAGGGAATAGCATGTATATTATGTTGTGATGGTTCGTCTGATATGATCTTCGTATGCGTATAGGAGTTGGCACGTCTTGCTAGAGGCCGCTACCGACTATTGGGCCGAGTAGGAGTACTCGGGCCATGTCTATACGTATCCGAACCCATAGGGTCACACACTTAAGGGGCTGGAAGCCCAATTCGGATCTGATCCGAGTTGGATTAGGTTTAGGAGTACTAATGGGCCTCGGATCCAGAGGCCCATCAGGAACCCCTATAAATAGAGGGGTGGGGGCGCCCTAGGGTTTCACACCTTTTGGCTGAACACACTTGCCGCGCCTCCCACGCCCTCGCCTGTTGCAACTCGCGGATCTAGCAATCCGGCTTGCGACGCTTCCTCCCTGCACGTGTGGATACCTTGGAGGTGTTGCGCCTGCAGCACTTGGACGAGCCGCCGACGAGCCGACGACGAGCCGCGGCACCGGAGGCGATCTTGCTGTGCACGTGGACGAGCTGCTGAGGAGCTGCACGAGCTGCTGAGGAGCTGCTGGACGTTGATCGACTACGTACGACTACGTGATCGTCTTCACTGCATCGACGCAAATCTACATCTTCCGCACCAGTAGTGCGTCGAGTGGTAATCCCGTGATCCTTATACGGCAGTTCTTCCTGGTTATACGCGGTAGAAAATTTTGATTTGCGCTAGCGTAGCCTACCTCGTATCCCAACAAGAGGAAACCTGCTACTCAGCATGCTGCGACTTCTTCGGGTTTGACCCCTGAGGGGTCGCAGGGTACCAAGGTGCATAGTCGCGCGTTGCATTTATTTGAGTAATTTTGTTGTTTCTTGTTGACTTACTCGTATTACTTGTAGAATACTAATGATATTAGTGTGTGTGTTGAAAAGGCTGCCGACTTGACCTTTGGTGATGACGAGGCTACTTCTGCTGAAGTAGTCGCGATTGTCAGAGACGCAGCTGCAAGTGTTGCGGCTGTTGAAGAGCTGCCCGTGGAGGAGGCACCGTTAAACTCGGGGTTAGGAGCCCCCAAGCAGGTAGCCTCTGAGCCGATAGACCCCAAGCTGGGAGCCCCCGGGCATGCTACTAACCCATCGGGTGGTGAGGCCACGACTTCTGAGCTGGAAGATGCTGTGAAGACACCGGGAGTGGCTTCTGACGCCTTGTTGTCTGAGGATATTACTGATGGTGAGTACGCGATCTATTCAGGTAGTCGTGCGTACGTAGTCTCAACCTTGGTTCTTTCAGGACTTGGCGAAAGAGTGAAGAAACTTCCTCCCGTGGCCCCTGTGGTGCCGAGTATCCAACCGGTGGTAGTCGAAAAGAGGCGTGTTCATCTGCCACCGCGATCAGCCCGGTAAGGATTTGTGTAATCTTTCCTTTTGATATTTTTTGTACTTTGTAGCCCGATGATAATCTCGTGACTTGATCGGTCCAGGGATGCTGAAGACATTATTCCCGTCGAGATGGGGGCGGAGGCTGGTCCGTCGACTATCCTCTCTGGGCCCATAGTCGACTTGACTATGGAGGATGCACCTAAGATCGATGACGCAGGTCGTTTAGGTGCTACTATATCCATGCTGCAAGAGGTCATCCGCTCGGTGGAGGGCCCAACAGTCCCCGAGAGTTTTGGAGGTGTGGTGCCTACAATGGCTGAAGTTGCGTCCATTGTGAGCGTGACTGGTGCTAGTGCCTTGGTGCTGGTTGTTGCAACAGAAGTAGGCGAAGTCGGCGCAACAGGTATGTTATTGGAGTGGAGACGCTTTTGAAGGGGAACTCCCTTGTATCCAGTAGTTAATCATGATTTTTCTTGTTAGGGTCTGTTGTGGGTAAAGAGCCCGGAGCTTGAAGTCGGAGATCAAGAGAGCTATCCAAAGCTTTCAGGTGCACATAACCCATTTTCTTTGACTAATTGTATTTTGA